>NW_021318963.1:33550-162279 GCF_001605985.2 Dendrobium catenatum | reverse complement strand
AGCGTGGAGGTGGATTTAGAGATGGGTTGTATAAAAGATGAATATTTGAACCTAGAAACCAACGAGTATTGTAACTGTTTGGCGGTGGAGGATAATTTTAACTGGTGGAAAGACATAACATTGCTGGATTTTCTTGGAGAAGTGGGTCGATTCGCTATGGTTGGAACTATGATGACCAAGGACAGTGTGAAGAAGCGGCTCATGTCTGAGGAGGGGATTAGTTTTACTGAGTTCACCTATCAGTTACTTCAAGGTTATGATTTTCTGCACATGTTTAAAAATATGGGTGTAAATGTTCAGATAGGTGGGAGCGATCAGTGGGGAAATATTACTGCTGGAACTGAGCTCATAAGAAAGATATTTCAGGTGGAAGGCGCCTATGGACTGACTTTCCCTCTTTTACTAAACAATGACGAGTCCAAGTTTGGGAAATCTGAAGGTGGCGCAATATGGTTGTCGCCGGCCATGATGCCACCTTATAAATTCTATCAATACTTTCTCTTCGTGCCGAATGAGGATGTTGTGAGGTTTCTGAAGCTTTTAACCTTCTTGGACTTGAAGGAGATTCAGGAGTTGGAGGAAACTATGAAGAAGCCTGGCTATGTTCTGAAGTCTACCCAGAGGAGGCTTGCAGAAGAAGTGACACGATTTGTTCATGGTGCAGAAGGACTTGCCGAAGCAATGAAGGCAACAGAGGCTGTAAAGCCGGGGGTGTTTGAACTTGTTTGAATGCTGAACCTATTGAAATGCAGCTGTTAATTAGGCAATATGATGCATGTGTGTTTGGTATGTGAAGAATAAAAAGCTGATATCACTTTAATATGTAAATAATGTGTGGTATGAATAAGTTGAAGTGATTAATGGTTGGTTTGGATATGTAATATATGGTGACGTAATAGTTATGTTAATTATGGTTTTGGTTGTGGCAAAATATAGTTCTTGTGCTTCTAATCTCTATCAGTTAATTTTGATTGCTTTTATTGTTTATAGTTTGCTCTTATGATTTTGATTTGTTAAAATTTTCTTGTTATTGCCTATGTTGGAAAAAAAATTAATCCATTCATATCAAATTTATTTTAGCACTGAAAAGAAACAAAAATTTTCCTGAATGATAAAAGGCTAGCTAAGGAGCTTCTTTTATAGTTTTTGTTTTTCCATAAAAATAGTCAAACCTATAAGTTACAGGCTTTCAGATTTATTTTCTGCTTATAAAGATATATTCTTCTTCTTCTTCTTCTTTTTCTTTTCAATCTCTGTTCTATTTTGGGAGAAGCTCTTAGGCAAAGTGATTTTGCCATGTAAATTTTTTTAAGAGAATCAGGTTTTATTCTCTTGGTGATCTATGTCAAAGTTTTTTTCTGGCGTAGCAGCTGTACCGGCAGCAAGAGAAGAATATCAGAATAAATCAATGAAACAGTAGTAACCAAATAGTAGTATATTGACATGTCTCTTTCTTTTCGTTCTACTACGTACGATTCGGAAAATTCTTTTTTATATGGTATAACTCCTAGCTCATTACCATATCATGCATAACAAATAAAATGATATATAATGTACGATTATAACGGAAAGAGAATAAATCTGTAAATAGTGGTAGTGGGGAGGAGAGCTGGCGGTAAGATGTCCTAAAGCTTAAGATAGTCCGCATCAGGTCTCCCTGCTTAAGAAAAATCAGATCTGACGAAGTGATGGTAGTAATAGAATTGTTTTTTTTTTTTGTGAAAGCAATAGAGCAGGGAAAAACAGGGCAATGCAGGAAGATGGTGCTGAAAAAATAAATCAAAATTTATTACCAAGTATTTTGTGGATCTAGGAAATTGTATGAAAGAATTCTCTAGAATATGAAATAATTTTTTGTGGTTGGTAGTTGAACATTTATTATGGAATTCTCTAGATTGTATTTCTAGAATGATATTTGTACAAGTATAAAAAGGCATTGAGTCTTATTATTTTGATGTAAGAGAGAAAGAAATATAATATAAATTCCTCTTTTTTTTATCCTCTTCCACTCTTAAAATAATTTTCTCTCTAACAGACAGTAGCTAATCTATAGAAAACTTTACTCATAATAACATTCAAAAGTCCCCTCTCAGATGTAACACTCCTATTTGTGGGATTCATGATTCTAAAAGTGGCATATCAAAAAATGAAAGTGTGTGTACTATAGTACTATAATTAGTTATATAAGTAGTGGTAACATGTTACATAACGGTGAGAATGGGTAGTTGTAAGGTAAGGTAGTCCTGCGGATCAACACGGGTAGGGAATTCCACATTAGTCCTCACCCACTTCAAAAGAATTCGTGTCCGACAAATTGATTTCAATAATTGCCGAATCAACTAGATTGTAAGGACTAATATCAACTACATTGTAAGTAGACGATGTTAGAAAGGTCCACCACGTGCACGTAGGCGTTGTCGATAGGGCTGCAAACGAACCGAGCCGAGTATATGCATGTTCATGTTTGAGTTCATTTATTATCAGTTTGTTCAAGTTTGGTTCGTGTTTGATTCGAGTTTTTTTATTTGTGTTCAAGCTTAGTTCATTTAAATTAATGAGTGTTCATATTTGGATCATATTTAGTTCATATTTGATTCATTTATTGATTATCGAGCTTTAAACAAACATGTCTTATCGAGCTATAAATGAGCTCTACTATTAGTTGTATCAAACTAGTCTTATCAAGCATTTTAACAAATATTTACATCGAGTATGTTCGTGAACATATCTAGCGAAGTTTTTTATACTATCAAACAAGGTTGTTCATAAACATATCTAATGAGTATTCATGAGCTATCAAATGAGCTCATCCATGAACATATTTAATTAGTATTTTTGAGCTACCAAATGAGCTCATTCACGAACAAATTAATGATCTATGATTCATCTCATATTAGTTCAAATAGCAATTTGTTCATGATTTTCGGCGGATGTGAGAGGTAAAATTAAATTATTAAATAATTTTAAACAGGATAAGTGAAAATAAATTATTAAATTTAAAAATATATATATTTTTTAAAACTCTAAAATAGTTCTAATCGAGCTTCTTAGGCGAGCTCTAATCGAGCTTCTTAACAAACTTGTTCACAAGCTTTAATTAAAAGATATTATTCATAAACATAAATGAACCGAACATATGATGATGATTTGATCTGAATTAAAAAAATAAATAAATAAATAAATGAACCGAACACCAAATTGTTCAATCTCGTTTATTTAGGTATCAAGTATTAATCAAAGGTGTTCAAGATCATTTGTTTATCTTATCAAACGAACATGAACAAGCTCTTATTGAGCCGAGCCACAAAGTAGCTCATCGAACGCTTGGTTCATTTGTAGCCTTAGTTGTTGTTGATTTTATGGTTGATAGCAACTAGGCCAATCTTCTTCAGGCTGAGCTTCGAATAAGCACCTGTGGGGAATCTCTCTCTTCGAAGTCGCACCATGACCAGAACACTTGGGTGAAATACCTTTGAGTTGCGGTATACATCAGCGGTCCGCTTATATGAATCATTGCAAGCTTGTAGTGTTGCGAACGTTTTCCAGTATGGATTTGAAATCCTCAACAAGCTTGGTTGCACATACCACCAGTGAATCTTTTGGGCATGGAATTATAGGCAAATTCAGCGTGGCTTAGAATTTCATCCAATTTCTTTGGACTGTCTTGCACCAAGCAACATAGCATATTGCCAAGCGTGTGATTTACCACCTTTGTTTTCCCATCAGTTTGCGGATGGTATGCATATCTTAATTTAATTTCTATTTGTAGTTACTTCCAAAGCTTTCTCCAAAAACGGTTAATAAACTTTACATCCCGATCTGAAGTGATGCTTCATGCATGGTAAGCCGTGGAGTCGGACAATTTCTCTGAAAAATAAACGAGCAACACTGAGAGCAGCAGACGACTTTTTGTAGGTTATGAAGTGAGATATCTTTGAAAACCTATCAAGCATCATCATAATTGAGTCGACACCATTCTTGGTCTATGGAAAACCCAGTATAAAATCCATGTTGAGGTCTTCCCATATGGAGATCAGAACTGGCAACGGGATGTATAATCTGCTATTCGGACTATTTCCTTTATACATTTGGCATACATGACATCACTTTACATACCTTGTAACATCTTTGCATAGGTGAGCCTAAAAAACCAAGCCTTCATCCACTTGTTCTGGTTTTTGGGTGATTGATTTTGCTCTTTTTTTTTGTGCAATCACATGTTTTAGTTGATGGTTGTCTTTGGCTAATACCTGAATGCCCAATTTTGATTTTATAGAATGGGCTAAGCCCTCAATTTAAAAAAAAAATTACAATTTACTGACAAGACAGAGGTTAACATTTATGAACTTAGAATTTTACTAACAAATTACACAATGGAAAACAAAATAATTACATTTATAAATTTTTCATTGATCAAGCCAATGACGGATGGCAATGCGATAAACACATCTACTGAGTGCTTAAACTGGAAAATTGTATTAACTCTGCAGCATCAGAATAAAACTCCTCGTCACCTGAAACCAGCATCTGAACTACTGCTTCCATGTTTGGTCTTCTGTTTCTCTCTTCTTCCAGGCAAGATATCGCCACCTTAACCATCCTCATTGCTTATCTGCAATCAAATTATCCCTTCAATCTTGAATCCATGAAATTCCCGATCCATGACTCCCCTCCCATTTCAAGACTTTCCCTCAGCATCAGACACAATCTCTTCATAGCCCCGATCTCCATCTCTGTCACTCCCTTCATCACCAAATCCGAAACCCAACTCCCACTCACCAGCTCAAGCAGCACAACACTGTAGCTGTAGACATCAATCTTTCCAGTTATGGGTAAATTCGATGCCCATTCTGGTGCAATATATCCTCTTGTTCCTCTAATCCTAGACACATTGGAACCAATCACCTCTCTATTAAGAATTTTTGCAAGCCCGAAATCTGCAATCTTTGGCTCATAGTTGCAGTAGAGAAGTACGTTCTCAGGTTTGACATCACAGTGAATCACCCATTCAAGGCACTCATGGTGAAGATAGGCCAATCCTCTTGCCACCCCAACGGCAATCTGAAACCTCTCTTTCCAACCAAGAAGTTTATTTCCATTAAACAATATCTTATCAAGAGAGCCATTCTCCACGAATTCAGATACCAGAAGCCTATGTGAGTCTTCTGAGCAGAACCCGCATGTCCTGACAAGATTCATGTGATTTATCCTATCAATAACACCAACTTCTCCCCAAAACTCTTGTTCCCCATGACTCACATCTTCAAGCTTCTTCACAGCCACCACCATCCCGTTTTCCAACACTCCCTTGTACACAACTCCTGATCCTCCTCGACCAAGCTCTTCCTTGAAGTTCCTCGTCGCACTCTTGAGCTCTCTGTAATTAAATGTCCTGAACTGGCTCGAAATAACCTTGTAGCCTTCTGCCATCAAAACGTGATCATCCTCCTTTATGTATACAAACCACCATCCTATTGCAATGAACAAGCCCTCCACTACAGAAATTGCAGCCAAGAAGCTGTACAAATTGATTCAAATCATCTTTTTTGATGAGCCCTCCAACATCTTCGGTGAAGAACCAACTGTTAGAGCACCTTCAGTTGCGTTGCAAATTACTCCCTGCAGCTGTAGCTTTGAGCTGTTTATGTTTGTTATAGATTTTGAAACTTTTATATAGATGTCAGAATAAGGAGTAGTCCTTCCATTATATAGTATGCTCTTGGGATAACAGAGTCCAATTCCTACCTTATATGAAAATCCTTGGCAGTTGCAATCTCTCGTGCATTTGCTCTTGCATTCATCCAAAGAAAGCAAGTCAAACGCATTGAAATCGAACACCCATAAATCTTTGTATGGTAAATACTTTAATTCTATCTCCTCTGGTTTCATGGAGCAGCTGAGATTAAACTTTGGCTTGCAGCCCAAATTCCAGTTTCTGGGATCAATCATCTCAAAATTAGGAGGGCACAAGCACTCCAACCTTGGGTAAGAACTACAAATTCCATTTTTTCCACATAAACCAAGAATTTGACATGCCTCAAGAAGTGCCTGCCATGTAATTTACCATAATCCAGTTGTATTATCCAAACTGTAAAGCATGAGGTTTCCGTCATAATCAAGAGTTAGCCTCCTGATGATCCCTGCCTTCCCTGCATCTGCTGCAATGAACTTGAAATGATCACTTGAAAAGAACCTCCCCTTGGCATCAAGCGCTGCATATCTACTGCTGTTATATATAGTTCTTCGATTTTTCCCACACAGTTTTGTCTGGGTCCGGCCAATAAACACTTGAAATCTCTGGTCCATTATATTTCAGTCTAAGTGCATTTCTATCATCAAAATGGAATTCAAAGTATCCTGAAGAAGGTGACCCTCTTCCTATTTCCCTTACAAGTTGGGTGTTCTTGGTGATTGGTTGAGATGGGAGGAGGGTGTCGGTCGGTGAGTTGAAGCTCTGCCATATAATTCCGCCATTAAGGTCCTTGACAACAAGGTTTTCGTTGTCAAAGAGACTAACATAGTGGGCAGCGGCGGAGGCTGTCGCAGTGCTCTAAGCCATCGTGCCATCGACATCGGTGAGCACCACGGCACCTTCACCGTGGAGAGTGAGACAAGATTTGTAGCCGTTGACAGGATTGTCACGGTTGGCCGACCAAGTGACTGTTTGGTCGACTGAGTTGGTGAGCCAAATGGAGAAAGTGTAGGCGTTGACTCCCACTTTGTAGAAGCCGGCTGTGAAGGATTTATCTTCAGAAATGAGAAGACTTGAGCTGTCTTCTACAGAGAGGTGTGAGTTTTTGAAGAGTTTGGATTTTACTGAAGAAGAGGAGGGAGAGAGCAAGGTGAGAAGGAGAAAACGAAGGAGCATTGTGAAAGAAAGAGATGTGTTTCTGTTCTCTGGTTTTGATTGGCTGGATGGTGGAGGGGATTGGCTTCTGGTACTTAGCAAGTGTATGGGTACTTTGTTTATGACTTCTTCAATGGCATGCCTAAGAAAAGTTGGATTTTTTATTTTTTTTTTAAGTCAAATTATATATTTTAGAACATATATAAATACGACCCATTAATCTATTTTGACACTGCTAATCAAGAGTTAATTAATTAATTATGCCAATACAAAAGCATCTTCCTAAGTATATAAATATATATATAACGCGTTTCCTGAAAATCCGGCAGAGTTCCGGCGTCTTCATGCGGCAGGAAGAGCTCCGGCAGTGGTAGTCGAGAAGGTGAGGAATCTCCTTTTCCCCTTTCTCCTTCTCCTTATCTTCTTCTTCTCACTCTTCACTTGAGTCCCCTTGGTGTAGAATGAGGGCTCTATTTATAGTTTTTCTGGAGTGGTATAGCCCGTAAATAGGCGTGAGATCAAGGGCGAATTGGGAGTGGTTTGAATGGACTGCCGATATCGAATCCTTTTATCATACACCGTTCATTGGTCATTTGAAGGTCTTAATGATGTACTCCAAAAATTATCTTGATCGGGCACGAATCTCGAGGCAAAAGCTAGTTGGAAACTTCAAAAATTAATTTTGGGAGCACCCGAACTCTAATTTCAGCGAGCTTACAGTCAAACTGAGCGCCTTGGAAATACGAATCCAACGACACCAAGATCAACCCAATCCGAGCCCAAATGAGTCCGAATCAAGGGCTCAAAGCGCTGTTGGAAGGTTCAAACTGCAATTTGAGTTACCAAGTGGTCTCCGATTTTAACGAGCTTATACTCGAATCGAACGGCTCGACGAGACGAATCCAACGAGCCCAAGATCGCCAAATTCCGACATCATTAAGGCCTTCAAATGACCAACAAACGGTATATGATAAAAGGATTCGATATCGGCCGTCCATTCAAACCACTCCCAAGTATTTAGATCTTCCATGTTATATTTTCCCTTTGCACATCCTCATCTTCTTCCTTTTCCTTCATCTTCTTCCTTTTCCTTGTTTCCTCCTTTGGAGATCATTTTTGGGATTCTTCAATGTGACATTCTCCTTTAGCAATCTTTCTATATGTTTTCACATTAATACAAGATCATCGCTTTCAAAACATAAGGTTAGAGAGTCCAAAATACTTAGTTGGTCTTGAAGTTTTGAAATAATTTTAAGTTCATTTGGTGACAATACGAAATGAATTTTGAAAGGTTTGAAGAATTGAAATTACTTAATTCAAGATCGTTGAACTAAAGAATTATAATGAATGTATTATTTATTTACGTAGATTCCATTTCTTTCTTTCGATTTGATTTTTGACTGATTTGATCTAATATGATACAAGAACAAATAGAAGAGAATATTTTATACGTTCTAATGGTGACCACCTAAGGGTGTGGACGAAGAAGCATAGAGCTTATCAATTTATCTGATAATATTTAATGTGAAATGATGTCAAAGCATTTAAAATTGAATAAATTAAGTAGATAATACATACTTAAAACCCTAAACCCTACACAAAATCAATAAAAAATGGGTGGGTAGACCATACGTGAGGGCATTCACATATAGGAGAGAGTGCCTTTGAATCTCATGGTTATAGTATGAGTTCAAAACTAGTCCAATTAGAATTTTCTAGCATCAATCAACTAGAGGTGTAATTGAGTCAAATCGACTCGAATTTGACTCAATAAGTGGCTCATATGCTGAGCTCAATAAGCGAAAGATATATGCTTTAGCCACCATCAACTTGACTTTTAACTCGTGAGCCAACTTGTTTAATAAAATTTAATATAGACAATAATAATATCAAATATTTATCTCACTATGTGAGGTTGGCCACATTAATCATTTTTTTCTTTTGTGTCTTATTAAGAGTGAAATTTTAATATAAATAATGATTAAAATATATTAAAATTTAAGAATGTAAATATAAATTATTAAAAATATTTAAAGATTATATCACTTTCATACATTAAGTGATTGCTTATAAAATTTCTCTTTAAATCATTTTATTGCAATAAAAATGACTCAATTCAAATATGTTTTTTTTTTTATTTTTTATATAATAAAAGAGCTAGTCCATGCATCAACTCAAGATTGAATTTGAGTAATTATCCAATCAAATCAAGTATGACTCGAGCTCAAATCAACTTATTTATGCCCCTACAATTAGGCTTCGTTTGGGACGGCTTTCTTCCTGCTTCTTAAAACAACTTTTTAATACAAAAATTAAAATTTTTGTGTTTAAAAGCATTTTTAAGAAGCAGCAAAAAAAATCATCCTAAACGAAGCCTTAACTATGTTTTAAAAAGCAACTTTCTAGATAAACTATATGTTTCAAAAAGCAGGAAGAAAGTCATCCCATATGAAGTCTTACTTTACTTGAATTAGAGCTTAGCTTTTAATGATTTATATAATGGATTAGATACTATGAGGGAGAAAGATATATGTATAAGTAGCCAAACAAAGAGATAGAAGTAGTAAGGATTTAGTTCAAGTGAAGTGTATTAAGGATGAAGATCAAAAAGTACTTTTCTTAGAAGATGATATTTAACAAAGCTAGATGAGATTTTTTGCTAAATTTTTTAATGAAGAATGTGAAAATACGATTGACTTTAGTGAGATTATCACCCTAAATGAAAATAAAGATTTTTATTTTTATCGGCGTATAAGTAAAACCGAAGTTAGAGAGGCTTTAAATAAAATGAATTGTGGAAAAGCTGTTGGACTTGATGATATTCCAATAGAGATGTGGAAATGCTTAGGAGATGAAGGAATTTCTTGGCTTACTAAACTTTTTAATATTGTTTTGAAGACTAAAAAGATGACAGATCAGTGGAGAATGAGTGTGTTAATTCCTATTTTTAAGAATAAAGGTGATGCACAGGAGTGTGCGAATTATAGAGGAATTAAGTTAATTTGTCATACTTTAAAACTATGGGAGCACGTTATGGAGCGTAGGTTGCAGCGTGATACTAACGTTTCTCAAAATCAATTTGGATACATGCCGGGTAGGTCTACTTTGGAAGCCATACATTTATTGAGAGGTTTGATGGAGAAATATATATAGAATAAGGAGGATCTACATATGATATTTATTGATTTAGAGAAAGCATATGATAAAGTTCCAGGAGAAGTGTATGGAGAGTTCTTGAAAAGAAAGGAGTTAATAATAATGCTTATATTCAAATCATTAAAGATATGTATGCAAGAGCTATTACTTGTGTTCAAACATTATCTGGTTTGACCAAGTATTTTCCTATTTTAGTTTGGATTACATCAAGGATCAACCTTAAGTCCATATCTTTTTGCTTTAGTCATGGATGTTCTCACTAGACATTTGCAAGAGGATGTACCTTGGTGTATGCTTTTTACTGATGATATTCTTCTTGTTGATAAGACTAGAGAGGGAGTGAAGGTAAACTTGAATTATGGAGGTCAACTTTCGAGCTAAAGGCTTTCGCTTGAGTAGATCTAAAACTGAATAAATGAAGTATAATTTTAGTAGCAATAGACCTAGTGAGGGGATTGTGATTTTGGGTGATCAAGTCATTAATAAGAGTACACATTTTAGATATCTTGGATCTATTGTTCAGAGGAATGGTGAAATTGATGGGGATATTAACAGCAGAATTCAAGTTGGATGGTTGAAGTGGAGGAATGCATCGGGCTTATTGTGCGATAGAAAAGTCCCCCTCAAACTTAAGGGAAATTTCTATAAGATGGTGGTGAGACCTGCAATGCTTTATGGTGCTGAATGTTAGCCATTCAAAGAGAAGCATAATACTAAGTTAAGTGTTGCAGAGATGAGGATGCTTAGGTGGATGAGTGGCTTAACCCTTAGACATAGGATACAAAATGAGAATATACGTGAAAAGATTGGAGTAGCTCTAGTGGAAGATAAGATTAGAGAGAGTCGCCTTAGATGGTTTGGTCACATTAAACGAAGGCCTCCCGATGACCCGGTTAGAAAAGTTGAGGTATTAGATTTGACTTATGTTAAGAAAGGTAGAGGTAGACCTAAAAAGACTTTGTTAGAAAATATTAGAAATGATATTTCTTTATTAAATTTAAATGAGAATTTGACTTTTAACTAGACACATTGGCGAAAAAGGATTTATATAGCCGACCCCACATAGTGGGACAAAGGCTTAATGTTGTTGTTGTTATTGTATGATTATCATATATTCTTGAGTAATGAAACATTTGATCAAAATTGGGTTAAGGGTTTGTTTGAGAGACAATTTGCGTTTAAGATGGCAATCATAATTTTGATTGGCCAATGCTTTCTTACTATTTTTCAAAAAAAAATCTAATGAAAATTTACTTTTTACAACCAGAGTAGCTAAATTATTTTCCCCACAATAATTTCATAGTTTCAAATTTTATAAATAATTGCAGTCATCCTAAACAGATCCAAAGCCAATTGAATTTTGAGAAAGCCTTTAGTGATGAATTTGCTTTTAAAATAAATTAATAAATCAACTATAAAGATGTTACTTTTATGTGTTTAACTTGTTAGTAATAACTTGTTTGAGATAACTCTCTTATTGCTTTGATTTCAGATCGTAACAGTTTCTATTTAACTACTACTTTTTTTCCACTTTCATGAAATTTATGTACCTAAAAGCAACTTTATTAGCCGCTTTCAAAAAAACATATTTTCCTCGCAACAACTTAACAATTATCTTTGAAAAAAATTATTGACATCTCAAATAGACCCATATTATCAAAAGTTCATAAAGTTTAACTACACTATTTTTAATAGTTTAAGGTGAATTATATATTTTATTTTCATCTTAGGTGCAAATATAGAGCTTATTTTATTTTCCAAACTTAGCAATATAGAGCTTGTTTGAGACAACTTTTTCCTAGCTTTATTTTTCAAATCACAATTATTATTTTATTTGATTACTCATTTCTCACTATTTTATATTAATTTATATTCTATGTGATGAAAATTATTTTTAGAATTGGGCTAAGCCAAATTAATTAACCTAATAAATTACCTAAAGACTTAGGCTTTAATTGAGAAGACTTTCTTGTTGCTTCTTAGCACAATTTTCTAATACGCATTTTATTATTATTTTTTATTAAAAAATTATTTTAAGAAGCAACGAGAAAGCCGTGCCAACGAAACCTTTTGCGCATTGGAAAGATCTCAAATGCCCAAAAATATTCATGATTATTTTATTATAATTGTTTAAAGTTTCCATAATTTTCAAAATGACGCTTGAAATATAAATATCTACAATTACATAACCCAAAATGTTTTAATTAATCAAATGTTAATTGCACGTTGATGATTAATTCCGTTCAATAAAAATGAAACAGAATAAACTCGATTTATCACTTTGGGATGGAACCGATCAAACTTTATAATTTCCTATTTTGTCAAATTCATTAGCTGCAAAAGAATTAACTGTACAGGTAAGAAAATAATGAAATATAATACAAGAATAGTGTTCTCCAGCCTAAGAAGCATTGGTATGGCATGAACAATATAGATTATTAGGTGCGGAGTGCAGACGGGGAGAACCGTCCGCATAAGTATTGGGTACCTAGCGGTACCCGCACTTGGTACCACTGGGTACCCAGTACTTGAGCGGACGGTGCGCACTCAGCACCTAATAATTTTTCCCAGAACAAAGCTTTTCAGGCTTTAAGAGTCATTCTCTGTAAGCGGAATCGGTTGTTCCTGTTGTTGAGGACGTCTATGTATATTCGTAGGCGTTGTCGATCGGAAATTGTGAGACAGACCGGCGGGTACAGGTTAAGGCATGGCGCTTCCAATAGAAGGAAATGTAGTAAAATCACCGCCTTCGAGTACCAAACCTCAGCCCTCTCAATGTTTTTCATCACCTCATCAACCTACATTTTGAAGAAAATTCTTCATTGTAATATGACTAGTAAATCATAAAGTAGGAAATACTTTCAGAATACTAATATAAAATTTTATTTTTTCACTAAAAAATTGTTTTAAGCTGTATAAATAGTATGCATAGGACGAATTTCCACTCACAGCACCACGCCTTCCAAATGCAAGCGCGGATTGGAATATTAGCTCAATAGCATCGGGCATATGTGCAGCTTCTGCATGTAAATAACAGATAATATAAGGAACATGTAAAGCAGAGTTTTCTTTACTCGGCAGTAGAGTCTAAAAGGGACATTATACCGTCTACTTGTCCGACGTCCTTGGCAAGTTCCTCTGCATGCTCGACTGAAAGAAGGAACTCTTTTTCGATCTCAGATGAAACAGAATGAGAAGCTTTACTATTTTGGGGGGATTTAATAGTTTCAAATGACGGGCTTTCTTCTGCAGCAACGACAGCTTGTGCGTGACAGATGTGCAGACTTTGCTTCAGAATTGCTAGAATTAGTAACTGAATGGAGAACGCCTCCAACAGCATATCATTTTCAAGCTGCAAAAAAATGTTGTTTGCAACGTAATAGCTTTGTTAAAAATAGACATAAACAAGTAAAGAATTATGTTTAATCATGTCTAAGAAAATATTTGTGAGATGCAAACATAATAAACTTATGACCTCAACATCTATAGGTGTAAATAAGTTTGAGACAATAACATAAAATGGGATATTAAATAAGCAATATCATATTCTTATTAACCTACTTGTTAAACAACAGACACAATTGCCCTAAAACATACAAAAACAAGACAGAAAATGTCAAACATGTTTATTTGGATGTCAAGGTTCTGAATTTAGGTTCAAGTAAATGAATATAAACGATCCTTAGTGGCACTAGTATGGAGTTATTCATCCAACAAGTTGACCATTTTACAGCCCTATTCTCAATGTTATTGTCTGCAGGAAAAACATTTATCATACAACCAACATTAAACTTTCATGAATTATTAAATTAATAAGAAATCATACGCTTCAAAAACCATATTGATTCAATCAAGGGTCTTACCTGTTCCTTCACCAACTCAGCCATAACAAAAGTGCATTGCTGCAAAAATCTAATCCTTGTCATACAGCGAGCTGATGGTTGTTCAATTGTATCCCACAAATCCATGGATCCTTGTTCTGGAAAGCTGTCACTTTCTAGGCTTCTCATTGTGTGGATATTATTGATTGAAACTCCAACAATAGGCATCGGTGCACTTAATGCACTATTTCTAGATGCCTCTAACGAGTTTTCAGATTTGCAGGTTGAGTTTCGTGACTCAGAGAGACTTAATAAAGAAGATGACATCTCTAAGAGTGATCCAGACACAATAACATATTCCTGATCAAGCAAGTCTAGTGAATCCACAATTTTGGGATCTATGAATGTGTAACAGAAAAAGTTAGAACCATCCGTTGAAGTCTAGAAAGTATTAGATTTGATGTGAAAAAGAAAAGGGTGTACCCTGTTTAGCACCTATGGCAGACAAACTCGTCTCCTTCGTATTTCCAGTTGGGTGTCTGCTGGAATCATGTCCATAAGAAGTTTCCATTTTATTAATGGAGCTAGGTTCGGAAACAGCACTCAATTTGGAGGAATTAGTAGGACTTTGATGGACGGCCACACTAAATCCATAAGTGGGACTAACTGGGCTCCCATTCACAGTTGCCAACGGGCTTCCATGAGGCATTCCAGACTCATCATCTAAAGGGAAAGGCAACCAGTCTTGGTAACTTTCTCCCGAGGGCCTTCTATGGCTGAAACCAGCTGATGCAACAGATGAACTCTGGCTGCTCATGATTACAAAGATTTAGATTCTTAAGAATAAAAAAAAAGAAATTTTGTTCATCGCCTTGAAATAGTCTCAAGCATCCAGTCAATATGCTCACCTCGTTGATTCATCTGACTTCTGTGGTGAAAGAAATGGGTGGTTGAAGAACTCCTCAAAAGATACACGTTCCACTGGAGACATTTCATGCAATAAGTTTAAAATGACATGCCAATAATATGCCAATAAGAACTATTGCTTACACAACTAGACATGCACAACTTTTATGATTTATTAGCCAACTTATTTTTTAGTTTGTTATGAGCTCAAATACTCGTAACAGTAGAAGGAAGGTGTACATCTTAACGTTGCAAGAAAATCTCATGCATCGTATAAGTTAATGGTACATAGGGAATGAGAATTTTTAGGTGGAAATTTTAATAAAGAGAAAAAAACAGGATCTAGTGTTGTTGAAATAATTTCACTAATATGAGTCAAGAATTACAAAGAATGTTCTTCCCTAAGTGTTATAAAATATAATAAACATAAACGGTCAAAGCACTCCTGTCTTGGTAGAAGTGGAGTCAAAGTTATCAGTAGATAATGGTAAGCGGTTGACTTGATCATAGACTAGGAGACATGGAAGACATGCATTGGAAGGCTATAGCTGACATATGCCTGTCGTTGGTAGGCATTGAGCAACCATTGATAGAGAAAATAAAAAATAAGATGTAATACAAGAATATAGAATAACTCATTAAGCAACTAATTAAGCAATCACAAATTAGTACTTTATCAAATTTTAGCGAGCTTATTAATAAACAATAAAAATGTCTGAAAGCGTAAATGAAAGAGCGTGTCAGATTTCAAACTTATTCATTGATAAGATATACTTTTAAAATTTTATTTAAGATTGTTCAATAATGCAAATAAAAGAATATAAATGATCCTTATACAAATGACAATCAAATTATTCATTGATTACACTTGTACATTTACAACCCAACTCGGGGGCCTACGAATTGCCCAAAGAGGTGTGATAAGCCCAAGCCAGCATTTGTGTAGGTATATGCGACGATTCTACCAAGTGCATCATTGGATTTTCAAATTGTTTTATTTTTAAATTTCCTATTATAATGCCTTAACAAATGGACATTTTTAATATGCTTTATAACAACAACAACATCAAGCCTTTATCCCACTGTGTGGGATAAACGCTATATAAATCATTTTTCTTCATGATGTCCTATTAAGAATAAATTGTCATTTAAATCTAATATGTACATGTTTAATATACTTTGAATATTAAAAAATAATCACCATAAATTTGCAAGGAAATCCAAAAGAAATACTAAAAAAACTCTCCCCTCCGCTAAAATGATCACAAGAGGTCTAAAAGTGATCATAGCTTTTTCTCCCGACTAAAATTCTACACTAAAAAAGAGGCCAAGAACTATAAGGCAAGAGGCATAATTGTGAGCACCAAAGTTCACTGTTTTCCTTCGATGCTCTAATCTTCATCAAAAAAGAGGTTGATTATCCTTATAGCAAAAATTTAAACATAAGCATTAAAATGTTTTGTATGGTTCTTTAGAAAATAAGTCAATCATCTCTAAACTTGACATCTAAATATAAAGACATGGAAATTGATATGGCGACGTTCCATCAACAAGGTTGTTGATGGGATAATAATTACAACAAAAAGTATCCATTCAAGAAGGCCGAGGGTTCAACCAATAATCCGATTTTTAGAATTTTCAAAAAAAAAATTATAATCTTTAGTATGAACTATTAATTATAATTTCCACTGCAAGTGCACACTTCTCCCAAAAAAAATTGTGACTCTATCGTCTTGATTTTCAAAAAAAATATTTCAAATTTATTGATGAAGTTAGGATCTTCTAGATTCAATTAATTTCTATGATAAAATAATAAGACAATTTTCTAAATTTTTTTTGTATATTGCACATCTTGTAAGCTTCATACCTCTGTTTAAAATTGCGCAACAAGAGGCGCGCCTCTGCGCAATTTTCCCCAAAAATGCCTCGAGTCTTACGCAATTTTCATCTTGGTAGAAGCGTATGCCTCACCGGGCTTGAGGCGCGCCTCAAGGCGTACGCCTCATCAAACCGGTCTCACCTACTTAAAATGACCCATTTTCTTCCCTTGAACCCGTTTGGCTCCAGTTTTTTCCGAAAAATTCCCTCCCGCAGCCTCTGTTCGTGAAACCGACGGGATCCCGCACGCTCGGCCTCCCTTCCCGCCAACGCCGCCTCTCTCCGGCGAACTTGAAGTGTCCAGCCGCCTTCTAGGAGAATTCCACAATCGATTTTAGGTTTTTTTTTTTTTTTAGTTTATGGTTAGATTTTTCAAGTGAAAGAAAATCTAGGGTTTTCGATTTTTTGAATTATTTTGTGTGTTTTTGGATTCTTGTATTAGGAAATATGGTTAGAGGCAAGGAAAAGGTGAATACGTCATTGCGGCGTGACCCTTCTTGGAAATATAGTGTGCAAGTTGACATAGGAGGCGGCGAGAAGACGTATGTGTATTTAAAATGTAATTTTTGTAAGAAAGTGGTGAAGGGCGGAGTAACCCGCATGAAGGAACACTTATCATGCTCTCATAAGAACGTAGCACCGTGTGCAAAAGTGTAGGATAAGGTGAAGGATGAAATAATTGCTTACATGAAGAAAATTACACGGCAAAACACTTAAAATAAGAGCAATTTGATGAAAGGGTCGAACATGGTGCTTACTTCGGGAGCGAGCGTAGAAAGGGCTCTTCCTCCACTATACATAATAGAGGTGCACGGGGTCCTATGGATCAGTATATGACTAATCCAGGAGAGGATAGAGGACAAGCAAAGATGATGCCTGCGGCTGGTACCAGAAAGGGTCGACGACAGGTTTGCATGGATATTGGCAGGCTTTTTTTTGAGAATGTCATACCATTTAATGTTGCGACATCGCCTGCCTACTTCAATATGCTGCGGTCTGTAGGATTGTATGGGAGATGGTTGAAGGCGCCATCCATGTACGAGTTGCGAACATGAATTTTGAAGGAGAAGCTGCAGAACACAGAGCGGAGCATTGATGAGATTAAACGGACATGGATTGAGACTGGTGTTACCATTATGTCAGATGGATGGTCTGACATGAAGAGCAGGAGCTTAATTAACATCCTTGTCAACAATCCCTACGGCACGGTGTTTTTACGATCAGTTGAAGCTTCAGATGAGGTTAAAAATGCTTCATTTATTTTCAATTTACTAGATGGGGTTATTTAGGAGATTGGGGAGCAATTGGTTGTGCAAGTGGTGACTGACAATGCCAGTGCATACAAAGCAGCTGGTCAGATGTTGATAGAGAAGATGACACACCTATATTGGACCCCCTGCGCAGCACATTGTATCGATCTCATTTTGGAGGAACTTGGTGACTTACTTCAGCACAAGAGCGCTCTTTCTAAGGCGAAGAAGATCACAAAGTTCATCTACAACCACTCATGGGTCTTAGCCTTGATGAGAAAGTTTTCAAAGAAGGAAATCATTCGCCCTGCAACCACTAGGTATGTTCTTACATTTGTGCACTGCAAATCATTATCAATTCCTAATGTATGTTCTTATATTTGTGCACTGCAAATCTACAGGTTTGCCACATCTTATTTGACACTGCAGAGCCTGTTGTATGTGAGACAACCTCTGGAAGTAATGTTTACATCAATAGAATGGCTTAACTCTGCGTGGGGGAAGAAAAGTGAGGGGAAGGAAATAAGAAAAATAATTCTAAATGATAAATTTTGAGCTATTGTGACCTATGCCATATTGAGCACGAGACCCTTAGTGCAAGTACTACGATTAGTGGATGTCGAGAAGAAACCAGTCATGGTTTTATTTATAATGCTATGGATGAGGCCAAGGAGTTGATTGCACCCAACTTGGGAGGAGAGGAGGCAAGTTATAGAGAGATTTGGGATATCATTGATACTCGGTGAGAGGTACAGTTACACCGTCATCTACATGCAGCGGCATATTATCTCAATCCTCAATTTCAATATTCAGAGAGGAAATCTTCAAACCCAGAGGTGAAACTTGGTCTGTATCATTGCATGGAATGACTAATACCGGAGCAGACAGATAGGGAGCTTGCAGATTTACAACTTGTTCTATTTCGGAATAAAGAGGGTTTTTTTGGTCTACATGCAGCAAAATCAACGATTGCCAAACGGTCTCCAGGATTAGTTATTTTGGTAAATGCAAGAAACTTTATTCAGTTCTGATTAGCATTTTTCTTCTTGAAAACAGTTGAATGGTGGATCCAATTTGGTGATTCCACCTCTGAGTTACAGAGTTTTGATATAAGAGTTTTGGGCCTCACTTATTCTTCTTCTGGGTGTGAGCAAAACTGGAGTACATATAGTCAAGTGCAAACAAAGAGAAGAAATTAGCTATCAACATTCAGAATGAACTCCCTTGTATATATTATGCACAACAAGAGGTTAAGATATAGGAGGTTGAGGAATAAGGGGTTGAAGGATGATGAGAATCTGTTGGTGTCTGATGATGTGTCATCTGATAATGAGTGGTTTATAGATGATGAGACAGATTTGCCATTATCAGACTTACAGCTAGAGGATCTAAGTGTGGATGTCTTGAGGGGCGAAGCAGATCAAGTGGGCACATCCACTAGTACTACACAACACACATCCACTAGCTCTGCAGCACAAAAATCAAGTAAAAGTATTCCACAACTTCTTAGATGTTATTGCATTATATTTATATCAAGTGAGCAATCAACATGATAATGAATTAATGATCATTCTTATTGAACAGGGAAGAGAAAAGTAAGTCATATTGAAGATGATGAAGATATGACATTCATAGATATAATTTGAGAAGAAGATTCCCTTGAAGACCCATTTAGTGATGGGATATAATTGGATTTTATATGTTCTTTGTACTTTGGGAGTTTTATTAAACTAATATTTTGTGATTTTGTACTTTGGGACATGATTTTATTGCATCTATTTTTTTACTTGCCATTATTTTCATATATCATTTAGATGTTTTTATTGTAAGATAGAATATTGCTATTATTTACCTGCTAAAACCCTTAAATTCTCATTTACGCAATTCTGCATCCGTGAGGCTTACGCCTCAGACCGCCTCGAGACTTACGCCTCGCCTCACGGACGAAAACCGCCTCAATGCTTATTTACGCAATTTTAAACCTTGCTTCATACAATATTTTTCTTTTTCATGCCAAAATACTACATTTGGTAGGAGAAAAAATTCCAAAATTGTGACTATCGAATGTCCCTTTTGTTGATTGCAAAGTTTTAAAACTTGTTATGAATAGTACGTTCATAAAAAAAGCTAAAATCCTTCATCGATGATTACCTTTATATGAAAATTCTCCCCAAAATTTTTTAGAATTTTTCTCAAAGTTATTTTTCAGAAAAATTTTAGACTGGTTGTTGGTCAGCAATTCTTGCATTGTATTATATATTTAGTCAAGCAAATGAGAGAATTTTTTCTCATGCTTGATGTCGCCGGGAAAAAAAAATCCTTGATCTATTATTTCATGGGTTTTTTGAATGTTTATCTTCTGATCCTTTATATTTATTTCATATCGACGATTGACAATCAACATGGCAGAACTTCCCCACTTTCGTGGAAGCCACAAGCTGAAGGAAGAAGTGTTTAGATTGGGGGTGAAAAGTTATCTTAAGCTTCTTTTTATTTTATCTAAATTTAGCCATTCTTGGTTGTATATCTTTTAGGAGAAATCTAATGGAATCAAAATGGAGGTCCATGCCATTGCATTTACCATTGCTAGTGATGCCCTAACTTCAGATTGCAGGAACATCAACTTATAGTGCAAGTCAAATCAGCATTTAAAGCAACATTCGAGGTTCTCGAAGTATCATCTTGAAATCCGGACTATGCTTTTGAGAGCTGTGATGGAATATTTGAGATTATTGTTAAAGAGTTGGAGGGGCAACGTGTTAAGTAATGATTTATCTGAAACTTCTTACAAGAACTATGACTACTATAACTGTATAACATAGCATTTGGGCTTACATTGAAGGTTCGACCATATAGGGCATCCGGGGACTCATACGCTAATCTAGAGAATGCCACGATGAATGACCTGACAAAGATTATGCAAAATGGTGATGAAAGTGTGTGCGTAATTTTGATGACTTGTAAATTTGCATTTTGAAAAATAATCTCTTCGTAAATCATACAAAAAGATTTTGTTTCGCATCATTTACTAAATATTTTCGTGATTTATATTTGACATGTTGTACGTGATTTGCATCGTTCTTTAAATGTCTGACAAGGAAAATATATTTATTGAGTTTGAACATGTCCTCATGCACTAATTTATTTCTAAGTACTAAAAGAATATTTGGATCTTGAGAATTCGTATTTTTCTCAAAACATGCAGTGGACTAAATTGGCAATTATGATGAACCGACACTTCTCTTCGAAGAGGTATGTAGTGTCTGACACATCAGATATGATACATGTCCAACACTCCTCCGGCACGTATCGGACATGTCGAAGATGTGTCCAATTAAAAAAGTATCAAAAATAAATTAGACATGCATATCTTAAATATTTTATGAAAAACTTTTTAAATATAATTTCTTTTATTTCAAAATTTTATTTATACAACAACAACATCAGGCCTTTATCCCACTACGTGGGGTCGGCTATATGAATCCTTTTTCTCCATTGTGTCCTATTAAGAGTCAAATTCTCATTTAAATCTAATAAATAAATATCATTTCTAATATTTTATAACCAAATCTTTTTAGGTCTACTTCTACCTTTCTCAACATAGGTCAAATACAATGCATCTACTCTCCTAACAAGATCATCGAAAGACTGACATTTTACATGACAAACCATCTAAGGCGACTATCTCTAATCTTATCTGTCACTAGAACAACTCCAACCTTTTCCCGGATATGCTCGTTTACGTTTGTTTCGTATCCTGTCTCTAAGAGTAAGTCTACTCATCGACCTAAGCATCCTCATCTCAACAACACTTAACTTAATATTATGTTTCTCTTTTAATGGCCAATATTTTGCACCATAAAGCATTGCAGATCTCACCACCATCTTATAAAATTCTCCCTTAAGATTAAATGGTACTTTTCTATCACACAACAAACCTGAAGCATTCCTCCATGTTGACTGTAACTGCTCCCAACCAAAAAAAAAAAAAAAAGAAAAAACAGAATGGGCTCTTTCCCTCTCTATTATATCTAATATAATATATGTATTATAATATAATATTATATTATATCTGTTATATATATATATATATATATATATATATAAATATATATATATAAGAGAAATAAAATACAATATGTATGTAAAAAAAAGAGAGAGAGAAATGGAGAGAAATAAATTGATTTTCAACAGGTGTCGAAGACCTCGGCCGTCGTACCTTAGGTACGACCGGGATGGTTTAAAATTGAAGACCCTACGCAGTCAATCTTTGATCCTGGTGAGATGGTTTAAAATTGAAGACCTCGCGCCGTCGATCTTTGATCCGGGCGGGAAGAACTACGGCATTGCCGTCCCGATTTCTCCCTCGGTGGGGAGGCGACGCCGGGAGGCTGCCGAAATTTTCATTGAACATCAGAGGACTTGGACTAAAAATTTGAAAATTGATTTAAATGAAATTCAAACATAAAATCAATTTTAAATCAAAATTTGATCAAAAAATGTTTAACCTATACTCGAAAATGGACTCAAATATGAACTTGGTTTAAAACTGAATTGATATGTAATATCTACATAATGAGCTTTTAACTAGGATCTTACACTCCAAGAAATAGTTAATATATTTTGAGCCATTGTCAAATCATAAAAGATATTATTTTCTATGGAAATTTAAATAGACTCTGTTGATGTTGAATTATTTTATCAAATATTCAAAATGTTTAATCAACATTAATTCAAAAGCTCTTAAATCATTAATTTTTTAAAATGTCGTCACATTGCAATATGTTTGAAACTAAATTATTGAAGGAAGATATACTCTCGAGTGATGAGTGATTAAACTTTAATAGACCTATATCAATCGTCTTTAGCATCTTATTTGGTTTAAGACATTGAGATTCCTTCATATATAATCAAAGTTATCAAAAGACAATTAGCCTTTCAATTGACAAAGTGCATTTGGAATTCCCTAAGTGATAATATATATATAATATTCCAATGTAATATGGCTTGAGACTTATGTTTTTTCATATAAAACAAAGGTTATGATTATGGGTAGCATAAGTGTTGACGGTGCTACAAATTTAAAATCAAGGGAATCACAACATCTGTTAGAGGCTCATTGTAGATGTTCATATTAACTACAATGAATATCAATCAAAGATGACAATTTGATTAGGATATCAAACTTGCTCATTCATGAAAACTATCCATAAGATCTACATGATATTCTGCAATCAATAGTCTTTAAGAGATCTATTTACGCCACCGGATCCGCAACATGTGTACAAGCGGACAGAAGGCGTTCGTAGGCCCTTAAATGAAATATCGGGTCATTTTCTAAACGAAATCACTTGCACAATGGATCATATTTAAATATTTTAAAATGCCCCTTATGTATTAAATATGATCCCTTAAACTAAAATCAATCCCTGCATGTGCTCCGATAGATTTATTAAAGTTACAAACTCAAATCGTCGAGAATGTTGCGCATGGTCAAATGATACAACCCGCATGTGCTTCGATCGTCGAATATAAATGTCAAATCCAACGATCCGAAAATGCTACGAGGGTTAAATATTCAAGTTTCATCCTCCTCCTCGAAAGGACTGGAGTCGACATGACTTGAATAACAAAATGCCTCCCAAAATTCTACAAAAATACAAACGACCTTAACTTCACCCCGATGATGGCCGTGTTGATCGGAAATCTCAACCGTAGGGGTCAAATTTCAAATCTCAAATCTCAAATCCAATCAAATCTCTGAAATAAAATCTATCAACTGAAAATCTAAAACTAAAAATCATTCACCTCCCACAATCGTTCGTCGAGGTGATAAATTTGAAATTAACCTCAGCTCACAAAGAGTGAATGCATGTCGGGTGTATCACTACGATTCGTCCTCAAATAGTCTCTTGCCAACAGGGATGTGGCACGTGCCCTCTAATCGGGTGATTTCGCCGCAAAATAGCACCATTATATTACGATCACAGCCAAAGCCCGTATGTTCCCTAAAGGCGTCAAACCCTTGAGCGATGGATCATAGGGTATATTCGATAGGCATAAAGCCCTCTGCCAGCTAAGGTGGATTCAGATAGATCCCCTTAGACAAATACCAACCCAGGTCTACAAGGTATTCTTGGACGAAGCAACCCATGGCTGCCGACAAAGTGCCTTCTGTCAGGTTGGGTCGACTACCTCCTCTGACTAAGTAGACCAGGGATCATGACAGCCCGGGACGACGGAACCATGGGATCTTGATCGGGCTCGTCTTCATTCCCCCCACCACTAGTTTTAAGTTTGAGATGATAAACTCTAAATTTCAAATCATCCAAATTCAAATTTTAAACCCTAAAATTATTGCTATTATACGATAGCACTTCTCTTGGAACTTTATCATATGCTTTCTCTAAATCAATAAATATCATATGTAGATCCTCCTTAGTCTCTCTAAACATCTCCATCAACCCTCTCAATAAATGAATAGCTTCCTTAGTAGACCTACCTGGCATGAATCCAAATTGACTTTGAGAAATATTATTAACACGTCATAACTTATACTCTCTAACTCTCTCCCAAAGTTTTAAAGTATGCACATCAACTTAATTCCTCTATAATTCAACAATTTTGTGCATCACCTTTATTCTTAAAAATAAAAATTAACACACTCATTCTCCACTCATATGACATCTTTTAGCCTTCAAAATAATATTAAAAAGTTTAGTAAGCCAAGAAATTCCTTCATCTCCTAAGCATTTCCATACTTCTATTGAAATATCATCAAGTCCACAAGATTTTCCACACTTCATTTTCTTTAAAGCCTCTCAAACTTCAGTTTTGCTAATACGCCAATAAAAATAAAAAATTTTATTTTTATTTAGAGTGCTAAGGTCACTAAGTTAATTGTATTCTCACTATCTTCATTGAAAAGCTTAGCAAAATATCTCATGCATCTTTGTTAAATATCCTCTTCTAAAAAAAACTTTTTGATCTTCATCCTTAATGCACTTGAACTAAATCTTTACTACTCATATCTCTTTGTTTGGCTAGCTTATACATATACATTTCACCCTCTTTAGGATCTAACCTATTATATAAAATTATAAATCATTAAAAGCTAAAGTCTTTACATCACAGATTACTTTCTTAGACTCTTGGCAACTTTATATCTTTTCTAATTTTCAGAGTTTTTATATCTAAACCAATTATTATAACAATGCTTCATATTTTTTATATTTTCTTGCACATTATGATTCCACCACCAACTATTTTTATTATTAAGAGCTTTTACTTTTGAAACTCCAAGCACATCCTTTGCAACAATCTGAATATTACTAACTACTTTATGTCACATAATATTCGCTTCCTCGTGCATAGACAAAATCTTAAGATCTTGAATCCTACTCTCAAAAATATTTTTGCTAGTATTTTTTAAAATCTCTATCTAATCTTAAAACAATATTTTATTAATTTTTTCATATTTTACCCATGCATCTTAAAATCCAAAACTAATAAGCGATATTAGGTACATAAAATTTTACTCTGAATAACTTTACAATCTGAGTTTTTTTATATCCATTCTTATAAGTGATGAGATGCTCATCTCTTTTCTTAAATAAGGTATTAGCAATTACAAAATCATAAGCTAAAACAAAATCTAATATAATCTTACTGCTTTCATTAATTACTCCAAACCCATAGCCACCATAATACTTTTAAAATTCTCTCTCTACCAATATGTCTATTTAAATCTTCTCAAATAAAACTTTTTCTTCAAGAAGAATCTTTTGAATTAATTCTGCTAAGACATTCCAAAATTTTAATTTTAAACACATCAAAACCTACTTCAGGAGCATAAGCACTTATAATATTAATAATCTTAACATCAATAATAATTTTCAAAGCAATAATTATATCTCCAATTCTATCAATTTTTATAATAATATCATTAAAACTCTTATCTATAATCGCACATACCATTTCTAGTACGACTTCTACCAGAATATCAAAGTTTAAATCCTAAATTATTAATCTCTTTAGTCTTCTCTCTAGCCGATTTAGTTTCCCGAATGCATAAAAAATTTATCTTCCTATGAATCATAATATCAATTACAACAACAACAAGCCTTTGTCCCACTATGTGGGGTCGGCTACATGAATCCTTTTTCGCCATTGTGTCCGATTAAAAGTCAAATTTTCATTTAAATCTAATATAGAAAGATCATTTCTAATATTTTCTAACCAAGTCTTTTTAGGCCTACCTCTACCTTTTTTAACATAAGTCAAATCTAATACCTCAACTTCCTAACTGGGTCATCAAAATGCCTCTATTTAATGTGACCAAACTATCTAAGGCAACTCTCTCTAATCTTATCTTCCATTGGAGCTACTCCAACCTTTTCATGTATATGCTCATTTCGTATCCTATCTCTAAGGGATAAGCCACTCATCCACCTAAGCATCCTCATCTCTGCAACACTTAACTTAGTATTATACTTCTTTTTTAATGGCCAACATTCGACACCATAAAGCATTGCAGGTCTCACAACCATCTTATAGAATTTTCCCTTAAGTTTGAGGGGGACTTTTCTATCGCACAATAAGCCCGATGCATTCCTCCACTTCAACCATCCAACTTGAATTCTGATGATAATATGCCCATCAATTTCACCATCACTCTAAACAATAGATTCAAGATATCTAAAATGAGTACTCTTATTAATGACTTGATCGTCCAAAGTCACAATCCCCTCACTAGGTCTATTTCTACTAAAATTACAGTCTATATATTCGGTTTTAGATCTACTCAAGCGAAAACCTTTAGACTCTAAAGTTGACCTCCATAATTCAATTTTACCTTCAACACCCTCTCTAGTCTTAACAACAAGAAGAATATCATCAGCAAAAAACATACATCAAGGTACATCCTCTTGCAAATGTCTAGTGAGAACATCCATGACTAAAGCAAAAAGATATGGACTTAAGGTTTATCATATGCTTTCCCTAAATCAATAAATATCATATGTAGATCCTCCTTATTCTCTCTATATTTCTCCATCAAACCTCTCAATAAATGTATGGCTTCCATAGTAGACTTACCCGGCATGAATCCAAATTGATTTTGAGAAACATTAGTATCACGCCGCAACCTATGCTCCATAACTGGCTCCCAAAGTTTTAAAGTATAACACATTAACTTAATTCCTCTATAATTCACACTCCTGTGCATCACCTTTATTCTTAAAAATGGGAATTAACACACTCATTCTCCACTGATCATGCATCTTTTTTAGTCTTCAAAACAGTATTAAAAAGTTTAGTAAGCCAAAAAACTCCATTTCCTAAGCATTTACACATCTCTATTGGAATATCATCAGGTCCAACAGCTTTTCCACACTTCATTTTCTTCAAAGCCTCTCTAACTTCGATTTTACTTATGCGCTGATAAAAACAAAAAAATTTATTTCATTTAGGGTGGTAAAATCACTAAAGTCAATCGTATTTTCACATTCTTCATTAAAAAGTTTAGCAAAATATCTCATCCACCTTTGTTGAATCATAATATCAATTAATTCCATTAATTTGTCGGTAAAAGAACATACATTCCAAGATCCAATCTGAATTCTAGTTTAATAAACTAGCTTCTTTGCCCACATCCGTCCATGATGTGGGAACCCTTGTCTATTTAACACTGTACCAGGGCGCCGATGAAGCGGCCCAAGCACACTTCTCATTATATTCATGACATACAGTACATCGCTTCTAGGAAATGTCCTAGCATTAACAGAATGTATTAAAAGATTCCTGTCATTATTATTTGACAAGTTTTACGCTGATTGTCGACTACCTTATGCAACCCTCCACTTTTCTTATCTAAGACTTGGGACTTGGCAATGACAGTGTTAAAATAAAAATTAATTTTTTTTATTTCCTCTCAACAGTCTCAAATCAATTTCCAACACTCAATACTTCATTCCCCACACATTCTCATCTTTATTTCTCTATGGCAGATCGCGACTAAGGTTTCACAATAGCATCTAATGTCATTATAACAACGACAACCACCATCATCGCAACATCCATATGTTTCAAAATCATCTCAAAATCAACATCGATGCCCAAGTCTTGATAATATTGCAACCTCCCCTCTTGGTATTTGAAATATGACATCGACGTCTGACTATCGACATCCTAATATTAATCATTATAAGTATAAATCTTAAGTAAATAATTTATTATTTTTCAACTATTCTAAATATTCTAGTTCTTCAATTTTTATACATTATTTTTAAGATATAAAAACTATAATATCGTGTTCAATCCGTGTTGTTGTCCTATATTTTTAATAATTAATGTATCTAGTGACGATGTCTGTTGATATTATTTCTGTATGAGGTCACTATGGCCAACCTGAGCTCCCTTCTAGTGACGTGATAATTGCCAGGTGTTCACTTGTCAATCATGTAGGTCCCAATCAAATTCCAATCCATCTTTAATAAAATTCAAGTCTATTATCCCCAATGTTTAAAATTGGGCAATCTGGTATTGAGGCGTTTTTCGTTCGTGAGGCAAGGCGTAAGCCTCAATGCGTTTTGAGGCGTAAGACTCAAAATCAAAAAATTGCGTAAACATAAAATGGTAAATTTTGTATATACTAATGAGTAAATAATATATAAAACATAAAAATACACAAGATATGAAGAGAAATCAAAATATCACAATAATAAGACAACATGAATACAACAATATACGGGTCTGCCGAGGGTCCAAGGGGGCGCTGTCCCCTGGCGGAGTTCCCCCGGAACAAATTTTTATTGTAAGAGTAATTTAAAAGTTTTGCTTGTTTTTAAAGTTCGTAAGTTGTTTATATGGAAAGATACCGAGCATAACCTAGCGATACCTAGCAGTACTGAGCATGTAGTCATGTACATTAGCTTTTTTTTATTTTTAGAGATGGACGCCTCTCAACCGTGAGGTGACGCACGCTTCAGTAAACTTGAGGCATACGCCTCAAATCCTGAATTCATTGCGTGAGCTTTGAGGCTTAAAGGGGCGAAATTGCGCTAAGGCGCGCCTCTTATTGCGCAATTTTAAACCATGATTTTCCCATACAATTTCCATTCCAATTCTCAACTCCAAATTCTAGCCTAGCCTTCAATCAACCTTCAATTAACTTTCAAATCATATACAATCAATCTCAATCATTCATTTGATTGTCATTGATGTAGGTATTTTAAAGTCAACCATTCAAGTCCAAAAAATCCAATCCAAATCTAGGATTCCGAACCAAATCTCAGGGTTAGGGAACCAAGTCATAAAACCCTTTCTAGGTGATTTTTCTGTCACCTTGAGACCCAGTCAAATGGCTTCTTATTTAGGGTCTATCAATTGCATTTTAATTAAGCATGTCCCTAGAGTCAACACTCCATATTTGAGCTCAATCTAACATTTCCAACCCCAAAAATTGAATGGATTTCCAAATGCTATAAAATCTCCAAATATTTACAGCTTATGTCACTGGACTTACTATTTAGTAGAAATTGACTTTGGTACCTTCCCCAAAACCCTTAATCATGCCCATAGCTTCTAATATGACATATTGACCAGTAAACTGCATTTTGCTAGACCCAATTTAACCCATAATTGACTAGGGGTCAAAATGACCAAAATTTCCTTTAAGAGCATTTATGGATTTTTCACCAAAGCACAAATCATATCAAATCTTAAAACCTCTTTTAATGCATCCTAAACATCATTAGGAATACATTAAGCTCAAACCTAGCCTTTGATTTAACCTTATTGACCAAGTCAACCATGGTTGATCAAAATATCCCTTAAGGGTTTAAACACCCAATCCAAATGAATTTTTCTTGGCATGGGACCACCTTTATTGGTCTCCATTGATCAATTCAAACTTGTTGAGCTCAAACTCAACCCTTGGTTTGACCTAGTTCACCAAGTCAACTATGGTTGACCAAACTCCCCTTAAACTTTTAAAAATTACATTTCAACCCAAATCAACTCTTTAGCACTTGGAACCGCTTCCATTAGACTCAAATGGTCAATCCAAACTCAGTGGACCCAACCCTTGACCCTACGTTAACTTAGTTGACTAAATCAATCAAGTTTGACCAAGCTTACATACACCTTTATCTCTTTCAAATTCTTTAACAAGGCCTTGCCAAACCCATTCAAACCCATGGGATGATCCATTGGGTCCTTAGGAGATCCATCTTGAAGGCCCAAGCCTTGGGCTCACTTGGGTTAACCCCTTGGCTTGACCCAAATGTCCAAAAAGAGATCTCCCATGAGCCAAATTGGATCAAACCAATGGCGTCATTGAGTCCCCCATGACCCAATGCATCTATCCTAGCTGACCCAGCCCTTGCGTCAACTTAGGTTGGGAATAAGGCTAGCCCAAAGTGATCAAAACCACTAAGGGTTGAGTCATTTTCCAGCCTAGGCTCCACCTAGCCAAACCAATACCTCCATTGGGTGGCCCTAGCTCCAACACACTACCCTAGCCAGTTGAACCCTTCGGTTGACTTAGGTCAACACTTGGGCTAAGCCAAAGTGGTTTTGACCACTTTGACCTGAGCCATTTCTAACCACAGACCAGACCAGACCCAATTGACACTTGCATTAGGTAGCCCTTGACCCAATGCACCTCCCACATCAATCCCATGACCAAGCTTTACCCAAATTGCACCCAACCTTTCAGGTTTGGGTCAACCCAAACCCATTGTTGAATTGGGCTGCCTTCTACCCAATGGAGCTCACCTAACCTCTAGCAAACTTTCCACTTCATCCTGACCCAACTAGTGGCTACCAGCCGCCGAAGCAAGCAGATCAGAGCTCCAGTGGTCCCTTCCATCTCGAGCTTTGTCCAAAGGCATTTCAGAGCCTGAGCTAACTGACGTCGACCTCACGAGGCTCAGAGATGACCCCTCCACTTGGCAGTCATCCATCCTACTTAACCAATCTACTTGACCAAATTAAGTGTTCATAGGCTCATTGGAAAGATCTCAAGGAGATCTTTAAAAGCCCTATGATCTCAAGTTGTGAACTTGCATGCAACTTAATTAATTCCAATAGTTATCCTAGGGGTATTTCAATCATTTCTCCTAAAATTGAACTCACCACAACCTGAGATTTTGGAGAATTGAATTTGGGCATGTCTCTGACATGTCCAAATTTTCTCCCCTCTATTTATTTGATTCAATTTAAACTTATGGGTCATGGTTTGACCCACTAAGTTTAAATTGACATAATGATCTATCAAATGAGAATTAGGTTGTGTTTCTTTTTGTGTTAATTGTGAATCCTCCCCCTTCCTCTAGGTAGTGAGTTATAATTTTTTTAAGGTAACCCTATGGTACCTTAGGTGGTTTGGTTAACCACATTAGAGGATTCAATTTGAGCCCAAAGTCAGCGAGCTTGGGCCTTGAGGTCAGGTGAACTCATGGCCCAAGTTTCACTAGAAATGGAGCCCATTTGGTCCACCAACTAGGGAACCCAAAATCACCCATAGATTTGGCCTAGAGCCTTAATTAAATTATAATTAATTCAAATTAAATCCTAAAAATTCATATATAGCATATCAAATTGATCAAAATTGAATCAGCCATCCATGAAAATTAAAAACCTTATCAAACAACCTCAATTACAACCTTAATCTAATTTTCAATGAAAATCAACCTTTAAAAATTTTAATTAATTATTTTTTTTTTTTAATTTTCAAAAAAATCCTTGGACACTTGGAATTGTCCTCTTAGGTCATTTGTGACCTTTAGTGATGATTTCAAGGAGTTTGGGATTGATTTGGATCAAAATCCCCACATCATTTCTAAAAAAACAATTTTAAAAATTAATTAGATATCCAAACTTTAAAAAATCATAATTAATTCTAGAAAATTCCAATTTGATCAAACTCAATGTCATTCAACGCAACTTAAAAAATACTATTTTCTAAAAATATCAAACCTCCAAAATTCAATCAAACTAAAAAAAATCAACTTTTCGATTAATCGTAGTTCAAAACAAGTCAAAACTTAAAAAAAAATTAACTTAATATATAAAATTTCAAATTTAGCAAACTTAGAGTCTTATTACTCATCTCAATATCTATTATTTAGGAAAAATAATAAAACTTTAAAATTCACTCTAATTTAAAAAATCAATTTTTGATCCTTAATTTACTGCAATCCAAAACTCAATAATTCATTTAAAATTCAAAATTCCATTTTAATTATTCAAACTAGTAATCAATCAATCGATTTAAGATTTATCAACCCTTAACTCAATATCAATCAAGTCAACTAATTTACATCGGTTACTACAGGGTAACTTGGGCTACGACATTATTAGCTTAGCCCCAAGAAATGTGAAATAAACTTCACGACCCTAGTGAACAGCAAAGATAGTAATCAATCAACCCATAAAATACATTTTAAAATAAACTTTAATAAATTAATATTTGAACTAAAACTAAATTTCTTTATACCTTAATAAAGGTATAACCTTATTTTAGGGGTCATATGTAGTTCTTCTTCGAATTTGGTTATTACAATCGAAGTGAAATTTTCAGCTTCATTATATAAACTCATTAGGGAATGATATCTTTGCCTCCCGGGGTAATATATCATTCATAATGAAGTGTTCGACTTTGAGACTGAAATTTTAAAATAAAAAATTCCAAAGAAAATTATCCTTTTCAAAACCTCTTTTTTAAACTTTCAACGCCAAACAGTGTCGTGTTGTGTCTGTTTCACCGTGTCCATGCATAATAATTTGGCAATCTATGAAAGATTAATTCGTTGGGTTGGCAAACAATGTATTTTGTGAATTTTTAAGAGTTTAAGTATGTATCAAAAAATCTCAAAAAATTGACTGATGTTTGACAACAATCAATGAGGAAAATCAGAAGTCAGTTGGCAGCAGGTGGTTGAATTGGTTTCTCTCCTAATAGGAGGGGAGCCCAAGCGATCAAGAAACTGGGCGTTGGAAGAAAAGAGTTGGTCATTGGAATGTTTCTAGCAATGTTCAATGAAGAACACCGAAAGTTAAGTGGAAATAGAGTGTTAGATCAATCCTTCTAGAAAAGGGTTAGTTGATCTAAGGAGGGCATCGAACATTAGTGTTAACGGATGTTAGACGGTGGCAAATATCCATGTTAGTCAATGGCCAACAGTGGGTGATGTCAATGGCGGACCATGGAAACGATGGGAAGTGAATTTTGGATTGAGTGACATTGAACTTGCCAAATTTATCTTGTCAATATGCTCATTTAGATTATAAGGACGCCAAATTCAACGTACATTTGAAACCCCCCTCCCCTCTCTCAAATAGTTTTCAACTTTACATATGAGTGTTTGATTTAGGCTTATTTGAACTTAAATTCAAGCATTTGTTGTATTGTTGGATACATCTTGTTGAATGCACTACTTCAACTATAAGTAGTTCATAATGGAATTCAAATAATCTCAGAATCAATTCCTAAAATTTTGACACAAATATTTTGGGTAATTTGAAATCTAAACTTACATCAAAATCTGTGATTCATTAAATGAATTTTCTACTGTCATTATGTCATATTATGGTAACACTGCCGTTGCCAGGTCCCAAGTCCTGGATGAGAAAAGTGGAGGGTTGCGTTAGGTAGTCAACAGCCAGCGTAAAACTTGTCGAACAATAATGACATGAATCCTTTAAGAAATTGTGTTAATGCTAGGGCGTGTATTATGTCATATCAAGTATTATACAAGTTATACAAAGATCATTGAAGTGATTATAATATAAGAGGTACCTGGATTTTGGCGTAGTAACTTCTTGCATAAATGAATGCACTCATGGCTCAAATTGCTTTCTGGTGGAAAATGAACATCATTTGATTTTATTATATTTTGCAGCAGCTGATAAAAAAAGATAAATATTTTATCAGAATTATATGGTTATTTTTGTGCCAGTGAAAATCAAGCAATTATACCTGTAATTGAGTGCTACCAGTAAAAGGAGTCTTGCCTACCACTAGCTGAAATAAAATTGTACCGACACTCCAGAGATCTGCCTGTACATCCAACAGTAAGAAATAGACTAACTTGAGAAGGATTTTGACAAAAACCTTATGAGAATGGATCAATGGTGTCACCTTTGCATCATATTTTTTAAGCTGCATTATTTCTGGAGCCATATATAGAGGAGAACCACATAAAGTTTCAGCTAGTCCACGAGGTTGCAAAGACCTGCCAGGAGAATTACCCTTAGCTTTAAAGCAGTACATACTACAAAAGGATATTACACTGCAGAGAAACCAGCTTAAGAATAAACTCGCTTAACTAAAGAATAAAATGTACCCCAGGTTCACTTCAAAAGTGAATTAAATAGATGGTAAAACTTTATTGTTTATAGAAATGTCCAAGCATCCAAATGACCTAAACATGTTGATTGAAGAATTTTGCAAACACTTCACATGTTTATAGGGAAAATAAGACGAGTTCATCTAGTGTCTGAACGCAAAATAACAGATAAAGTAAGGAAAAGCTCAGTGCAAATAACAGTAAATCAAGAATAAACAACATGAAAATAATGCAAAATATGAAATTTCTATGACAAAATATCAAATTATAAGACTCGGTCCAATGGGAATAAGATGAAAAATTACATTTAAAAAATAACGATATAAAAAAATATAGACACGTCTCACCTTGCAAAGCCAAAATCTGCAATTTTCAGCACAGAATTTTCATTGGATGATGAGAGGAGTAGATTCTGTCATATAATAATCATAACATTAGACCACTTAGATAAATGGCAATGCAAGCATGCTCATGCTCCAACCTTTTTTTGTAAGATCTAATGATTTAGAACGCTTCAGCGAAAGACCCCAATTACGCTCCCACTGATACCAATTACAAGTTTTTTTTTTCAGCAGATTTCAACGCACGTGCTCATATATATATATATAGAGAGAGAGAGAGAGAGAGAGAGAGAGAGAGAGAGAATAAATCCAAAATCTGTAGATTGTACTAAGTTATGATGTGAAGTTTGAATCTTTAAATATCACTAAAGTAATTGGTTTTTCTGATTTTGAAGAACCTGAACTTAGCAGAGACATACCACTTGAATTATCCCATAGGCACATTTTTTGGTTCACATTCTCAAAGATATTATTGAGTAGAAGGAAACATCCATGATATCAGGTACCAAATAAGATTTCTAGCTATGGGCTTGCTCTTATAGTTTTCTAGAATAGCCGGTCTATATAAAATTTCTATTACTCCAATGCTTGTTGGAACATGGCTCACTCACAATTATAACAATAGCAAATTAGATCACGTCAAGATCAATGTTTGGAAGAAGTCAGGAAAACAAGATCACAAATGGTACAAATGAAAATAGAAAGGGAGATAGAGAAAGAGCAAGAGATCAATATTAATATTAGCACAAATAATCAAAATAAATCCCACAGGGCTGCGTAGAATCAACAATTAATTATGAAAATTATATCTGTTGATGTGAATGAGTTGTGCAGAATTAAAATTAGGTTATATAAATAATGATACGACTAAATGCTGAAAAGTTTCGTATAGGAAGCTTCAAGAAATTAAATACTAGAAAGACAAGGCTATATCAAAATGATACAATGCATTGGGATGAATAATTTATAAAACAAATTTCTTTAAAATTTTAGTATTTGTCATTAATGTATATATAATTTGACTGCATTCTATAAACTAGTCACAAATGACTTAAATTTTTTACTTTTTTTTCCTTTTCCTCATTGGTAAGACGCCTAAACACTTTACAATAAAGCTCAAAACATCTTGTCCCAAAAGCAATATTAAATGATAAAGACTAGGTCCACTACTGATGGGAGATAATGCATATATCTTATGCATTGTCATGATAAACCTACATATGATGATTCATGAATTCCTATACATGAAGCCCAATAATTATGCCCAAATGCTTGATGACTATCAAATGCTCAATTCGTCAAAGCCAATGTTTTCAAATAAGGCATATTTAATGTAAATGTTAAAGTTTATACTCATCCAAAAAAATGAGATTTATAATTTAAGCAATAGTTTTATTTAAATTGATTCTATTTTCTTGGTTTTTCCAATTTATGCTTTTGTTCATTGAAAACAAACCTATGAGGATTCCCTATAATGAATTGGTTGTCATTTACTCTGGTTTGGTTCTGTGTGTCCAATCGATGGTTCATTGTGTTGGTTTTGACACTTAGTTTGGTCATCTATGCTTAATTATTTGTTCAATGGTTTACTGCTTGGTTCACTATAGTTGTTTTACTATTTGATAAAAAAAAAGGAGACCTTTAGTTCACTACGTGAAAGCTAGAGTCCTTCAATTCATTGATTGCAACTTTTTTGCAAATGTATTTGAATATGATTGATTGCTCCTAAAAGGCGTGGCACAAGTTCGAGCAGGATAGTTGTTTGGCTCCTATAGCCAGCGTGAATTGCATCTCCTTCTAATGTGATATGAGGTCAATAGACTCAATACTATAGCTGGCTACAATTCTTTAGTAGCTTATCTATGACTTGTGGATGGCAAGAGGGTGTTGAATTTGGAAGTGTTTTTATGATAAATAAGCAATATCTTAGACATGTCAAGAATAGCTTTCCAATAAATATTTCTCAAGTTTTTTGTTTCATCCTTCTTTGAGTGTTGGTTGGACGTGGATCTTTCTAGATTATGGAAGTGGTAATTATAAAATTCTAGAAGAAACTAACTCCTCATACGAACATGAGGCCTAAATTAACACTTTGGTGATTTCTTTCCTTAATCTCTTCTATTCTATATTTTAATTACTAGTTTGCATGCATTATTGAATTTAGACACAACTCATATAATTTGGAATTATGATTGTAGTTTGATTTATAAACATCTAAGTGGTTTTATTAATCTTGAATCTCGATACTAAATTTTAATTTGGAGGATCATTAAATTATCATTAGGGACAAAGTTTGTGTTTGTCTAATTTTCATCAAAAGAGATAAAACTTCCTCAAATCGATAGTCTATGAATTGTAAATTTGATTATGTGTATGTGATTAACATGCACGTGATTTTGGTGCATTACATCATAAAGTCCCATTAACAATTCTAGACCCTAAGATGTCCTGCAACACATAAGAAGGAGAAGACCATTAAGGATGAAAACTTAAAGATGAATGTTTTAAGAACTCACAATATGCTACATACCTGAGGCTTCAAATCTCGATGAACAAGATTATTTTCACGAAGAACATACAAACCACTAGCTGCTCAACATGTTGGAAAGAATGCAAAAGCAAATATACATAAGTAAAAACACAAAAGTATTTCATGACTAGAAGGAAACTTATAACAGAATGAAAAAACTATGATGTACAATTAATGCACTCATCAAACCTAGTTGTTGCATAAAGTGCTTTGCTGTTGCTTCTGGAACCTTTCCTTGTTTTTGTATATACCGTGCTAGGTCACCACCTCTGCAGTATTCCAATATAAGATAAACCCTACCAGAAGCCTGAAATAGAAAAAACAAGATAGTAAATTATGTACAAAATTTGAGAACACAAAATGGCACTAATGATTGGACAGTTGACTAATTTATATTTAAGAACTTGCTATCACAAAAAGTCTATAAAGTAGTGTGACTCCTTCGAAGAAATGTGTTGCAATTAAACTAATCCCTGAAAAATAAATGTGGCAAAATTTGTGGTAGCAAGTGAATCAACAATAAAAGGAACGCACTAACCTCACAACAAAATAGGACATTCTATGTCTTCAATTTGTAACTACTTTGAATCCAACCAAACATAATATAAGCACCGCATTAGTGAATCAACAATACGACATTTTTCTACATAAAATGAATTCAGAATATGAAATTTTTTCTCATGATCAGTACTTTCTTGCTTCATTCACTTGAAAGAAATCCAGAACATCTACATGAGGACTCAATTGCTATCACTTTCCACCAGTTTCAATTGAACAAACAAAGCTTCCAAGTCTTGGCATTAACCCTATCTCCAGTGCCATTTCTACCAAACTCTCCTCTTAGTAGAGTTGATTACAATTCAGCTATTTCGGGTGTCCTACAATTGTTTTCTTTGTTCTTCTTCGACATAATCAAGGCACCAGACCTAACGACATCAGCAATAATTTAAGGCCTCATATACAACAAGATTTGCTACGGTAAGAAAATGACATTGGCTATCCCAATAACGGCTATGCTGCATTTCACAGAACTTTATGTCTTCCTCAAGCACGGATTTCTCAATCATCTTCTCATTTCACACGCTTGATTAAGAGATGCGTTTCACCCGACTTCAGCACAAATTTTCGCGAATTAACTTATAATAAGAACGAAAACCGGGGTAAGCTCAAAGAGGCAAAGAACCGCACGAAGAAACAGGAGATGCACGAAGGACGGTAACATGCCTCAATGATGTCGTGCAATGCGATGATGTTGGGGTGTTTAATGTGCTTGAGGATTACGATCTCAGAAAGGAGGCTTTCTCTCAGCTTCTTACTGAGCGTGTCCATGACGATCTCTTTCACCGCCACCTCCGCGCCGTTCACACGGTGCCGCGCAAGCCACACAACCGAGAAAGATCCAGAGCCAATCTGCCGGCCGATCATGTAATCCCCCACCACCCTCCCTCCGCGGAAACCGCCGCCACCACTTGCCATCTCCGGAAACCTAGAGCACCTCGGCAAGAGACACAACGAGAAGACGAGCAGCTTACCCACAGATATAAGTCGTAGCCGCAGCAAGAGAGATCGAGAAATCGCTTGAAATGCAGCGTACAGGGATTCGCACGCCCACGGAAGAGAGAACCTGAACTCGCTTAGATGTTGTACGCGATTCCCTTCCTTTTATGCCTTTTTGGCTTATCCAGATAAAATGCGCGACACGTGAATTTCCTCAAGTCAAGTCTCACGGCCCCTCATCTAATTAATTAAATTTGAATTAATTCTGGTCTACTCATTAAAAAATATTTATTAAATTTAAATAAAAAGTTATTTAAAATATTAAAAAAATACATCTAATTTTATATCAATTAAATTTTTATTATTTTTCTAATTTATTCTTCATTATATAATTTGATTATAAACTAATTAAAATTATTTGTTTTTTCCAAATAAATAAACCAACTTGTAAAAGATTAAACTTGATCAATTAATCAAATTAAATTCAAGTTCAAATAAAAGCTGGCTTGAACTTATCTCAACTCAATGATAACCTAATTGGGGCAGGCAAGAGAGGTGGATTAGTTCAAAAAAAATTCATCTTAAGAATATCATATAACACATATAAATAATTTCAAATTATATTATTATATATTGTTGTGTATTATTTTGTATTGTTGTATGTTGTTGTTGTGTATTGCTACTAAAAAAATTCATGCAGTATACAGTAGTATGTAACAACAATATGCAGCAATACACAGTAGTATATAGCAACAATATACAACATTACACATCAATACACGGCGATGCACAGTGGTACAAAGCATCAAAATGAACAAACCATCACATAAACAAAAAAAGAAAAAAATATAATAATTACATTTGAGAGAATAAATAAACGTTCAAAAATTATCATTTTAAATAAAATTTTACATAGATGATTTATAGAAGCATGCACTTTCATGACATTAAAAATATCAATTTTTTAAGAATGCATTCTAATTGAATGAGTGTCAAATATCACAAAAATACACAAAAAACATTATTGCCCAGTTTATAAATTCCTCGTTAAAGTATTTGGGCTTCTTTGAGAACTTGATATGCCTTGAAGATGAACACAATTATATTATATTTAAATTTACTACATATTTCTTTATTGAAAAATTAAGCTAGACAAAACTTGTATTGCTTCATAATAGACATTGAAAAGAAATTATTAGGTAAGTAAAATACATCTTACTATTAAATTTTTTCTTCTTTTCCAATGGCTCTACAGAGAATGTGAAGTACTGCAAACCAATCTCCATCCTCATCGCCAATTTATCTTTTTTTTTTCCTCAAAGCACCAAAAGTTTTATTCCGCAAAAATACTAAATATTTGAGAGCTTTCGCGGGTTTCTTTTCTAAAAACATAAAAAATGAGCGGGCTGACGCGATTTTAAAATTTTCTTAACTAGGCTAGGCCGGGTCGTCTGGTTTTAAGAAATACATGTGTCTAATTTAATTGGATTCCGGACATAGAGCTACGTCCGGAGCCCGCACAGAACAATTTCTCCCAAAATATAGCCCTAATTACCCCAATCCATCAAACCTTGAGGCGCATGCTAGCTTCACAAGCTCATTGCGCATATCCCTTGCTATCATAGTAGGCTCATCATAAGGCTCGCCGACATCCACTATTTATAATTTAATGTAAGTTTTAGTTTAAGTGTTCAAATGTTTGGGCATTTAAAAACAATAAAAATGAATAACTTTACTTGCAAAAATAGACGTAGCTCATATTGTTCTGTTGGTTGGAAGATTTGGCTATCAACTAAGAGGTTTCAAGTTCGCAGCTTGCGTATGTGATGTGTGCGAAAGTTTACCGTAATTGACATAAATATCCTAAAAAAAACATGCAAATTTTGTTTGTCTTGTAACTATAGAGTTCAAATTTGCAATAGTAAGAGAGCATTGAAATTTACAGAATTGTTACTTTGACAGTTTAATAAATTAAAAGTAAAAAAAATGTTCTTGTAGCTTTTATACTTTTTGTACAAAAGAATGCTCAAAATTATTTTAATGATCGACACTTTTATTCAAAAATGTACTCAACTTGCATACATTATAGTTATAGGCTACAGGCATATTTTTCCATTCATAATTTTATACACTAATTTCAACTAGCCTTAATATTTTTTATAAAAACTCATGTTCAAATTGCTTTATTATTTAATATAATTTCTAATATAATGAATATTATTAGTGTTTTATTCAACAATAGTGTTCAACTAGAGAAAATAGCAAGAGAAGATGTTAAGTACAATAATTATGAATGTATATTATTGATTCAAAACATCTTTATTTTATGAGCAGCATAAAATTACTGCTTATATAAATGATAATCAGATAGTTTATGGATATCTTCATCTTAGACTTCAAAACATAACAAATTGATAACATTAATTAATTAAAATATTTTACAATCATTGATGTATAATTTTAAAACTTGAATAATCATTTATAGAGACAAATCATGAATATATGCTTGAATTCAAATAACTCATTTAATGAATTCAACACAAATTAAGATTAACTACACATTATCCAAATAATATTTTATGTACTCTTTCATACTTTTTATTAATGAATTTATTTTTAAATAGTAAAAAAACTGAAGTTTTTAAAAAATTTTAAAGAACTATTATTGCAGGCCGCCGCCGCTGCCACCATTGCTATCCCACCAGCAATTAACTTATTTAATATTTAATAAAAAATAGCAAAAATTTTAAATATTAAATATATTTTATTCTAACTTAAAACATAAAAAATAAAAAAAGTAAATAAAATAATCACAACCAGCCCCTAAATAATTGATTTTCTATAGTATCAGAGCAATACTAATCATCATTAAGATTCCGTAGCAAACTCATCTTAGATGAAAAAAAATATTAATCAAGGGTGGTCTATTTGACTTGGAAACTTGCAGGAAACAACACGATGTTGAAAATGATGAGAAGCAATGAATTCATTCGAGAAGAATCGTCTGCTTTAAAGTAACCAAAAGAAATTGACTTCACAGAGTTCTGATCCCACTAAAATAAGGCCTTCTAGATGTTGATGTGAAGCAGCAACCAAAACCATAAGAAGGATTCTCGAATGTTCCAGAGCATTTAAATCAACAGTTCAATAAATGATTGCTTGTTGGAGAATAAAGATAATATGTATGTAGCAAAAAGTTCTTACAAGGCATCGATTTCATATAAAAGTTCATTTCTTGATCAATCTTAAAGCATCTCCTACGAGGTGCAGGGAGCCAGTCACAAGAACCTGAAATGAGCCAAATAAAGTGCCAGTCAATTGCATGACACCTGCAGTGTCTAAATTCTTTGTTGAGGAGTTCAAAGCCTTATATTAATGCCAGGTTGGAGAAATTGAAGAAGATTCATGACGCCATTGCTTTCATGAGTATTATCTTTATTATTTGAATTGGGTTATATGAATTCATTCCCATCCTTTGTTCTTGTTTAGGGTCATTTAGGCTTCATTTGATACGATTTTCTTAGTGCTTCTTAAAGCAACTTGTTAGTACTAACAGGTTGCTTTAAGAAGCATTAAGAAAACCGTCCCAAATGAATCTTTAATTGCTTGAAGTTAGAAAAAATGATATGAGAATTAATGAAAATTACTAGATTCTACCCGCAGTTGTACTAAACATTGGTTTTATACTTTGGCAAACAACTTCAACATCACTTAAATATAATAGTTTTACTTTCAAACGTAGAGACCGTGAGAGTAAAATCATAATTTCCTAAATAATGTTTTCTAAGTAGAAACAACCAGATAAACCCTTGGTGCATTTGGTTTGGTAGAGAAAAAGATATTTATGGGTCGTCAAACCCCCTTCAATTTATAAGAGACAAATAAACACAATGTTGTGTGACATCATTCATACGTTGTCTGTTCGCTTGATAGATTGCGCCAACGAATTCGGAAAATCGAAATTACAAAGAAAATATTCATATTGTTTGGGTTGCCGCACGAGTCGAAATGCAAAATTTATCAACGTATTAACACACAGATCAAGATAGATGAAAACTGGAAATTATGAGGGGTCAATTCAATTTTGTTTTCCCTTAACATTATCAATTATATATACACGCACACTTCTCTTCCACTCCTCTCATCCAGCCACCTCCCCCCACACGTGCTAGCCCACATAGCCGCCCTTGACCAACACCAACAGACCTACACAAACATCACCTCCACCCTTCTTCCTCTCTCTAAATGGGGAGAAAAACTTCAATCTCTCTAATTCTCTCCCCTCTCTATACACTCTCTCTATATAAATGTTAAAAAAAGAGAAGCACACAAAAAGATGAGCAAATAAAAAAAAAAGTAAAAAATATAAAAAAGATAGAAATTTCAAAAAAAAAACTTGTATTTTTATCGCCTTGTAATTTCCACGTAGTCAGCCACCTCGCACAAAGGTATAATTTAAAAATCTCAAAACTATGTGCTCGTCTGCATTGTTCTAACATTGCAGAGAAATTCGAAATAAGTACACGTGTTATTCAAATGTGGCATGGAAAATCTATCTTTTTGCTCATGCAAATGATGAAGACCACGAGCACTTTTCAGAGTGCAAAACCCCAGTAGTGATATCACATAACACCAACCATCCTTTTTTTTAAGCATGGTGGGCAAGCCTAACAGTCCTGATAACGCCTCCTACGAGGGGAATAGGCTAAGAGGCTACCAAATTTTCCACTGAACAGGGGATTTAAAAATAACAAATTAAAAATGATTTGCAAACAATAGTACTCAACTAAAAATATATAAACGCAAAAACTCACAATGTGAATGATATGAACGCAAAGTGGGCAAATATGCTATAGAAATGCAATGTGAAGCATTCAAGCACATCACATAGGCACACAAAAAAGTGCATAATTTCATTGAAAAATGTGCAAATGCACCATTCGAATGCACCATGCAATGAAAAATGTGCATGGGTATTGTGTAAATGTGTCAAAAAATATGTACACTACTTTAAAAAAAAAAGTCAAAGTTCTCATTATGTGCTCCAACAAACATACAAAATGCATGCTCAAATACAAAGTCTGAAAATGTTGTGCCAAATTAAAAGCTAAGTTAAACTAAAATCACCTCTTTTAAATCAATGCTCTGACAAATATACTAAATTCTCCGACAAATATAAAATTTGATAATGTCGAGCGGGATTAAAAGCGAGTTGAATTAAAATACCTCATTTTGAAAAATGCACAACTACTTTACATGGCTAAAAATTATCTAGAAATTTGCAAACCCCTTTCAAACTGAAATGCCCACACGTACTCTAACCAAATACACCAAATTCATAAACTTGAAAACCAAGAATGCTGCATGGGTTAAAGTAAATAACGAATTTAAATTTCATTCATCTTGAGAAAAAGTACTCAACTTCGGAAAGCATGCAAGTGCACCACGCACATGTATTGCATGCAAATGCACTATAAATTCATAAAAAAATGTGCGCATCATTTAAATTATGCATAAGTATTTAAAGATCAAAATTTTTCCATGTGCTCCGATAAATACACTAAATGTCTGAACTTGTCTGAGCACACTGCATGGGTTTATAATGAAATGTGATCAAATAAGACAAAATCCTTTGCAAGTATGTTTCAAGAGTCAACAAGATCAAAAATAACAAAATAAAATATCCAAACTACTCGACGATGGTCGTGTTGAAATAAAATCTCAACTAAAGAGATCCATTTCAAAAATCAAATTTTAATTGCAAATATAAATACTTCAAATGATTTCAATGTTATCCTGATGATGGTCATTTTGAAAACAATTCTCAACCGGAGAGGTCCATTTTAAAAATTAAATTTTCATGTTGCAAACATAAAAACTTCAAGTGGTTTTAATTTCACACTGATGATGACCATATTGATAATGAATCTCAACAAGAGGAAACTCTATCTAAAAAAAAATCCTCAATTCTCAATGTAAATCATTTCAGGTCCATACCCAAATAAAGTTATAAAAATCTGTTAGACCGGTTCACACTGAACCGGTCCAGAACCAACCGGCCCAAAGGTAGCCGCTGGTCTATAGGAGGCGGAGGCTTCCACCTCCTTCGCTTGGTTTGCCTAATGGGGCGGGCCCCACTATGCCAATTGATTAAAAATTCAAACGGAGTGGAGAGATTAGGGTTGGGAGGGAAAATATATTAGGAAACCTTTTGTATTAAAGGGGATGAAGAGTTTTTTCATGTTTTGATTGATTGAGAATTAGGGTTTATTGGTGTTTGGGCTCTAGACTCTTTTGTTTAGAGATGTAGGAGAGACGATCCTCCTCTCGAATTGAGGATCACTTGTATCTTGCTTTTGTGTTGGTTTTGTTTTGTTCGTTTATTGCAATCTATTGTTTTGGGACTAATTTGCCCAAATTTTGCTCTATTCTCGCTGTTTTCTCTTCAATTAGTGATAGGTTTGCTTGCAAACTCAAGTATTCCCTTAGGGTTACTTGCGAACTCAAGTATTTCCTATCAAATTGATATCAGAGCAAGTCTCGGGACCGGTGGAGGGCTGTTTTCGATGGATTCCAGCAGCAGCTTTTCACTCCAAATAGGAAGAAGTTGCTGTTTTTTTACTCCAAAATCCTGTTTTTGTGAATCTACAAATGCAGGATTGTGATGGCGGCCAAAAAAGTGGATGTCTTGGAGGAAAGACTTGAAGGGGAGATGAATCAAATCAAAACGACAATGGAGGAAAGGATTTCTTCCATGGAGGGACAAGTCGCGACCTCCGAGATATGATGAAGAAAATGTTAGAGGTTCAAAATCAAACGGCAGCTTCAGTGGAAAAAGGGATGGAAGGAAAAAGTAAGAATTCTGAAATCCGTAGGGAGGAAGATGAGGTGGAGATCGTGGAAGGAGAAGCAAGAAGACCCCATCTAGAGCCTGTCCAGAGGGAAGAAAGAGGAGGATATGGGGATCGCCAGGAGGGATACTATGGCTGTCGAGGTGCTGATTTTAAAGATAGAAGGGGGGATTTCGAATGGAGTTTGGGCTATGGCAGAGCGAGGGAAGGCTGCATAATAGAGCATTTTCAAACCGATCGGGGAGGAAATTTCTATGAATAGTTCTTTGCTCTAACACAGGAGAGATCAGTAGCAGATTACCAAGAGTAGTTTGAGCACCTAGCTAGCAGGGTGAAGCGACTCTCAGACACAATATTGGAGGAAAATTTCACGAAAGGGCTGAAGGCGGTGATTCTAGCTGCAGTGAAGGTTTTGATGCCCTGTGACTTGGGGGACGCCATGAAGTTGGCCCAACTGGTGAAAAATCAAAGGAATTTGGAGAAGGGAGCCAAGAGTAGCAGTACCGGGGGCACGTACAGGATGACGACCACTCATCTCGTACCTAAAGGTCCTGCAACAGGAGGGAGTCGAGAGGCCACCAAGGAGAAGACATGAGGAGGAAATGGGGGAAACTTCAAGCAACTGACAGAGAAAAAAGATACAGGAGAAAAGGGCTAAGGGGTTGTACTTTCGATGCGATGAAAAGTACACACCAGGGCATCGCTGTAAGGACCGAACTCTTCAGATTCTCATCGTTTGCGATGAAGAGGAAACTGAGGAGGGAGGTGAGGAGGAGACAGAGGAGGAGATGAAGGAGAAGCTACACTTGGATCTGGCTGAGGTTTCCCTGAACTCAGTGGTAGGATTCACTACGAATCACACCATGAAGGTGAAGGGAGAGATAGAGGACAGGGAGGTTGTGGTGTTGATTGATAGTGGGACTACTCACAATTTAATTTCCACCCAGGTCGTCGACCAACTGGAGTGAGATTGGTAGACACAGGCTTTTACTGAGTGATGATGGGTACGGGAAAGGTGGAGAAAGGCCAGGGGATTTGCAGAGGAGTGCGACTGACGATCTAGGGGATAAAGGTGAGGGAAGACTTTCTTCCACTAGAGCTTGGGAGCACGGACGTCATCCTGAGGATGAAATGGCTGCAAACTTTGGGAGACACCAAAGTGAATTGGGTGGAAGGAAGGTAGTGATTAAAGGGGATGCGGGGCTTTCCAAATCACTGGTTTCTCTTAAAACGATGGTGAGGGACATCCAGTTGGCAGACGGAGGGTATTTGGTGGAGTTGCACAATTTGGAGGGAGTGAAATTGGAGGAGGGAGGAGACATACCCCTCTCCATTCAACCGTTGATTCAACAGTTCCAAGAGGTGTTTCAGCCACCTCAGGGATTGCCACCGCAAGGGAGCAGGAGCATGCCATCGTATTAAAGGAGGGAGTGTCGTCCATCAGTGTCCGGCCTTATCACTACCCTTAGTTCCAGAAGAATGAAATAGAAAGGTTGATTAAAGAGATGCTGGAGGCAGAGATCATCAGACCCAGCAGCAGTCCCTTCTCTAGCCCCATTCTGTTGGTAAAAAAGAAGGATGACAACTGGCATTTTTGTGTGAACTATATAGCACTAAACAAGGAAACTGTACCTGACAAGTTTCCTATACCAGTCATTGACGAGCTGCTACATGAATTGAGTGGGACTGTGATCTTTAGAAAGATAGACTTGAAATCGGGTTACCATCAGATCTGAATGAAGGAAGATGTACCCAAGACGACCTTTAGAACTCATGAAGGACATTATGAGTTCCTGGTGATGCCATTCGGCCTCACCAATACTCCAGCTACTTTCTAGGCCCTTATGAATAAGGTTTTCAAACCTTATCTCAGACAATTTGTACTGGTATTCTTTGACGACATCCTGGTCTACATCAAGACAGGGGAGCACAGGGAGCATTTGAAAAGGGTGTTAGAGGTACTGCAGGAGCACCAGTTGAGGGCTAATTTGAAGATATGATGTTTTGCACAAGCCAGTGTAGAGTACTTGGGACATGTGGTATCAAAAGAAGTGGCAGCAGATCAGTCCAAAATTGAAGCAATGCTAAGGTGGCTAGTGCCGAAAAATCTGAAGGAGTTGAGGGGATTCCTAGGACTGACATGTTATTACATGAGGTTCGTTAAGGGATACAGCTCCATAGCATGGCCACTCACTGAGTGGCTGAAGAAGGATGGGTTCCTATGAGGGGGGAGGCAGCCACATCAGTATTTGAGAGCTTGAAGAAGGCGATGACTACAGTGTCAGCCTAGCTTTTCCAGATTTCACTCAGACCTTCATTGTGGAGACAAATGCGTCTGGGTACGGGCTGGGTGTAGTGCTTATGCAGAGTCGTAGGCCCATTGTCTATTTCAGCCATGTATTAATTGCTAGAGCCCGGCTAAAATCAATTTATGAGAGAGAATTAATGGTCATCATTTTGGCCATCCAGAAGTGGTGGCCCTACCTACTTGGGAGGCATTTCATTGTCAAGACGGATCAGCGGAGCAAGAAATACCTGCTGGAACAGCGGATGGTGACAGAGGAGCATCAAAGGTGACTATCCAAGTTGCTAGGGTACGACTTTAAGATTCAATATAGACCGGGGGTGGAGAACAAGGCGGCAGATGCTTTGTCCAGATGTATGGGGGAGCTATAGACAGTGGTACTATCCGTTCCTTTGATGCTTGACTGGGAGGCCATCAGAGAAGAAAGTGCTAGAGATAAAGATATGTGAAGGATCAAGTCAGATTTACTGAAAGAGGAGGGTAGTCACCCAGGATACTCAATGGAGGGAGACAGACTGCTAAGTGTGGTAGATTACATAAGGGTGAATGTTTGATTGGTTCTAACACTTGCTATTGGTGCCATCAGCTTGTACACATATCAAAATATTGTCCTGCATTGGTTCAGAAGACTTCAGGAGAAATGAGATCAAATGAAGCACCTTCACAGAGAACTTTGGCAAACAAAAGATGATAGAACCATCAGTTGCAGGTTCAATGCAAAATCAATCAAGACAAAATGTCAGACCGCGAGTTTACACTTTGACTCAGTATGAGCCTAATGAATCCATGGATGTTGACAAGGATAATTGAGATGGCTTTATTGACTATTTTTAGTGACTTGTAATGTTAAATCAAATCTGATGTTTTGCATTTAGTAGTTTATCTTGTTATGTTATATCAGATATTTTGGGTTAATCGGATTATTTTGTTATGATATATCAGATGATTAGTTTGTTATGTTCTAATATTGAAGTTTATGTTAATTGAAATGGAAGATGTTGATTAAATTGTAAATAGATGTTGTATGTAAATTTTGAGAACGAAATTTTTATTAGGATGGGAGAATTGTAAAACCCAAAAAATACCATTTTAATCATCGCAAACTCTTCAATGGGTCGCAACGAGATTTAAGAAAATTTTTCAAAGTCGTCAGAATTTGACGAATATAATTTTATAAAATTCTATGCAAAATTCTGAACAAATTGATATATAAAACCTATATCTAATTTAGTTTAATTTGGGAGATAAAAATTTCAAAAACCTCATAATATCTAAATTACCCCAAGTGATTACTAAAGCATGGATGCTTTAAGTGAGGGAATTTGGGTAATTGGATTTTCCCTAACTCCCTAAGTTATGAAGAGGCTGATCCCTCTTCATTTCATTTGCATGTTTTGTTCGGTCGAACCAAGGGAGCACGCAACCAAACATAAGGGGGCGGACGGAAGGGAGCGGCGAGAGGCTTCAGCGACGATGGTAGGGCGGTTTTCCGGCGAGGTTCTTGGAGGGAAATTGTATGGTAAAGCCTAAGGAGCACTAAGGTATGTTTCTAAACCTAGAAATCTTTATTTTCTCTTAGATATTTTGAGATGAAGAATTTAGGGTTTGACAAAACTTCTATTTTCTTTAAGAAATGTATAGGGAATGATTAGGAGATAATTTTATGCATGGAATGAGGCTTTTTCTTCAAAATGTGGAGTTAGAAAAATTAGGGTTTTTTTCATATTGATAGATTTTTAAGAAATTTCTTGAGAAGTATTGTTTCAAATGATCATAGGAAGGTTCCTAATGCTATAGATTAGGTTTTTTCCCACAAAATGCAATTTTTGTAATTTTAATTTATTTTAAATTCGAAAATAGAAATTAGTTTAAATTAAATTAGATTAGGGTAAAAGGATTAATTTGGTTAAAATATGTAATAAGAATAAAATATGAATTTTTTAGAATATATACATGCTTTATGTGATCAATTAGAGAGAGAGAGAGAAAGGGAGAGAGAGAACTTAGGATGGTTTAGAAAGAGAACAAGATTTTAATTTACATTTATTATGAAGATTTTGAAGGAGAAATTAATGCTTATAGGTGATAATTGTGGACCTCGAAGGAAGGTGTTCGAGTGGAGTAATCAAATCAATTTCTTAATTTTTGTAAGTATTAATGGTTCTTTATTACAGTGATATCTTTGTTTTCTCTCCAGTTATATGTTTTGAAAGACTAAGCATGTTTATGAAATTTTTTTATGGTTACTTTAGATCATGATTATGTTATTCTTATCATATGATTGATCATGCGATTTATATGTTATACTTCATGACATTATTACATAAAGTTCATATTTTATAGAAATGAGATGAAATGATTATGATATGATTGTTATAGAATGCTTGTATGTGCATGCTGAATTGATGGAGCTCACCCCCTTATGATATTAGCTGGGGACGATGTACTCGTGCACGTTAAAATAGTAAAAGTTATGAAAAAAGGAAATGGTAAATGAGTAATTTTTGGTACTAGACGGTGGCTCCTGTGACGGTTGTAATATATACGAAATGAGAAAGTTACGAATATTAATATGAATATGAAAATGAATATAAAAGATATGGTTTTATGATTTATGTTTATGTTAATGTTATATTTATAGGAAGAAATCAATTTATAACTTTTTTAAATGAAATGTGACATCTAGCATATTGCTTATTTTGTCTTGAATTACTGTAGTTTAGAGACATGTTTTACTTACTAAGCATTGACTTACTGTTAATTGTTAAAAAAATTTAGGTTTAATTATTTTAAATCATAATGAATAGAATGGGTGGAAACGTGTATCATAGGAGAGGCGTGTCGGAAGAAAAGTAACCATTTGAATATTAATGATATTATGTTTATGTGTTTCAAAATTAATGTTTTCCTGGATCTTTCAAATGTTATGATGATATTTTTTAAAGATTAGATAATTTAGTCTACCGTCCGACTTCCGTTCCCGTCTCACCTATGCGAGCTCACCGGGCCGGGTCGTGATAGAAGAAAGATGATAAAATGACACAGAAGAATGAACATGATGATCAATAAGTCATTATTTTCCTTTTTTATAAGGCAATGGGTACATACAGATATGATAACTACTTAAGAAGCAAATTCTTAGCCGAGTTGGATGATTTGGAGGAAAGTTTTGTTATAGGAGGATGAGGTAGACGTGTGTAAAACCATTAGAGATGATGATATAGGTATAGAGGAACATATGAAGATGATGGTTCATAGGAAAAAAGACTATAAAAGTAGAGACAAAACTCATAAAAAATGACATCTGTTTAATTGTCAAATCATAATAATAATATCCTTTCTAGAAAAAAAAATCCTAAAACGAAACACTGAATGATCTAAGGGGAGACTTTGTCGCCACTTTGAAATGAATGCACAAAGTAGACAACTAAAAACTCAAAGTGTAATAGGAAAAGGAAATTGCCCTTGATAAAGAATGGAGAAGGCCAGAAGGGGGTGACATCACCTTGAATAATCGAAATTATATGATTAATAAGATAGCATGTAGTCAACATAACATCTCATAATTAAAAAGATATATTCGTATGGAATATCTGGAACATTAAGGTGTTAGCTATGTGGAGTAGATGGTGATGCTTGGACACCCTCGTTGAAGAAAAGCTATTTCCATCATTCGAATATGTGACTTTAAAGGTCAACATGTAGACAATCTAGTGATTTCTCTTGATTTTTTATGGATTTCATGAATCAATCTTTGGTTGTTTGCCAATACGACAATTTACCTGCAGACGGATTGGCCGTTTTTGTTGTGCATATTCTCTGAGCCACTGAATAGCTGATGCAAGGGATGGAAAAATTGCACTATTCTCAAAATTCCTAGTAATTCTTTGTTCTCCCTGTTTACAGGCTTCATTTACACCTGCTACTTTGTCATCTATCAGTCCTGACAATAAGAACATAAAAAAATGGTAAAATTCTTAGTAAAATTTTCTAAAATAAACTATGCAGTATTAGTTGTTTAACAAAATGTGATACCAGCAAAATGAAGTTCATTAAAGTTGTTTTCTGATTTCATGTACATTTATTTCCATTAATTGTATTTTTCCAAACCCTTTGGATGGTTATTTGCCATGATAAGTCAACTTGCTGAGGATTTGATTGTGTTGATGTAAAAGAGCCAACGTTATTGAACGTAGATTGATTTGGTACAAAAAGGGCCTTGTGAAAGTAGACACCTAAAACACATGACTATTCTTTAGTTGGTCTAGTACCATTGTTCGCTTCTTGAAAAAAAAAATGACAAATATCACTGAAGAGTTCAAGTATTGAAAATAATATTCTTCTTATGATGACGATCAAGTTTGTCCACTCCATGACTCTAAAAAACTTCATTTTGAATTGACAATATATTTCAACCCTCTTTATTTCCTTCCTTCTATAATAACCCATCTCAAGCAACCTCTTTTTTATTTTCATCCACATCCTCATCCTCTTCTTTTATCCCATAAATGGGGAGAGGGGATTTGAAGGCATTTAGATGAAGATGAATTCCTCTTTGTATCTGTTCGGAAGACTGGATTCACATGGCAAAAGGGAAATTTACCTTAACATAGGATCAACGTATCTTCTCTCATTCAAGCATATCATTAGTATATTTTGCATCTGGGTTTTTTAGATGATCTAAACCCAATCCTAAGACCCAAAAGGGACACTTAAAACGGGAGGAATTTGAATCTACCCCTTTTTCTATATATATATTTAGAAGATTGAACCCAGATGACAAAGGGAACATTTACCTTAATATAAGAATGTAGATTTTAGTTTGGAAATTTGAACCCAGACAAAAAAACTTGACCAAAAATACTCATGATGAAAAATCATACTCAAGGTAATCAACCCATAAGATGGGCAAACTGTCACAGCGAAGAGCTTGCCACTTCTTATCAGAGACCCATACGAAGTGATAGAGTGAATGGGCTTTGGTAACCCAAACATAATCTGAGAGAAACCTAACAAGTGACTGCATTTGCTTTGAGGTTTGAGTTTTGGTCAAACGGCCCAACCAAAAAGATCAATGAATTTGAAACATACAAAGAGAAATGCATCAAGCAGGAGTAAATTTTTTATTATTATCAACTTTTGAGGGCGGCTTAAATATATTAGGAGATCAAATCATAAGGTAGCAGACAAATCATTGTATCCTTGGGTTGCGTTGAACAAGGAGCCTCATAAACTGATGCTTATATCAAACTCACAATGGGAATAAAATATATACATAATTAGGAGATTACTATTGAGTGTTAGAATTCATAGAATTTGAGAAGGGTAAAAATACCTTCTACTTATTATACAAAATTATCCCCATTTATAGATCTATACAAGATGTCTTAATAAGGAAATAAATAACTTCTAATTGATACATAATTGCCTCAATATAATCCTTCATAATTCAGCTACCAAATATATAAGGATATTGGCGTGATCCAGGTGAGCCTCCCACGGATTCTCATCCTGACCGTGGGATCAAATGCCAAGGGATGGCTAAGATTTTGACACTCCCTCAAGCTGGAGACCAGCTTGCAATTACACGCTCAGAGGTAGAGTTGAATTTGTTATAGATAGGATATCAATCACAATAGATAGACGGCAATGAAGGCCGATGATGAAAAACTATCCTCAAAATTCCGATAATTAAGGCCGGTTGTGGGAACTTGTATTCCTCAGAATTCCAGCAATGAAGGTCGGTAGTGGGAACCTGTATTTCTCATAATTCTAGCAATGAAGGCCGGTAGCGGGAACCTGTATTTCTCAGAATTCCAACAATGAAGGTCGGTGGTGGGAATTTTGTATTCCTCGGGTTTCCAGCAATGAAGGCTGTATTTATAGTAGCAATAAAGGTTGATTTGATCAACAATAAAGGTTGATTTGCTTGTATCAGCAATAAAGGCTGATATTAGATCTTAATCAGATCTTAAATCTGATTTAAGACTTCTTGCTATTGTCCGCCCGTCCAAGAGCTTCGTGCGGCATTTTCCCGAATGAATCCGGAAAAAAAAGAACAAACGAGAGTGTTTACTCACGCACCGTCCTGTAGGTTCCATCGGGTATTTGGCTTCGTCGGCACAACTCCGTCCATTTGAAAGCTTTGTCTTCGCAAGGCTTCAATTGTTCCGCACGGCTTCGTCCGTCCGCAAGGCTTGAGCTTCTTCGCAAAAGATCGAGATTTCCGGCTTCAGCCTCAGGCTTCAGGGTTTAATGTTTGCGGCGGTCGGTCCGTCAGATCCCATCCCGGATCAAAAGCTGAAGGTAGGCCGCATTCGTCCGGAATAGTAGGCAGCTTCGGGCGGTGTCTGGTTGTTCGACTGCGTCTGCTTGCGTTCGTCCGAGTCGGAGCAGCATCCACAGCGTCTGGCAGCTCCGATTTATTCTTCTTCTTCTTTTCCTCCGACAATTCTAGGATCGTTTTTCAATCGGCAATGAAGGCCGTTGGCTCTGATACCATGTTAGAATTCATAGAATTTGAGAAGGGTAAAAATACCTTCTACTTATTATACAAAATTATCCCTATTTATAGATATGTACAAGATGACTTAATAAAGAAATAAATAACTTCTAATTGATACATAATTGCCTCAATATAATCCTTCTTAAGTCAGCTACCCAAATATAGAAGGATATTGGCGTGATCCAGGTGAGCCTCTCACGGATTCCCATCCTGACCGTGGGAACAAATGCCAAGGGATGCTTGAGATTTTGACATTGAGTATAAATGTATGAGTCTAATTTTTTTTTATTATTAAACTCTAACTCAAGTAGAACAATATATACAACAAACCAAACTCAACAAGCCAAATTAGAGATAAAGACTTAACATTTTTCAGGTTTTTGCATAACATGCACCTACCCTAAGAAGACACCATTGATAATGATGAAATTGACATCAAAATCATCATAATCAAGTCTAAATGGAATGATGGAGAAGCATCACACTCCTATGGCATTTAAATATTCGTTCATTCAAAGAAAGCCTCCAGGTTTAAGTTAAGAGGTTTATTTAAATTGTTATTTACAATACAAGCTATCCTTAAACATTTCCTTTCTGGAAGCTCTTTTTTTCACTTTTTTGTAAGCTTTCTTCTACCATTTTTTTTGTGAGCACTTTTTGCTGAGCTCCTCTTTTTAATTAGCTTTAAAAAACTTCCAAAGTACTTTCATGTATATCCTTGCAAAAGAAGCTTCCTGAAACTCAAACTACTTTATCTGGAATAAACATTCTATTCAATGACAAACAAATCAGGGGAAAAAGGTAGAAGATTTCAAATTATAAGAATCATCTACCAATGACAACAATCACTAAATATGACCACTCCAAGCCTTTAGGAATTCTCATTAGAGAATCAGAAAATACAATGCTAATACTCCCACTGTTGACCTCCATGTAAAGACCAAAAGAGGAGAGCAGAAATCCCGCATACCTCTGTTGCCTGGATCCCGCAAATCCTGTCGAAGTTCCTCCGAGGTACTGTGCAGCAGCGCCGAATCGATCACCTCCCGCAAAAATCGCAAATGGCCTCGATCGTTGCTCTCAGACATCGTTAAATACCCGAGCGAATGAAGCCTTCAGTGGCTCTCTCCGATTCTACACAATCGCTGCTCTTCCACTCTCACGAACTCACGGCTGCTCTCCCACGATACTCCTCTCTGTCCGACCTCAAGCTCCACCTCTGCCGAACTCCACCTCTTCCGATCCTCCCATACCCATCGGCCGAGAGAGAGAGAGAGAGAGAGAGAGAGAGAGAAACCTCTTACCTTGCCAAACCGACGCCTCTCTCCCATTGCCACTCGGCTTAGCTCCATCTCCGACTTTCCCTTCCTTAGGATCGGAAATTACTCCATTTTGATCGGGAGAAGCAACTGGGAGCTCGCTGGCTGTGAAGGTAACTCTCTCCCCTTTCACGCGCCACTTCGGCCAAATCCAGTAAAGCCGCCGAACTGCATAAGTAGGAAAGGGAGAGAGCATATGTAATTTTGATTAAAATTAATGTTGATTTCTTCTCTCGTCCTTATTCCTTTTACATCTCATTCCTTCCCTTGTGAATGAAAGCACGAGCAGCATATTTCATCCTTTTTCGTGGTGCTCTGAGATATTTTGTGCTCTGCTAGGGTTTCGTTGTTTGCTCTCCCCTGGCCGCCACCCCCTCCTTCACGGGGGGACCTCCGTAGGGATGTCCTCCTCCATTTTTCCACCTCTCAACCCTCCGCTTAACACCCCCTCATCTTCCTCTCTTCTTCCTCGAGACTGGAAGAGCCTCATCGCTACTCAGCCGCTTGTTTCGAACGAGTTTACCTCGTCGATCGCTCACTTCCCTACCGAAAACGCTACTGCTCATTTCACCTCCGCTCAGTTCAACGCGGGTTCTCCTGAATGGGCTTTATCTCTGGTCGGCTACTCGATTGGCCGACGACCGTACTACGAAGCGCTCCTCTCGACGATTAAAAAGGCCTGGTCTTTAAAAGGTTCCCTTACCTTGCTCACCTTGGATGAAGGCTTTTTCCTCCTCAAGTTCAACAATAGAGAAGACTACGATATGGCCTGGTCAGGCGGACCTTGGTTTTTCTTCGGAAAGCCTTTTATTTTACAGAAATGGACCCCCGATTTTGTCCCTGTTAGGGAAGAGTTCCCGTCAATCCCGCTTTGGATCAAGATAAAAAACTTTCCTTTGTCTTGCTGGACGCCTGAAGGAATATCAAAGATCGCGAGCTGTGTGGGAATCCCGCTGGTTGTCGACGCTCTTACTGCGGCAAAAACGAGACTCACTTTTGCTAGAGTCTGTGTCCAGGTTAGTAGTTCTTCTCCTTTACCGGATGAGATCTACTATACTGTTGACGATAAAAAATTTCCTCTTACTGTGCTCTATGACTGGAAACCGACTCATTGTTCGTTCTGCAACTCCATCATGCACTCCCCCAACACATGCCCCAAAAACCCAGAGCCGAAGCAATCCGAACCGCCTCAGAACCATGGTAGAAGCACCAGCCGTAAACCTAGGAATTTCCCTCCCAGGTTAAACATCCCAAAACCTACAACTCTCATTACGCCACAAAATCAACCTCTACCTCCACCAATTCAGCCTCCACCAACTATTGTCCAACCTCCTTTATTGACCCCTTCCACTGTTCTTATACCAAACCTTAACTCCCCCTCTGAGGACTTCACTCCCACAATCCCATCTCCAACCACTACACAATCCTTTACCAATAAGCCTTTACACGACACTTCCACATCCATCCCCATAACCAATAAATTTGATGCCCTATCCAACCGAGACAATCAAGCTGAATCAGCTGACTCTGAGAACCTTGATCAGCAGCCACCTTCCTTCTCCGGCTCTGAACTTGGGGGAAAACCTCCTGATCCTTCAAAGTTTCAAAACTCCACCACCAACAAGGATAAACAGCAATCTAATGTGCAAACCTCTACAAGCAACAATTCCAAATCCACAAGAGCAAAATCGGCCAAAAAGGCCAACTCCTCAAATTCAAAGTCCCAATGACCAGGCCGCCTCCTCTTTTTGCGTCCTGGAACACCCGTGGGTTTAATAGCCCAGACAAAGCTCTTTGCTGCAAGAATTTAATCTCTAAATTCGACCTTGATCTTCTTTTTCTATTGGAAACGAGAATTTCTAATAACACTCCGCAAAGCCCTTGGTTCTCCACCTCTCATTCTGTTTTTCCCAATGAAGGGTCCTACGACAACTTTGCTTTTTCTAATCCGGGTAGAATCTGGATTAAATGGAACTCTCTGAATGTGAGCTTTAAGCCTTCTTTTACTTCCAGTCAGCTGATTCATGGCACTGTTTTTAGAGGTATTTCGGATGTTTATTGTGTCTCAGTGGTTTATGCTTCTAATTCTAGTGAAGAGAGACAGAGACTTTGGAAGGATCTGTCTGATATTGCTCGATCCCCACCTACCATGCATAGAGCTATATATTCTTGTAACTTAAAATTATTTTAATTAATTATAATTAATTTTAATTAACTGAAATTATTAAATTAATTACAATTATTACAAATAATTATAATTAATTTTAAGAAATAATTAAAGTTAATATTAAATAATTAAGATTAATTAGTATTTTTAAATTAAAGATTAATTAATATTAATTATTTATCATTAATTAAAGTTATTTATAATTAATTATCTTAATTAATTATAATGACTTTTAATTAATTATAATTATTAATAAAAAATCCTCTCTTAACTTGGCATGCGTGTCGGGCCAGCGGACCACCTATGCTGCCTTTGTTGAGCGTGATAGGAGGGAACCCGGTGCGACACCTACGACGAGGTAAGCGAGCTCTCCCTTGATCCACGTACCAACACCGACAACCCCGCGAAGGTACGAATTCTTCTAAACTCAAAACTCTACTTCAATGTTCATGGCGGACCGGAAAACCGTCCCAAGCACGCCTTTGGTGCGCGTGGTGGGATGGGACCCCGATGCGGCACCTACGGCGAGGCTGGGTCACTCATAAGTACCCCCGAGCGGGGGGAAAGCAAACTGCCCTTTTTCAATAAAAATTTTTTTTAAAATCCCATGCACGCCTTTGTTGGCGTGATGGGAGAAAAATAAAAAATACCGCCGCAGTGTCTCACAAACACCAACCGTGCACGTCTTTGTTGACGTGGCGGGTAGGCGGCCTCTTGGTTTTTTTCCCTTAAACGGGGGAGACGCCTGGAGGTTGCCGAAATTTGGATCGAGGATCCAAGGACTTGAACAAATTTGGAACTTGATTTTAACCATAACTTGAGCATAAAATCAAACTTAAATCAAGTTTAATTAAATGAAATTGAAATGAACAAGGTGAACTTTGACATTGAACTCAAACTTGTGGACATTAAGCTTGAACAAGACTTGGACTGCAAGGGACATAGAACATGACTCGAACAATTTGAACATTCAAGTGAACTTAATTTTGCAAGCATTTGGAACTTGAACTTGCAAGTGGCACAATGTAACTACAAAGGGACTTAACTTGAATCTAAAAGGGAATTGTAATAAGCATGAGCCTAAGTTGAATTTGAACATAAAGGGACTCTATTTGGAATGATAACCAAAATTCCTATGAAATGTTAAGATACCATCATCCTAATTTGACTAAGAAAGATTTGAGTCATTCAAATCTCATGCAAGCAAGCAAGGACCCATATGTAAATCCTTTCAAAACTTTGACATAAAACTTTTGAATGATAATTTCTAATGTGCAAAGATCATCTTAATTGGGATAAAGATGTTGATAAGTGATGATATTAGACTTATCATGCATATTGAATCATCAAAGTAAGAAGTTTGCAAATGAAGTTCGTTCGTAAGCAATAAAAGAAGACTAAGGAACTTGGTTTGATTATAAACTCATGATATAAGCTTTTGGACCATACCAATTGATTCATAAGATCAAAGCTAGTTCATCCCTAATCTACTTGTTGTGAATGTATTGATTCACTAGAAAGGCTCTTGATGAATATGATGATTCATAGTTTCCTTGTAACCAATGCCAAAGTATTCACCTACGATCATGCACAAGGGATGTAACATGTTAGTGAGCAACATTATAAGAGTTATAATGAATAGAAACATTTATGATGTTCAAGAATTCAATCATCATTTGATTCATAAGCAATCATCAACAAGGATCAAGGACACGTGATCTACTTGCCAGGCATTGATCAATGGAAACCAAAGATAATGCAACAATACAAGAGTAGATGATCATACAAATTTTCCAACAAATGATAATGCAGACTCATGCAACTGATTGACTTGAAACAATTACAATGGCCATAAGGAGATGTGATAAATGCTATAACAACTAATATCTATATGTAGACATTCAAGCAAAGTTTGCAAGTAATGAAGATTGAAAGAGATATGTGATTGATTGAAGGAAAATATCAACGATACAAGTTCGTCACACAAATAACAAGTTATTTTCAAGGGAGACACACATCCGGTGCAATAACTCAATATTTAAAAAATCACATCGAATGAAAAATACAAATGCTTGTGAGTAGTGTCAAAAGATCAGCAACACATACGATCTCTCTACAAAGACAGATGTATGTGCCACATGCCACTGATGGGTATATGCATAAAGACTACAGTAAATGCAGTATCATGTAGTCAACTTCAGTCTTAGGATGAATACATCTACCTCCAGCAGTAGTGGCTGTATTGTAAAGACTAAAATCACAGCAGAATGCATAAAGAATACAAGCTCCTATGAGCTTCTACAATCCAAAGCAGGAGATTAGTTAGTGCACTACGATCGACCTGCGAAAAGCAACAAATAATGCACGATAGTCTACCTGTACAAAGCAGCGAATAAGTCTACCAGAAGCTGCTACGCAACGCCACCGAATCCGCAACACTCGTACTAGCGGACAGAAGGCATCTACAAATACTTTCAAAATACCCCTGCACGTGCACTATAAATTGTATATACATAGGTACACTAAAGGGGTATATTAAAATCACCCGCATGGGCCCCGGCGAGCGTGTTATTGGTGCGCACGTGACGCCTAGGGATGCTGCGTGGGTCGGTAAGTGAACTATAGTTCGAACCTGATCCTTCTATACAGATAAATAGAAGTCGATAGAGTTCAAACCTTCAAACAAATACATGATTGTGGAGACCGGTGTATTTGTTTCAATACATTCATATTAGGCCTACAATCAAAATAATTCACTAAATAAAAGGCACGAACCCTATGAAACCCGATCCTCCTAAGCAGATAAATAGGAGTAGACAGGGTTCAAACTCTCGGATAAATATGCGGTCATGAAATTGACCGGAATGTTTATTTTGTACATTCATATCAGGCCTTCAATGCCTTCAACAAAGAAATCATGAACAAATGTACAAAGCCTACGAAAAACCCGATCCCCTATCGACAAATTGATAGGGTCGACAGGGTTTAGTCAATAGAAACAACCCCAAACACCCCGATGATGGCTGTGTTGAATGTTTATCTCAACCGGAGGGGTTCACAAATAATTTTCAAATGCCTCCCAAAAGTCCATTCACAAATATTCCAAAGCTCCACCCAAAATACCCATAAAAATCCAAAACTCCATAAAGTCCAAATCCAAAACTCCCAAAATCATCAAAATCCAAAAATATTTAAAATTGAAATAAATCCATTAACACTTAAAGCAAAATCCATCCACTCTCCGCAATAGTTTGCTGGGGTGGACAAATTAAAATTTACTTGAGCTCACATAGAGCTAAATGCCTAGTCAAAAATATCACTAGTATCAATTCTCAACCGATCTCCTGCCAATAAGGACGTGGTACGTGTCCTTTAACCGGCGGTTTTGCCGCCAAATGGCACCGCAGGATAAACGGTTATGACCCGGGGCCCTCTAAACCGAGTGGTTTTGCTGCCAAATGGCACCACAGATAGCGGTTATGGCCAGAGCCAATACGCTCCTTAGTGGCATCAAATCCTTGAGATATGAATCAATAGGATATGATCGATAGGGCACAAAGCCCTCTGTTAGCTAAGGTGGATTCAAATTTGTCCCCTTAGGCAAATACCCATCCCAAGTCTACAAGGTCCCCTTGGATGAAGCAACCCATGGCTGCCGACAAGGATCCTTCTGTCAGGTTGGGTCGACTACCTCCTCTAACTAAGTAGACCAGGGATCATGATGGCCCGGGACGACGGAACCATGGGATTTTGATCGGATCCATCATCCATTATCCCACCACCCGCTTTAAGTGCAAGATGGTGAAATTTCCAATTTTAAATATCAAATCCTCTGAATTCTCAAATTCTCTAATTTTCCAACATCCTAAACCCATGCTGCTACTATATGCCAGATAACACGTATTCTCTACGTATCTGATCGATGACTAGCCTTAATCGAAAGTTCTCTCTCGTGATCGGGAGGGGTAATTAACTATAGGGGCTTGCGCCTATAGGAAACCAGAACTCAGATCATAAAATCCTCACAAAATGAGGGCGAAATCTCTGGGTAGTGTCTTATCTACAAACCCATCTGCCTTCCAAAATTTACCTCGGAACTTAATTCGTTAAAACTCCCCTCGCCGAATAAAAAGAAAAGCGGGGAGGCCGGGGCCGAATTTTCGGAGCCCACACCCACATATAACCATTTTTTTTTTTTTAATATTACAGGCGGGGTACAATCTAACGCATGAAGCTCCTATTAATATAGGGTCGGAGAAAAGATTAGAATACACAGGTTCATCTTTACATTTTGGAAGATTACTTCTGTAATGCATACCTGAGACCTCCTCACAATGAGAGAACCCAACTATAATTGAGGCTCACCCTTTGATTGGATTATCATAGAAATAAAAGATTCTCAAGTAATTGTTGAGTATATCCAATAAAAACAACTAATACAACAAAAGATGAAAGTGCATAGATGACATGGTACTATGCAAAGATAGTTGAGCAGGGTTGGCTTGCTAGGCTAACCCTCTTCAAAAAAGGAAAAAAAAAATGTAATAACTGTATAAAAGACAATGCATAGTTGAGCAGGGTTGGCTTATTTTTGAGTAGGCATGTAATAACTGTATATGGTAAACTGACCATCTCCTTCATAAGCCCTTTTTTTTCACCTTTGCAGTAACTCATCCATGCTTTCTGAAAAAAGCACAATACTATGCATTGTCTTTTATAGCTACTATCCATAAGCACTTAAAACACGCAGTCATCATCCTTAGGCTTATCTCTTACGTTGGTTATATGAATCCCTCTTCTCAACTAACTCCTGTCGAGATTTGCAAACTGTTTTAGCTCTACTTTTACTAAGTATTTTTGCTCAACCATTCATCATATTATGTTTAGTCTACCAGTACTGCAATTCCTTGTAAACACTTTAAGCAACCCTTGTTTATCTAATTTTAAGTGCATCCAATGAACATTCAGATCTCACATCCCAACCCAAACTATAAAGTAAATTAATCAAAAAGGAAATTTAGTTACTTATCTGTAAGGCAAAAGATTAGTCATACAAGTCAAAAATACCGACAACTTCAAACCATGACAATAACAAAATAAGGAATAACAAATCAAAGAAAAGAAAAAAGTTTGAATGGCAATAATGAAAGTGAATCAATAAAGTCAATTACAAGAAAATAAATTATTGAGGCATTAAATGATAGAGAACAAAATACAAGGGATGGTGCTAGAGTTCAACTTATCAGTTATCACATAGTAGCATGGTAACAATAGAACTGGTAGTAGGTTCCAACGTAGAGGTGCCCATTTAGCAGGCCTCACAGTTAATGGGAGAAAGATCAGGAGGGTTTTTGTAATTGAACAACAGAATTCTACTTGCACGAGTTGAAGTGGTGTTCTTCAAATATCAAGAAGAAATAGAATTTACCATTGTATGAACAAGTAGACATGAGTGGTGCAAGCAACAGTTGAGGATCTCTGACTGACATGCAGTTGAATATAAGTATCGGCACCTTGTTTCCAGGGAACATATAATAAAAAAGAAAAAGAAATTGCCAAATTTACTTTGAACAAAATAAAAACCCTCCACAAAGAATATTGCATGAATATCTAGACAAGGTAATGGAAATATCAAAGAAAATGAGATTTACCAGTCTAGCACTGCTACTATTCTCAGGCTGCTCATGGTGGTATATATACCGAGCAGTTTCTTTGGTAGCATTAGAAAACCATCTTGCACACACTACCATACTCTCTGGACTGTGTGCTCCATCTAAATAAAAAACCAAGCCACCAGGACCGAGTGTTGGGCTTTGGGTACTAAATATGGATCAGGAACTATTTGTGCTCGTCCTTGTAAACGGGACAGCGTAAGTCCCCTTATAAACTGTTCTGGTAGACTCTTCTATTACCATGTCGAACATTATTGTTAAATTCCTCAATGTTGAAGCCAAAAATTCATCCATTAAGATCAAGCTTACAGTGTTTTGAGTAAATATGCCTTCTGAATGTACAGTTCTCTCCAGCCAGCTGCGTGACATGGAAATGGCGAGGCCTGCATTTATATACTGATGCTCACCATCAAGTCCAAGTTGTTGGCCATCCAATAAACCTCTGTCCAATGGTGATGCAACTTGAAGAGAAATCTGTAGTGGATTAGATTAGATACCGTTGCCTAGGAATTCTACAGTTGCTCAAAAATTTGAGTTTTAACCATATACAAGATAGCTTAACCTAAAGTAAATATGGATATGTTAAAATGGCGCTTACCCCTAATTGAGATGCTTTAGCCTTTAGAGTAGACATTGCTTCTTCAGGCTGGGACACAGTGTAAGCTGGAACTCCTTGCTATGTCAATAAATAAAAAAGGGGAAAAGCAGAGCAAGAAAGTCATTTGAGATGAGAGACACAATTTAGTTGTAGCACAAAAATAACATCTCTGCATCATTAACCACCTTAAAGATGCCAGCCTTCTCCCCTGCAATTTCTCCCAGAGTATTGCCTGCTTATAGAAGAAATAACTAATAGACAGTGAAAACGAACGGCCATTGTCAATAATGATGACTACGTCTAATTTGCTAGCTTAATGTCGTTGATGCCTACAAACAAAATGTTCAACCACTAACAAGATGGGTTTGTTTTGATTAGAGAATGATCTAAATAAATCTTTGAACTATACTAGGTCAAAGGCTAAGAAGCTGAAAACTGCATGGAATTCCTGGAGGTTCCAACCAATTTCAAGAACCTTTATTCTTGCCTGGCCAAATTTATGCTGCTTCATTGAAGGTTTTTCTTTTTATTGTTATTGTTGTCTCTTAATGACTTTTGACTTTTGCTTATTTGTTCTCCTACCTTTTTGTTCATCTACTGTTTGATGATATTTTGCAGTAACTAAATCTTGAAAACTTTTATTTTTAATGCAACTTTTAGGACTGGCTTGTCCTACAAGCTTTCCTTCACCAAAAACAAATAAAATTATAAATTAAAAATAATTAATTAAAAAAAAAAAGATAACCATTATGAGACAAGACATATCTAGTATAGATGTCAAACTATTAGCTGCATGGCAAGGTTTTATGCATAATACTATTAGCCGGGTGATTAATCCAAGTACTTCTGTCTCCAGCTGTTTCTACAATGTAAACGCTGTGGCTCTAAGCATCAATGAGCCCTTAAGCGAATCAACATAATTCATAGACAAAGTAAATAAAGCTAACTACATATAAGGTACACCTACTTCAGTATGGACTCTGATTAAGGTAGTAAAAATTAAAAATAAATAAAAAAACAACATAAAATACTCAAGAACATGAAACAACATGGCATGCTAATCATGAATTGGACATAAAGTTTAACTATAATCATAGATCAGTCTTGTACATTACTTTTAGCCATTTGTAAAATTGCTTAAATAATAACATGGCATAACAACAAATGAGGTGATCTTACACCAATATAACTATTTAATGTATGTGTTCAGACCCCATAAAAGAGCAAAATAAGATAAATAATTCCCATCTTCATGATATCAATGAATAATAGATATCTGGAACTACAGCTTACCAAGTATTTCCATATGATCATATCCAAGAGAACAAATCCCACACACAATAGGTGTTCGAATCTGAATAAAGCTATTGAAGTCAACATTTCTTTTTCTAATGCCCAAATGATTAAATAATTAATCATTCAATCATACTACAGATTAGTAGCTTCAAAAAACTGATAATATTATAAAAAAAAAATGCATGTGAGAATAAAAGTACGTCCATTATCATGAATCACCATAAATCACAAAGTTCCAGTGTTTCTAGATAACATAATCCGTAATCCCATACCACATTAGTTGCATCAAATTTCCCACCTAAACCAACCTCCACAATGGCAACATCCACCTGCAATTTAAATGCAAGATAATCCATAATATAGACCCTGATCCATAACATTTGGCAATCCACGCATTGAAACAAAATTCAGCATTCAAGACAAAGGCAAAGCATTATATCTTTGCTAAATAAAATTCTTCATTAAGGGCAAAGGCCTTTTACATGTTTTCTACGTAGAAAATATAAAAATTGACCAAAATATATAGATGAACAAAGGAGCAAGATCCGAAGATGTGCACAAGTGTTGAAGCAATCTTCTATGTTCACCTCCAACATTACTTGCATAAGCATTCTATGTAGAACTTATTTTCTGCCACAAAAATCTTGAATGCAAGCAGTGCAAGGAAGCGGAAATAAGTTGGTATCGGCACATCATCATTTATTTTCTCCTGCACAGCAGAGAAGAAGGCAGTTATAAAATATCTCTTGCAATAAAGCAATACGTTCTCAGGGATGCGATAGGTTTTTTAACATTAGATAGAGCGTAAAATGTGTTATCCACAAACAAACTACAAGATAAACAAACCGAAAAGAATTGTGGAATAACTTAGAAAAGAACAATGAGGACTAACTTAGCATATTAAAAATGAATAATATCGATTGTTATGCATGGTAGATACTCTTCAATAGGAAGCCTTCAATTGAACTTAAATAGGAATCCTTCAACATGCTTAAAAACCTCAAAAGAACAAGATGCTTGATAATGATGCAAAATCCATAACAAGACGTGGCATGGAAAGAATATGTCAAAAAGTTTATTGAAAGCAAAACAAATAAAATTACCTGTAATATATCCCAAGACCAGAAGTATGCTGTAAATTTCTCCTCGGAAATATCCGTTCTGTGATATTCATGCACTGATGTAAGAACAAAAAATGTACTTCATGATAATAAGATCAATAAATGACCCTCTAGATAAAAAGAAAAAAAAAATCTAATATGGAACCAGTTTGTCGTTGATCTATTCCATTTTTTAAAGTACTCTAAGAGAATCAATCAAAACGAGAAGTCTCGTTGGAGGCCTAAAAAGAGATAATTGTAACTTTTTTTCATAAAGGACTATGATTTTGGTGACCGTATTCTTTTATTCTAAGAAAAAAAAAACTCATTTATTTTTCACTAAAATGTAAACAACCCAGTCTGGCCTTCCTTGTCTCACACAAACTGCTAGCAGACAGCGTTTCCCTGCACAGATTTTGCCCTCCCTCCCTCTGCTATTAGAAACACTATGCTCTATCCATTATCTTCGTTGGTGCCTCAGCTGTCACAGGTTTTATGACTCTGCACTCTCCTTTTATCCCATTGTTGTGAGCTTTCCATCGTGATCTTCTTCCTCATTAGTGAAAATGCTGGCCTTGTTGCTCTTTTATTTCTCTGCTCCTCCCGAGTTTGTAAAGAACAACTCTTTTCTCATTGAGCTCTTGCTTATGTGACAAGGTATGGTATAGGGTTAGTCATTCGTGTCTCCATCTTTTCTGACTTCTTCCTTCAGCCTCATTGCAATTAATTTATTGTTCATATATGTTCTCTTCAGAAACTTCATTGTGTTCTCTTTGGTCCTACGTTGCTTGAGCCGTTCTCCCTTTCTTTTCATTATGGATAGATATGTTAATTCCTTGTAATGTTCATACGGGTTTTGATAACATATATTTGGAGGTAGATTATACAATAAAGTTTATAATTATAGGTTTAACTTTAAATAATAATAAAAATTAATTTAGATTAATTATGATCTAGTTATGATTATCTACGGTGTAACAACATTAGTTGACTATTGTAATTTAACAACAAATTACATGTGTATGCTATTGATGGAGAGTCTAGGCATAACAAAAGAGGGGGAAAATTAGGATTGCATAGGAACTTTTGATCTTTTTTCAAAATTCTTATCAATTTAAACCCCTCATAATCAATCAAATGAAAAATAATAATTAAACAATCAAATCAAACACACAACATAAGTGAACTAACTTGTACGTGTATAAAGTAAAGAAAGCTTGTGAACAATATTAGTATTAAGCTTAATATTACAAATTTACTTCACCATAAAAGCTTAAAAATCTTGATTCAACAAATACTAACCACACGTGTCCCAAAAAATAGATAATGGCGGATGAAAAAATTTTATGCTTCCGAGAGAACTTTTTTTTTTTAAGCAAAGAAAATGTTAACTAACTGCATTAGAATAAGATGCACAAAACACATGAATCACCACATAGGCATTAAAAAAAAGCAATTAATTAAATATATAAGAAAGAGAATCAAAGCTATACAACAATGGACACGATTTTTATATAGTTTGGCACCCACTCAGCCTAAATCTACACCTCAGCCTTCCCCTGCTTAAGATTCCACCATAGGACCTACAACCATAAGCCAAACTACTTCAATCCTCGAGTAGATAAATAAACCTTTAAACAATGCTTTTTCAAGGAAGAGAGCAACCACTTCTTGTTTCAACCAGAGCACCCACTATAAGTTTTATGACCAAAGCTTCTTGAAATCTCTCTAAACTTGGCACATACAATGATCATAAAATTCCTAGCCAAGTTCTATTGAACTTTAGTGATGAACAGAGAAAATTACCAACTTATTTAGAAGTAACGCAATCTCTTGCAAAATTATTATAAAATATACAAGGGCAAACTAAAATATGCTTAAAGAGATTGAGAAAAAATGTTAACAAAATAAAGTTTTCAAGGATATTATTCTCAATGAACACTTAATTTTTCTCCTTTAAACCCTTTTAGTTAGCCTGACATTTCGAAAAATTAGAAATCATACATTCATTCTATTTTTTCTTAAATAAATAAGGTAATTATAAATTAAGATATTATCTTAAAATTGATGAGGACATCGACAGACGCTACCGACATGTTTATCGCCGCCGGCGAAACCGCAGATCGACGGCCACGATTCATCGCCTCTACTTTTGATTTAGATATCATGATGTAATTTATTATTAGCTTGTTTCATTTACTGTCTTTCCATTTTTACCCCTGTGGGGAGTTATTTTGTCATTGTAGCCCAGAGGGCAATTTAGTATTTTCACTTTGTATGAGTTGAAACCTATATATAGTGGTCTCTTGTATCATTTTGAGTTTAATGAATATTTGAATCAAATTTTGTGTTGTCTTCTTCTTCTTGCATGAGAGCTAGAGAAGGGTGATTGAGCTCAGGGTGAGCGTGTGCAATACCCACCAGTCGTTGGAAGCGTCCTCGACTCGTGGTTCATGTTATCTTCTTGTTTTCTTTTCTAAATTTCGATTCTCTTTTCTCCACCATAACCTCCATACGAGATCACATCACCCACCGCTTTACCCACTCGTTTTCCTCCACCATAACCCACGCCCCCTCAAGAATTTTCTCTAACCAACGGCAAGCCTCCCTCCTCCTTTGGCCGCCGGCCACCTCCATGCCCAAGCCATGATGGGGATGTTAATTCCCCTAACGGCTCCTTGATTGTAGCCTAGTAATAAATTTAGGAGTTACTCATTTTGAATTTCAAAATTTGAAATTCAAAACTTTCCATATTTGTCAAATTCCAAAAAAGGAAAGTTTTGAAATTGATCCAATGCAAATCTCATATCATGAGGAGTTACTAATTTTCATCCTAGGTTGCAACAACCTATTTGGGAAGTGCTTAATCTCTCCCTAACCTAGCCGCCGGCCCCATCAAAGGGGGAATTCCCTTTAAGACTTTAAGGTTAGTTAATGACAATTAAAGCTCTTGATTCAAATTTCAAATCCAATTTAACTCCCTCCAAATTTACTTGAAATCTGAAATTAAATTCAAATTTTTATAAATCTCCCCTCTCCCTCAACCATGTCGCCGGCCACCTAAGGAGGAATCCCATTAATGCAATTTTAATGCATTCATTACACCTATTTCAAAATCCAAATTCAAATTATTCTCCCTCCAAATTTAATTAAATCTGAAATTAAATTCAGATTTTGATTAAACTCCCCCCACACCTCCTCTTCACCTAATCTCCTAACCCTAGCCAACCTCTCACACCCATTGCCGCCCCTCCTTGCTCTCTTCCCCACCTTAGGCTGGCCCTCTCTTCATCCCCCTTGAGAGGTTGAGACAAAGAAGAAGACGACAACATTCCCCCCATCCACTTCAATGTTGAATGGCGGATCCCGAGCTTGAGTGGGGTCTTGTATTCAACGCCGACGGAAGCATCAACATTCTAAGATCTCCGTGCTTTGACGTAGGATTTGAACACGAGACCACCGTGGAAGAATATTTGGACCGAGTCGTCCCGATTCTTGCTAGCATCTTCGACCGACGATTTTCAAGCCACAATTGGAGCCTCGTAAGCCGCCCACTACCTCCTTCCCCGCCGTCTACTTTTCCACCAACAAGATTCTTCGGTGTCGCTTCTCTAGTGGTAATATCCTTCATCACTAGGATCTTCTTTCTCCGCTAAAAGCCTACTATTAATTGAGAGAAACGGCCTCAAGGTGAAATTCTCATTGTTAAGTGTTGGATTTTGTTGATTGTATTTAGCATTTAAATCTCCTTGAAATTTGAATGAATAGCTTTGGTTAATTTCTCTATTGCTAATCTTTGGCCTAAGCAAGTTAACTTTTCTAATTCTTAACTCTATCTTGCATAATCGAAATAAACTTATAAGAGCAAACTTAAACAATTCTCTTTTTAATTTTAATCGTAACTCCTAGTAGTTTCACATCAAAAATAGTATACAAATAAGCTTAAAAGTAATACTAAAAACTTTCTAAAAGAGCCCAAATAGCTCGCAAAATCTCCTACAACAGCTAATCAAGTTGGACAATACCGGATGGATTGAGCATGTCATCGCCAGATGAGGTCGTGCTACTAACACACTCTATTTTAGCATGTTCTAGGAGCGACAATGAATATAATTTTAAAAACTATTAAATATATATAATAACTGAATCATTTTAAATGCAAACTATAACATATTATACATGAAATTATATCTAATAACTCAATGAATTCAATGGAATCAAAATTAAGCTCGAATTTATGAAGTATAATAAATTTATATAGTTATCAATATGAAGATCTAATTAACTATAAAATAATTAAGTAAATTTAATGAATTGAATGAGATATATAGAATCAATTAAAACTTACCAACATAGAAAACCATAATTAAAGAATATGAATCATATTATCATTAAATTTACTCAATCAATTTACATTGAAAATTTTTAAATACACTATAAGAAAATTAACATTAAATCTCTAACTTGCGCTCAAGTTTTCTTGAATTGTATATCTTGAGCTCATACTACAAATACTCCAAATTAGCCTGGTGAACAGTCACCATCACCATAATTGATAGTAAATTATTAACTTGAAAGAAAATATTTATTGAATAAGTAGATAATACAACATAAAATTTGTTATCATCAAATCATTATTAAGCCACAAATTAGTTACCTAGGGCAAATGAGAGCTCTTATTATTTAAGATCTTCGGGTTGGTCAACATCTAGTGTGTCCTTTTGGATCTCAATTGAGCTTTGGATTCCCGCTTTGCACACTAAGGTTTAACTTTCAATTGTCAGAAAATAAGTGCACGCTTCTTTATTTGAGTTCTCCATCATGTTCACTCCCGCACGCATGCACCATAGTATGCGATGGATGAAACTACCAATAGTAACCTCATATAAATATGTAAATCTAAAAGATCACCTAAATATTTCATTCAAACCTTTATCATCCTTGTGATCACTAAAATTATGATTTATTTAAACTATCACTAGCTTGCTTAAGCCATATTAGCAAGAATATTTTTCAAAGATATGTTATGAAGGGCCCTCTCATTACGTCCCGACAGGGGTATCCTTTAAAAAGCCTTCTAGGAACGCTTATTGAGAAAAACTCCCAATGGTCTCGGCAACCTCCACTTCATCCAACAAATCTCCAAAAGTATGAATCTTCTTGAGCCTTCCATTGGCTCAAATTCCAAATATTATTTATTGAAGATCCCACCAAATTCATCAAATATTCCACACCATAGGATGAACACCCATATTATTGTAGAGCAAAACTAGTGAACCACGTTCAAGAGTCCTATAGCACACAAAATCATGAATCTTCCTAAGCCTACTACTAGCTCAGGTTCCAACAATCATTTATTGAAGATCCACCTAAAATCATCGCATTATGCCACACCATGTGATGAGCATCCAAATTTATTGTGTAGCAACACTAGCGAACCACGATTAGAAGTCTTATGCCGCACATTTATTTTCTAAGAGATCAAAACCATCAATTGCCCACCAGCTCAACTACATTGTCACACTTTGCAACCTAACCAAAGCTCTAAGTGCAGCAATGCTTCATACATTGACACACTCAATGCCCATTGCTTCTTATGAGATCTACTAATCACAGCCATGTTATATCCATTAGGCATAATAAGCACTAAGCTACAAATTAGTACTCTTAAAATTGCTACAAATACCCCTTAATTGAGACTAATTAGATGTTAAAAGTAGGGTCGCACACCTATCCATCATTTAAGTAAAAATTTGCTCTTCTACCAACTTTAATGCAAGAGAAAAGTTGTTTTGCTGTACCTTCCACAGCCTTCTCCAAGGATTCTCTCCTTTCATCCTTACCTCAGGCCTTCAAAGCATGGTTCGAGGTTAATGGCTTCTAGGATATTTCTTTCAAAGCTCATAAAGTTCCTCTATGAACCATTACATTAGCAAGAATGCTGGGGTGATGACATGACTTTATCTTCTTCTTTTCTTATCATATATTGTGTTTAAGTTGAACCTTTACAATGAATTTAATCCATCATTACAGTCTGTTTTCTTCTTATAAGTGCTATCTAGAACATACCTAAAGGTTCAACAAAACATATTTGGTGATAAAATAATCACCATTTTTTGTCATCCCTATCATGTAATATTATTCTAACCGAATGCTACGACAACATTAGTTATACTGATATTGCATTGTCAATTGTGCCTATTTTATTGTTCATGTTAACATAGTGTGCCTTGTTGTTTAAACTTTAATAAATAGAAGCTATCTGATGAGTTTGGATGGAAAACACATTTTAGTTAATTTTTTCCTTAGCAGATTCTACCACGTTGATTGGTGGATCCTCAAAACAAGCACAAGTTTTTAGCACTATGTATTCTGATGATATAGTATCTGTCTTAAGTTGTAGTTTCCTGTTTAGACGCTTCTAAGTTAACTGTTGCATTTATAGTTTGTTATTTTATTTCCAATAGTTGATGTTTTTTTTTTTAATGAAGGAATATTAAAATTCTATTGATTAAATAAATTTTTATTTCATATATTTATGATTTAAAATTTTTCTTGCATATGTTATTTATGAATCATTTTTTCCCTTGAATATAAAACTACATTACTTTAACTTTTTTTTTTTTTTTTGGTCTCATTGAGATTAATCCCCTTTATCAGACCTCCATTTGTTAAGATGTGCTATCTTCTGAACTTGGGGTATGGCAACAAAAAACAAACTCACAAATAATTTTGCAAAGCAGCTGAACATCGTTAAAAAATTCATTTCAGAGAATCTCCCGTCCTTTATTATTGACAAAGGAATATTATCGTAAAGAATGATAGATAACAAGAAATACACCAGTGGACCCTTAATGATGACTAGATCACTACAGGCCAAATAATTTTGCAAGGAAATATGAACTAGTTGGTAAGTTAAAAATGAAAACTCTATTACAGAAATTACTTCATAGTTTGACAGATAACGAGCCTAAGTAAATTGGTTAATGCTTTGATTGCTTTCCATTCTTGGGAAACTATTGCGTTTTTTAATCAACAAAAGAAATATCTGAACTGAATTCAAAAATAGAGTTCAATGTAAACAAACGCTGTACTGGCTCAGGAACTCAATTCTAACGTCCTCTACAAATTAACTGGTCTTAATCATCGCCTCATCGGTCCTAAATACTAAGTAAAGAAATACCGGCCACTTAATTAGATATACGGAGAAAAAAAAAAACTTTAAAACAAGTAGATCGGCTAATGGTCAAATCGAAAAAGTTTACAGCATACAAAAATGCACAAATTAAAATCCAAATACTAACCCATCTAATCGGAAGCGCTCCCGAACATCAATCAAGTGAGGAGAGGTGAAGAGGCCAGTGTGAAATCCACAGTTCCGCAAAATGGACTCCGTGAATGCACATGTCGAACCCTAACAAAATCCAATCCAAGCAAAGAACTAACATAAATTTTCTTACAAAACCAATACGACAGCACTAAATCCTTTCAAAATGATTTAAATTCTTCCACCTTCCCTTTAGTTCCAGCGACGTGGATAACCTTCAAACGTGACATAGAATCTTCCAGCTCCAAAATCTGCCACCCATCCAACTCAATTCAGTTCAAACCAAAACGATATCAGCATCATAGCACCAAATATGAATAAATGGAAACATACTGTACCTTCAAGTATTCGAACATCAGATCGAAGTGGTCGCCCTTGTTTGCCCCATCGGCTCTGGTGCGTCGAGTAATCAAAGAGGACAAGCAATTGAGAGCTTCCTCGTACGTTCGCGCCGGCTAACCAGGTTCGCCTTCACCATTTGAAGCCATATGCGCCTTCAACATTCTCAAATCCTGGACTGTGGGCAAAGTAGGATTGCTTGCCTCGGGCCATGCCGTCCGTGCAAGAATGGCGGGAGGAGATGAGGATGGTGATGAGTAGCTCGTCGAGGAGCACAGAATCATAGCGTTCCGTGGGACCAATCTACATCATTCGGTGGAATCTAATAATATATAAACGCTTATAATATATTATTTCAAATTATGATCAAATTTAAATGAAAATATGCTTGCATAAATTTTTTTTTTTTATATAGAACAGGTATTTGGATCTTCTCCTATCATACATAATAATAATTATAAATTTGTTATTATTTTATGCAAGTGAAATAATTATTTTGAATGATAGAACAATTTTTTCCAAATTTATATTTTAGTTTTAATTAACTGCACAAACATATCTATTTTCTGCAAATCATATATTTCATTTTAGACTATAAAATATTTGTTTTCAAAAGCTGAAACTAATCTAAGGCGTCCAAAATGATTTATAAAGATGCAGTGAGGTTATTTTAATTGTTCGTTATTTGAACTACTTTGTTTAGATATTATAACTTATGTTATATTTGGGACTATTTTTTTAATGATTATTAAAATAATTTTTTAATAAAAAAGTAAAAATTTTATCAAAAAAATTTTATTGAGTATTTTATCAATAAATACTCGACTCTAAGTATTATTGAATATTTTATAAATATTTATTGAGTATTTATTAATTTATTACGCATTCATTTAATATTTGCTCATTATTGTAAATTAAACAAATACTTAGTGAATATACAATCAGTTATTTCTGTACGGACTCCACATAAAATATTTTTTTTCAACATAATGACATTTAATTTATACAAATCAGCCACAATGATTAAACTTCAGTGCAATCTGCTACAACAGTACAGACCTAAAGCTATGAAATTATATGATGTGACAAAAATTTACAACAAATAATAAACATTATTGCGGTACAGTGATATGAAGTTTTGGTAATTACAGCGATGGATCATGTAAAATTGACGTCAACCTAATATCCACGCATCTGCTTACTTTTGCCACAGTAACAGAGTGAGAAACAACAATGTCAAGTATCACTGAAACTGTTCTCTTTCAAGGTTCAGCTAGCCCGAGCTCCTTACACATCTGTTCATCAGGTCGCAAAGTCTTGGGAATTGCACCGAAGGCCCGGCGCGCCACCTCTATTCCAGAAACAGTGTTGTGTAAAATTGCAGAAGCTTCCTCCACACCCTTTGTCAACTCCTGCGAAGAAAGAGACATAAAAGGCTTCGAAGTCGAAGGAACAAACTCCTCAGAAATATTCCAATTAAGCTCAGCAACCTTCACGAATCTTTCCGTGGCAGCTTCCCAAGAGAGCTTGCCCCTGAGCTCGTCTGACACTGGTGAAGGCTCTTCGGAGAGAGCTTTGAGAGTCAATTTCACAAATTCTTTGCCACTATTGTAGGTATAGCAGTTAGGAAATTGTTTGAAGAAGTCGTTTGAAGGATGATTGGCACAGATGACTAATTTACCCATTGCTAATGCTTCTGCTGTTGTTGTACAAACTACATCGGTTGTGCTGGGATTTATGAACACTCTGTAGCTGCAAGAGAGAATCAAACTCAATTGTTGCAGGGCAATGATGAAGAAAAGTTCAACAAGAATTTACAAGTTTGCATAAAATGAACTTGAGTTAATGGGGAAATTATTCTGTGCGGAGTCCGAATGTAAAGGATCTTCCGGATTACTGCATATCCTATGCTTAAGCTCTGCCTACGCTCTGCGTATTTATTACATAAATACTGCATATTTATAGATACGCATTAAATAAGCAGCAAATATTTAGTTGTGAGGATTTGCTGTTTATTTGTTGTGTATCTACAAATACGCAGAGTATAAGCAGAGCGTACGCAATACATCCAATAATCCGGATGCATCTCTACATTCGGTGTCTGCACCTAATAATTTCCCGAGTTAATGAGAGGAACATGATGAGATTTGATAAGAATTGCATTAGCACAGGATATGTGGTGTTACTTGTGAAATAATGGGTCAGCGTGATCGCGACCAGGATGAATATTTATTGTGAGATTTAACTTTTTTGCTGATTCTTTAACTTGTTCAGAATCTTCTCCACTCCCAAATAAATCAACTTGAAGATCAGATAATTCATTTTGGTACTTGGAGAGCAATTGAAGTAACTCCTTGTAACCTTTGCTCCAGACCATCTTCCCAATATAGTAAGCGCCTTTGATAAAGGCTGGCTCACCTCTTTGCTGCTGCCTGTGCTTTGCCATGCCAATCTCAAGAAACCTGGGGTTGACACCATGAACATTGCAAATGATGGATCTAGGTAAATCTTGAGTTGCCCCTGATAATCTTATAACCTGAAAATTAAGGAAGCTACATCATTATTTCATCCAAAAACCACTGATGATTAACATAATCCATCATAATTACTCCCTGAGTAGTTAGTACAGACTTGGAAAAAGAAGGAACACGTAAAAACTAGTCCTATTATATATGTCTGTAAAACATGTAAAGTTAGAATTTGAGACACAGCAGCACCTCTTTTTTCTTTTTTTTTTTCTTTCATTAGCTCTGATAATGTAGAGACAGCAGCACCTCATTTGAAGAGAAAAAGGCTAGATTGTGACCATAATACCAAGGTATGTTGAAAAGATTTGCATATTATGATAGGCTTATAAATCTTATAATTAAATATTGTTTTCCTCAGGAATATTTGTTCCAAGTTAATAAGATGTAATTTTCTTTAAATCCCACAAAGCACTGCCATGAAGTTTTCCTCAACCTGCATGTCAATAAGGTAGTCTTTTGGACAACAGGAATGGAAAGAATGAATCAACACTTCTGGCTGTGATCATACGCTCTTAGGATACAGGCCCAGATTGTCAATCGTAGCACAACATGAGGGTATTACCCATTCTCCCAATAAAGACTTCATCCTGGTTACCCGTGCACAGCTACATAAGAGTTTCTTGTTGCCAAAGGAGGTAGCAAAGTTAAGCAGATTAAACCTAACTATACTCCTATACAACGTAACCCTTCTATCACACCCCGGATCAGGAAGATGGTACACCCGACAACACGGGACGTGGCAAAGGAATAAAAAGTCAGTTTTGTACTCATAAGAAGAAAAAATAGATGAACCAATAATACAACCAAATATATCAAAGTAAATAGTAGAAAGCAAATTAAATATTTATTTCATTATATGAATTCAAATAGCAATACACCAAAGCAATATGACTACTATAAGCAAAATAAATCTGAAAGAAATAATAACATGAAAGAAATTACCCAACCTTGAAATCAAAATGCATAATAATCTCTTACAAAATATAAAATATCAAATACAGTCTATTGTTGACTAATATGCTCATGAGTTCTTTTCCCTATATAAAGTTCATTTCTCTCTCTTCTCTTTCTTCTTCTTCTTCTTATATTTCTAGTCCCCAAATTAATAGCCTTTTTATTTATAATGTGAAATAAGATTTTATTCGTATTGATTTTGTATAGTCCCCAAATTACAAATATTTGGGCTTTAACTTCCATGGGAGAAATCCTTATTTCTGATTGATGATTCAAGTGGATTAACCATATATAACCTAGAGTGACAATTCTATAGGAAATTACTATATTTTTTTGGGTTGGTGTTTACCTTACCAATGATGGATATTTGATAAACCGATTATAGCTATATGCATATAAATGTATAGATATATAATTAACATAAATTGAAAATGATTAATAATTTATATGTTATTTGGAGGTACAATGATATCTAGTGTTGTTGGGTTTATAAACATTAAAATGATTTGGCTTTAGTAGTAATTTGTCACATATACTTATAGAACCAGCATGCTAGTCGTAGGAATCATGAAATATAGCATTGTTATACTGACACGTTGATTTCCAATCGCTACTCCTAACTGTTGATTGATCATTATTGCATGTCATATTTCTTTGTCGTTTCTACTTTGATAGATAGGAGCTATTGGATTTGATTTATCAAATTCATTTGTTGTTGTCTCTTTACAAGAAGTCATGTAATTAACGAACCGTCTCCTCATGAGCAAATTTATTAGCAATAAAATATATTTGATATTTTATGTTTAGTAGATTATTATGCATTTTGATTTTGAGTGTTGGGCAGTTTCATTTCTGTTGTTATTTATTTCGGACTTATTTTGCTTATAGTAATCATATTGCTTTAGTGTTATTTAAATTCATATTAATGAAATGAAAATTTAATTTCCTTTCCATTATTTACTCTGATATATTTGATTATATTATTGATTTATGCACTTTTCCTTCTTGTGAGTGCTGAACATGACAGTTTATTCTTTCATCGTGTCTCGTGTTGCTGAGGTGTACCACCTTCTAGACCCAAGGTGTGACACCTTCAATGACACCTATTTTCATGGAGAATAAAAGCACAGCGAAGGCAGATGCTTTTGTGTTAGCTGCAACCTCATTTAATTTGACTGATTGACCAGTACATCATATAAAAATTCATATTTATAAATGTTTGTGCATTGAAGACTCTAGGGACAAATATATTTCAAGCTTCCACGCTTTATCCTTATATTTTTGCACTGCATGCCATTTCTCATCAAGAATATATAATCAACTAGGCAATAGATTTATGTCAACTTGTCTTTTGACTACTTATGAATAACCAGATATTAACTCTGTGTAATTGATAGGAAACGTTTGTAGAAACAAAAGTTCTCCAGGCTGAATTTAAAATTCAGCACTCGGCAAAAACAAATTTGAGATAAATTGGAAGAAATAATCAAGAAGAAATCTTTTTAATTGATAATACAAGAAGAAAGCCGGTCCAATATGTTGGCTAGGTGCTCAAACTACCCACGGTATTCCACCACTATACCCTCCTGCGTCAGGGCGAAGAACAGCTCATAGAAATCCCCTCCTTAGCTGGTTTTAAAACATTCCAACAAGCAATCCTTAAACTCCCTTCAGGTCCAAATAGATCACCTTGTATCCCTCCATTGGTACCATGCCAACGCTTTCCCCTCCAATTAAGCACATCCCGACGGTTGTTAGTCTCTCCTCCTCTGTCAACCTATTGACGGCAAAATACCTTTCCATCATGTAGATCCACGCATGTGCATCCCCTCCCTCAAAAATAGGCATCTTCAACTTCCTCACCCTCAAATCTCCTCCATCACCCCTGCTTCCTCCAAAGTTTCCCATTCCCCAAGGAGGTGGGGTTCCCCCCAATTGTGTTAATCATCCCTTCTCCACTCGCACCCAAACTTTTCATCACAAGTCCACCTTCTCCATTCAAATTCAGCACCCCTTTGATGATATTCAGCCCCTCCTTTCCAATTCGCACCCCTTCAATCATAATCAAGCATTCGCCTTTCAAATCCAGCCCCACTACTTTCAAACTCAAAACCCCTTCTCACACATGCCCAACCCCCTCAGCCTCTCCACATACCCTCTACCCGACTCCTCCCTAGGAATAGGCCCTAAGTGAGGTATTTTTTCTACTCCTTCCAAAATCTCCAACTCCTGGTCTTCTCTTTGTAAGAATGGCTTAAGGTTTTCCTAACTTTCATGGCTGTCGGCGGCTTCTCTCTCCTCTGACGGTGATGGTTTGGTTTGGCCCTCGAGCAATTTCTACAGCATATCCTCCATGATGAAAAATTTCAGGTGGATCTTCTCATGGACGATTGAAATTTCACATTTTAAATCTGAAACTTGAGTTTGGATATATGAAATTTCAAATTTCATTTTTCTAATCTCCCCTTCCAATACTTCCACCTTTCTTCTCACCATAGGTCCCCGGATCTTTGTTAGACTCAAAAATCCGGAATTCCACCCCAAAAACAGCAACAATATCGGTTCGAAGGAGAAAAATTGTTGTAGGAATCAGCCCAAACAACCACGGACACATCTCTGATACCAATTTGATAGGAAACATTTATAGAAACAAAAGTTCCCCCGGCTGAATTTGAAATTCAGAACTCATAAAAATAGATTTGAGAGAAAATTGGAAGAAATAACCAAGAAGAAATATTTTTAATTGATAATACTGGAAGAAAGACATAAGATACAATTGGATCTTCAATTAGACAAAAAAATCCAGCTCTCCCAACTCTCTAGACACCGCTAGAGCCCAAAAACAGTGAGAACAACAAAATTCAGCCAAATTTTCGATCCCTAATCATAGAAAAATATACTACTTAATGCATATAATCCAAAAGAAAATCTCTAAACAGCGCCTACTTTCAAATTTCCCTCATAAAACTGTTAGGAAACACTTGGTTTGCAAGTGACCCTAATCCAAAACAGTAAAAATACAGCAGCAGTTTGCTGTCCCCAGCAGAAAAACAGCAGGAATATAGGGAAAACCGCTCGAAAACACAAGTAGAAGGCCTGTATTTCACTAGAAAATGAATAAAATAGCAAGATACAATTGATCCTCAATTCGAGAGGAGGATCGATCTCTCCCAAATCTCTAGACGCCGCTAGAGCCCAAAGAAATCCTCAATCTACGAGATCTCAAATTTCAGCCAAATTCAAGATACCCAAACCCTAGGAAAAACATCTATTTAATGCATACAAATCAAAAGGGAAGAAATAATCAAGAAGAAATCTTTTTAATTGATAATACAAGAAGAAAGCCGGTCCAATATGTTGGCTAGGTGCTCAAACTACCCACGGTATTCCACCACTATACCCTCCTGCGTCAGGGCGAAGAACAGCTCATAGAAATCCCCTCCTTAGCTGGTTTTAAAACATTCCAACAAGCAATCCTTAAACTCCCTTCAGGTCCAAATAGATCACCTTGTATCCCTCCATTGGTACCATGCCAACGCTTTCCCCTCCAATTAAGCACATCCCGACGGTTGTTAGTCTCTCCTCCTCTGTCAACCTATTGACGGCAAAATACCTTTCCATCATGTAGATCCACGCATGTGCATCCCCTCCCTCAAAAGTAGGCATCTTCAGCTTCCTCACCCTCAAATCTCCTCCATCACCCCTGCTTCCTCCAAAGTTTCCCATTCCCCAAGGAGGTGGGGTTCCCCCCAATTGTGTTAATCATCCCTTCTCCACTCGCACCCAAACTTTTCATCACAAGTCCACCTCCATTCAAATTCAGCACCCCTTTGATGATATTCAGCCCCTCCTCTCCAATTCGCACCCCTTCAATCATAATCAAGCATTCGCCTTTCAAATCCAGCCCCACTACTTTCAAACTCAAAACCCCTTCTCACACATGCCCAACCCCCTCAGCCTCTCCACATACCCTCTACCCGACTCCTCCCTAGGAATAGGCCCTAAGTGAGGTATTTTTTCTACTCCTTCCAAAATCTCCAACTCCTGGTCTTCTCTTTGTAAGAATGGCTTAAGGTTTTCCTAACTTTCATGGCTGTCGGCGGCTTCTCTCTCCTCTGACGGTGATGGTTTGGTTTGGCCCTCGAGCAATTTCTACAGCATATCCTCCATGATGAAAAATTTCAGGTGGATCTTCTCATGGACGATTGAAATTTCACATTTTAAATCTGAAACTTGAGTTTGGATATATGAAATTTCAAATTTCATTTTTCTAATCTCCCCTTCCAATACTTCCACCTTTCTTCTCACCATAGGTCCCCGGATCTTTGTTAGACTCAAAAATCCGGAATTCCACCCCAAAAACAGCAACAATATCGGTTCGAAGGAGAAAAATTGTTGTAGGAATCAGCCCAAACAACCACGGACACATCTCTGATACCAATTTGATAGGAAACATTTATAGAAACAAAAGTTCCCCCGGCTGAATTTGAAATTCAGAACTCATAAAAATAGATTTGAGAGAAAATTGGAAGAAATAACCAAGAAGAAATATTTTTAATTGATAATACTGGAAGAAAGACATAAGATACAATTGGATCTTCAATTAGACAAAAAAATCCAGCTCTCCCAACTCTCTAGACACCGCTAGAGCCCAAAAACAGTGAGAACAACAAAATTCAGCCAAATTTTCGATCCCTAATCATAGAAAAATATACTACTTAATGCATATAATCCAAAAGAAAATCTCTAAACAGCGCCTACTTTCAAATTTCCCTCACCAATTTGTTAGGAAACACTTGGTTTGCAAGTGACCCTAATCCAAAACAGTAAAAATACAGCAGCAGTTTGCTGTCCCCAGCAGAAAAACAGCAGGAATATAGGGAAAACCGCTCGAAAACACAAGTATAAGGCTTGTATTTCACTTTAAAATGAATAAAATAGCAAGATACAATTGATCCTCAATTTGAGAGGAGGATCGATCTCTCCCAAATCTCTAGACGCCGCTAGAGCCCAAAGAAATCCTCAATCTACGAGATCTCAAATTTCAGCCAAATTCAAGCTGCCCAAACCCTAGGAAAAACATCTATTTAATGCATACAAATCAAAAGGAATTCCCTAAACAGTCCCTACATTCAAATTTCTCTCTGAAACCCCCCAAAAATCCTTCCTAAAACGCTCTATATGAGCGGTCGGCCGCTCGTTCTGGCGGAAATCTCCGCCTGTTCTGAGATTCCGTCCGTGAACCGGTCCCGCCTGGACCGGTTGGACCGGTCCAGTGGAACGGTCTAACAAAAACCTTCCTAACCAAAGCAGCTGGTCCCCACGGCTTGGGCGGCAATAACTCCTCATCATGTAGAAACTGGACGGTCTAATGACCAGTCTAACACTCTAACAGTAATCTTTCATCAACTTTTGTTACAAATGAGAGGCAAATGAGAGACGATAAGGCCAGTTCTTATTTACTATCAAGCATAAACACATGGAATGAGAAAAAACAGATCACAAAATTGTTACCATATCTGGTAACTACTTACCTTCAAAAGTTGCTGGGAAGTAAATAAAAATTAGATTTACATTTAAATAATAATAAAATCTTTGAGTTCTTATTCGAAAATTACCTTATGGCAGTTTATAAGAATAACCCAGTTATTAATGTATCTCAAGAAAAAGGCCTGTATATAGCCATTCCTTTCTCTCTTCACATATTCCAAATAGTTGGTGTGCACAACACCAATGACTCGACGAAATTTTGTTTTCCACCTCTGTCCATGATGATACCACGTAAGATGTTCAGGTTCCTCTAGTACAGCAATATCTGCAGTCTCATTAGGAATTGTTTCTGTGATATCGCCGACTGGTAGAATGCTCCTCTTCTCTATTGAAAACTAGCCAAAAGATTAAACAAAATTCATTACAAAAGAACAACGTCAAGATGTTAGCAATGCTCTTGATCTTTAAATGTTAATTGACCCAATTCATCACATAATTAAAACATGTGATAGGAAGCCCTAATTATAATAAAAAGCGTGGTATTTTATTTATCTTTGTCATAGTTTTGTCAAGAATCAGCAGGTAGACCTCGGGCTTCGTTTGGGACAGCTTTCTTGTTGCTTCTTAAAGCAGCTTTCTAGTATAAAAAATTTAATTTTTTAACTAAAAAGCTGCTTTAAGAAGCAACAAAAAAGCCGTCCCAAACGAAGCCTAAATCTAATTTGACATTCATTAAACCTTAATCTTTAAATTTTATGCAAAAGGCATTTGATAACATATGATACTCATTTTATAAAATAAAGTAATCGTGAAGAAAGAAATTATAGACCATAGAATTAAAAAAAGCGAGGGAATCAACTTATCATAAGAAGTAACAATATATGGAAATAATAATAGCAACCATGATATTACCTCCTGTTTTTGAAGTATGAATCTTTGTTATATGGAAGAAACTTGCTTTTTTATTAGTTTAGGCATGTTGTTCTTGAAGTAGACTATACAAGCATGAGCATTTGGACTACTTTGATAGAAAACAAGTTTATAATTTAGGAAATATTTCGGTTCTTTCGGAAATTCAATTTTTAGCATTCATCAATCAATCCTTTGGTCTAGTAGAATTGTAAATCAAGTTAACGAAGAGAGTTGAATCTTCAAATTACGTAGAATGGATAAAACAATTCATTCTTATCAAACAGTTGAGATAAGTGAAATTGGCATTTCCTTGTTCCGGGGTTTAAAGTCCTTTGAACCATGTGAAATCATTGTGTTTAGCCATTACTTAATGATTCTCACTCCCATTTCAACAAGGAAGTAGCATGCTTGTTGTGTGCCAGAACATTTAAGGCGGTAGAGAGATAAAAAGTTGGTTATCTTCGTATTTGTACGAAAATCCAACACATACACATGTGAGAGAGGAATGCAAGAATTGTAAGAAACACAAGAGTTTTTATGTTTCAAAAAAAGGAAAGGGAAAACCTTGAGGCCTAACCCAATTAAAATGATTCCATTAGTATTTTTTATCCGTTACAAGTGATACAATTCCTTTAGGGATAACATGATTCAATGTAGTAAATATACAATGTATATAACATATTACGCGGTTGAAGCTGGGATTAATCCCATAGGAGCTGTCTTTAAGAGGTCATTTGTTTGTTTGTTTGTTTGTTTGGTCATATCCCTTTGCGGAGAGAAGACCAAAGGCGAAGAAGCCAACATAAATCCCCGTAATGACGTCTGGAAACATAATTAGTATCGATGGCATGCATCAATCTTATAAATAATGACATGTATTGGCATTATTAGCGATAGCAGGCGCTAATTTCAGCGGGTATCGATGTAAGTAGGGATCAATGGTCAAAAGATTGTATGACAAAGGACTGTAATTGCGCGGTGGAAGTCGGAGGACCTTAGTCAGAAGATAGTGGTTAGAGGATGGTATTGGTCAGACGATGACAATCAGGTTGTGGTCTGATGGTGGACTGGTGGTCAAGATGTTTGATTTGACTATAAGATTTAAAAATCGTTTGGTCATTCAATTAATGTCATGAAGTTTATAATTATGCTTCAAGTGCTTAATTTGGGCTCATTTGGACTTGAATTATAGCATTTTTTTTATTGTTGGGTTCACCTCATTGAGACGATTAATTTGACAATAAGTTTGCTAAAATCTGCTTTAGGATGGTCCCAAATTTAATTTTGAAAATTTATAATTCAAATATGTATTGAGATTCATGCTCAATATAGGCAATTTTTCGATAAAGTATCAAGACATATACCATTTTTTGTAAGTGTACAAAATATTGAATCTGTTGTGATGCATGTATAATTGAACCAACCTAAAATTTTGACAAAATTGACTTTTTCTATTGACCCAAGAGCCTAAAGCTGCATTACATTATTTTGATAATCACAAACATAATTTGATTAAGTTGTTTTAACCTAATTCATTTGTATGCAAGGTTTAGTACTAATAACTGCAAGTGAACGTAGAAGCTAAGATGCAAATGTTATGCATAACTATGAAACATACAAGACTCAAATGGAGAATGTAACTCAAGACAAAGGTCCAAGATCAAAACTTAAAATGAGTCGGTAGAAATCTAGATCAAGAGCTGAATGAGCTTAGTTCTACTATTGTTCTTTTCTTCTTCTTCTTCTTCTTCTTCTTCTTCTTCTTTTTTTGAGTCTTATATGTGTATTCCAAGTATAGAAATTGGTCAAACAACAAGCACATACATGAGTGAAGTTAACAAAACAATTACTAACAAAAATTTTAATTAATATAAATTGACCACAACAAACCATATTATACGAAATCAATTATATTGCCTGATAAGCCTTATATTCAAAAAATTCAAAAAGGATTTGCATTAAATAAAAGAATTTAAAATTAATATCTTAAAATAATTGTATAGTACAATTATATCTAAATTTTAGATTAAAACCTCCATACAACATTTTTCATAATTAGATTAATTTTAAAACTTGAATAGTTTCTATTATACGATGCATATCAAACTATACAATTTATTCCTAATTTAGCCTAATTAAGAAGCATGAATTAAGGGGTTAATTATGTGTATCAGGCTTAACTGATCGTACTATACAATTTATGTCATACAGAACGATCAACTAGAACTTGATTTCACAAAACTTGCCTATTTTGAGTAATTGTACAGCACGATCATCATGCTGCACGAACTGTCATATTTTCAGAACACTCGTTGTAGGGTTTGATTATTGAGCACTTGATATAAACACTCTTTTAGAAACCCTATAACTTGTGTGAGGACAGGAAATTAGAGAGGAAAAAAAAATAAAGGAGCTGCTTTTGGGAAAGATTATTTTCATTTTGATTTGAAAACCCTAAAAAAATACATCCTGGTGTGAGAGGGCACCTGTTGGTTGTTTTCCTTTACCCTTCCACCTTAATCCTCCAATTGTGTTATGTGGCTTATGAAGGGCTTGTTATACTGAAGTTGTAAGGGATCCATAAGATATCAAAATTTGTTTTGGTGCATTGGTTGGCTAGTTAGTGGGCTAGAGTAGTGATCTTCTCATCTTCTTAATTGGAATAGAAGAAGGTGTAGAGTTTATCTATTACCCATCAAGAAAATGGGGCTTATCTGCCCTGACAGTGATCAAAGGAGAGAGTAGTAAAACTTTAAATTAGAAGGCACAAGGCGTGGACATGAGCGTTAGTAATTAACTATGTTAGAAATCAACTTATGATCTTTCTTTTGACTTTACTTTCTTGCACTGTTACTTATGCTTACTTGCTATTCTTAATATATGTGCTCAATGGAAGAACTAGTGATAGATGATTGAGGCTAATAAATCTCTAATCTACTCTTAATTTGTGGCAATTGTTTTGTGAAATCTAGTAAAATAATATTACTAGTTATTCATATTTAAAATTATCTCATCGGTTGTTTTTATTTATTTTAACCTTTAAAGAAAAACAGAATCCAAAAAGATTTTATATTCTCGTTGATTTAAAAATTTGATATTTTGTAGCACTCATTTTTAAGTAGTTGCAAAATGCACACAAAGATTCCCCAACACCCCCCCACCCCACCCCACCCAATTCACTTAAATTTTAATTAGAAAATGTATTCAAATCAAAACTCTCCATTTATAGATGAGAATAATGAATCCTAATATCAAGCAAAGCTAGTTTCACTCAAGCCTGTTGCTGAATGAGTGGAGCAATAAATCAACAGAATCGTGCATGATATGAAATTATCATATAGTAACAAAAGCATATCCTATATAAAAAATTCATATACAAAAGGCTTAGAATTTTTAATCAATATGTGGATCAAGCGGGTAAATAAATATTTTGACAAGAACTTAAGCATGTTTCATTACAGCAGAGCCACCCTAAGCATGCTGGTAAATTGCTGAAATGGAATTAAGCACACTATTGGAAGGCTATAAACAACATTTTCTGTGACCATTTGAGTAATTCGTAAGCATCACTTTACTCTTCCAGGGAAAAAAGTTATGCTGAATTGCAATTTAATATTAGTCCAAACAGCAAATCAACTGGATCGAGTATGGATATAAATGTGAAAAAAACACCATATGGTACCAAAAGCATATCCTATGTACAAAATTCACATCCCAAGGCTTAGAAATTTTAATCTAGATGTGATAAAGCGAATAAATATTTGACAAGACATTAAGCAGGCTTTATTGCAGCATAGAAATCCTAAACATGTTGGTAAATTGCTGAAAAGGAAAGGTTTCAGTGACCAGTTAAATAATTTGAAGCATCACTTACTCTTCCAGGATAAAAGGTTACGCTGAATTGCAATCTAATATTAGTCCTCTCTTCCAGCCATTGACGAACATAAGCCTCGTGATTTGATGGACAACTGAAGGTGATTTTGTTGGGATATACTACTTCTTGATCCTTTAACGAGAGCCAAGGAATCACCAAAGTAACTTCTCTGCTTCCATCCATAGCCAGATAAGCCGCACGAAACAAAGGGTTGACAGCAGTGCCAGTCATCCAGGGAAGGCTTGCCGTAGTAAAAATTGCAATATGCTGCTTCTTAGACATGGCTACTTAGAGTGCTGGAACTAAAGGCTTCTGCTTTATCAAAAGACATGTTATTCATTGCCATAAAAATTTAAAACCAACAGGATCTCCATAAACCACCATATCTATGGTTCCCAGGCTAAACATTTCAAATAGGAATACGAAAATCACACACAAGGCCTTTAGGAAAATATGAAAGCTCCAAAAAATCATGTTTGACAAGAAATAATACAACAACAACATCAAGCCTTTATCCCACTACGTGGGGTCGGCTACATGAATCTTTTTTCTCCATTTTGTCCGATTAAAAGTCAAATTCTCGTTTAAATCTAATAAAGAAGATCATTTCTAATATTTTCTAACCAAGTTTTTTTAGGTCTGCCTCTACTTTTTTTAACATAAGTCAAATATAAAACCTCTACTTTCCTAACTAGGTCATCAGAAGGCCGCCGTTCTGTGTGACTAAACCATCTAAGGCAACTCTCTCTAATCTTATCTTCTACTGGAGCTACTCCAACATTTTCACGCATACGCTCATTTCGTATCATATCTAATCACTCATCCACTTGAGCATCCTCATCTCTACCACACTTAACTTAGTATTATGCTTTTCTTTTAATGGCCAACATTCGGCACCATAAAGCATTGCAGGCCTCACCACCATCTTATAGAATTTTTCCTTAAGTTTGAGGGGTACTTTTTTATCACACAACAAGTCCGATGCATTCCTCCACTTCAACCATTGAATTATGCTGATAATATCCCCATCTATTTCACCATCACTCTTATCATCTATTTCACCATCACTCTGAACAATAGATCCAAGAAAGAATGCAAAATAAAAAATATAACAGCAACATTTTAACTGAAGAAACAGGAGATTCGAACCATTAGTTTCATTTATAAGCTAGGCATTGCATTGTGAACCTCAATAATATTAAGCAGAATAAAAATTGCCAATTGAAGTATATAGTATATTAAAAAGGTTCTCGAATTGGTTAAGGCTCAATATGTCTACAAGACTTATTAATATTACAGAGAATACAAACTTCATGGATGGACAATACCATCATCATCATCATTAGCCATATCCCAATTAGGATGAACAATATGAATAACAATAATAATAAATGAAAATAGAAGAACTATATTGGAACTTGAATTTTGCAATGGCATCAAATAAGGAAAGGTCGCCATTAATATTAATGTAATGGAGGATGGGCAAAGAATACTAATGATTTTGTAGAAATAGCAAACATCATGATCAGCCAATCTTAAAATCACCAATCGTTTAACTATTCACTGTAAGTGCAGTAGCGCTGTATAAAAATTGCTATCTTCCAATTGCATTGACCTACAAATGCATTTAGAAGGATTCAGAAAAATTAATCAATCTCTTTGCAGCATAAAAAGAGGTGAAACAATTCAAAAGGACATCGCCTAATGAACCAGAAGGCTTTCCCCAAGAGAACATATACAATAAATTAATGTGATAAATATGCCACCAAAAGTTAATATCCTCTCCAAGGCATTATGATTAGACAATAAGTATTCTTGAAACGAATGATATGTTTGGGGCAGCCGTTCATTATTTTGTTTTTATGAACACCGTTACATTTCCAATTGACAGCAGCTTTTCAAAAATCTGTATGTTGGGAAGATGCTTTTTATAACCAAGTATGTTAGAGTATGGTAGCTATAAGAAAACTGAAAAAAAAAAAAAGAAAATACTTATAATATCCACAACAACTTTAATATATATATATATATATTACCACAATAGTTTTGCAACCACATTAATGAAAAGCTAAAGCTAACCCGAACGGACATTAAAAAGCTTTATAAATGTTGCAACTATCCCAAATGAATCCTAAAAAGTAATCATTATATCTCCAATATTTTTATAGTAAATTCGTGACTTGAAGACTCAAGAAGTCATAAACTAGTAATGACAGCACCATGTTTTTAACATGCTTGATGGAAATGTTGTAGGCTATTTCCTATGAACGAGTAATATTTATTCTTTTCAACAACCTCAAATCCGTTCACCAAATTATCCCAAAGGATGATGACAGTTTTAGCTAAAGATAAATATATGATTGATACCACTTGTTAAAATAAATGCCATTGAATTTCTTAAGTTTCTCGAATACAAATTTGATTTCAAAGGTTTTTTAAAATCATGAAAATATTTGATGAGATTTGAATCGAATTTGGTTTTGATTTTCAAATTTGATGACTACCAAACTTAAGATCAAATTAACACATGGTTTAGCATCAAATTCATACCTTACCCTTATAATGCTCTATAAAAGAAAATAAAATCACAAGGAACCGTTCAGTTTCTCCTTGTAAATGGCATCAATAGCAGCAAGGACTCTTGATTAAACGGAAGACGTCAATGTTGAGCCTAAGTTCAAGTATCAATAGCAGTGCAACTTTCTCGATTCAAGAGGATTTGGTGAATAGTGCAGAGATCGGCTGTAGATAGCAATTAGAAGTGTGCCAAGGTTTGGATGGTAAATGATCTTGACCGACAAGAGAGAGTAGCTAGAGGTGACAAGAGAGAGTAGCTAGAGGTTGAGTCCTGGTGATCGATGGTGATATTACGCAAGAAGGATGGCCATGCAAAAAATCAAAAAGCCATGATCAATTGGCTCAATGCAAGGACTTCGAATATTTTAAGATGTAGATTGACGATTGCTTACACCATAAGATGTTGATAATGGTAGTCACCCTTTTGGTGAAAATAATGACAAGAAAATGTTATATAACTTTATTTTAATGTCTAAGAATGTAATCTAGAGTTTGTGATTAAAACAACAATGCTTTAGATAGGTTCAGTGGTGAAAATCCAGAGAGTAGTCCACTTAGGACTAGTTTGTGCTAATTAGAAAGATCTCTTTAGGGGTGAGTTTTGAGGGGCTAAATGATGAGAAATTGTTGTGGATGGTTAGCATAATATATGAACTAATGATCTAAAGTAAAGGGTAAGATTTGGTGGAATTTAATTGGCTGTTGAGGGGTAAGGAATAAGGCTAGGTCCTAAACATTTTGTATTTAATTGAGCAGTGCATATGGGGTTTTGAAATAGTTGTAAGGCTTGATTTGGATGATGGTTAATTTTATAGGATTATTATGATGTAGAGAAAGATGTGGAAAAGATTGAGAATAGGTATTCAGTAACAAAGAGTAAAAAAAATTAAGACTAAAAAAAAGGATAATCACCTAATCTCTTTAAAAAAAATGGTCAATTCTTGAAGCCACCCAGTAACAAGCAAATGAAAAATAATTCTCCACCAAAATGTACTATTCAAGAATAAAAATTTATTACATATCAGCTCTGATTTATAAGCAAGAAAATCACCCATGAACTTCCTCATTTTGGAGGAATTTTTTTTAGAGAAAAAGATAGTAGTTGGCTACTAATGAAATAGGAGACTTTTAACATTATCAATAAATATTTTCATTTTTCATGCTCGTTCGTTAAGGTGGCCGACCATACATGATTCAAAGTCATTTTAACATGCAAACATTTAAAATAAAATTACATTTAAATAATTCCATCATTGGACCCTAACATGGGCTTTGAAATGAACTCTTGCTCGTGGATTTTTGCTAGCTTGTGCATTTGCCCTTCTCTTGTGACGGGTCCAATGGGCTGATTTGAATTACTCACTTGATGTGCTACATCAAAAGTTACATCCATCTCTCTTGGAGAAGAAGTCCACCATGAATCATGATGATTGGGATCTCTTAGACATATGCACGTTGAGGATTACAAGCCTATAATAAAGGAAGAGCATTGCCTTCAACATATTAAACAAAGAAAATTATAGAATGTGTGATCACTGTGATGAAGCTATGTCAAATATGTATGAAAAACTTTCAACAAAAAATAAGATACATCTAATGAGAAAGGTTTTCCATCTTAGGACAGTTGAAGGCACTTCCACAACAATGCATATCAATGAGTTCAATATGATCGAAAGGCAGTTGAGTTTAGTGGATATCAAGTTTGATGAAGTTTGTGCATTGGCATATTATCATCACTTCTAGAGAGCTAGGTTGGAACTATGACAGCTATCAACAGTTCATGCAACTTTACAAAGTAGAAGTTTAACAATACTCGTTATCTAATCTTCAGCGAGGACAACATAATACATGAAACAGGTGAAGGATCTTCATTTGCTACTGCAAATCTAGCAAGCAGAGGAAGAACACGAAAGGGCAACAATCAAGGAAGATCCAAATCTTAGCAGATTAGCTAATCAAACGGTCATAGTAGTAGATATTGGCAACATGGCAAGACTAGCCATGTAAAAAAGGATTGTCCTCCATGAATGAATGAACAAAGTTCAAATCATATGTAGGGATACGTGAATGTGAAAAGCATGATTTCGAAAACCGGACCGGACAGGCCAGTTCGACTGGTTCAACTATTTCGGTCCTCCTGAAAAACTGGTCTAGCATCAAACCGGTTTAAACCACTGGATCAACCGGCCAACCGTTGAACTAGCCCCGGTTCTTAAGAACCAACCGGCTCAATTCATAATATATTTAATTATTTAATTTAATATAAAATATTTTATTAAATATTAAATTAATTTAAATATAATATATTTTATTTAATAATATAATTCCAAAAAATTTATAGCATTATGTATTAAACACTAGTTAATCATACTCGTATGATTCAATCATCTCATATGGGCTCTTAACCCATAAATATAAGAAAAGATATATAAACAACACAATACAAATCTCCTAAGTGACTTAGGACTAAACAACTCGTAGTTTCTACAATGCATGCTTGGTGGATGCTTCTATGAGAATTTCTTGAGAAAATTTTGTATAGAATATTCATATAAAAAATTATTATATAATTTTTAAAATTTTTCAATTTATAATTATTTATGTATTTATAATTATTCAAATAAAAAATGATTATTTATAATTTTTAAAGTTCTAAAACTTCTTTCTAAATATAAACTTAATTTATTCGTTGCTCGGTTTGATTAAAGCTAGTTTGTGACCGTTTAACTAACTAAACAAATAAACATGAACAATATTTATAATACTCGATCCTTAAATAAACAAGCTTGAACACTAATGTGTTCGTTCATTTATGTTCACGAACAACATCATTTGAAGCTCGTGAACAAGCTCGATTCGTGTTCAATTTAGAACTCGTGAATAAGCTCGATAAATATATTCATATAGATTAATCATATTTTCATTTTAAATAGACAATTGCTTTTATTTTAAATTTAATTTCATTTTATTTTATACATTTAATAGAAAGAATTTGTTCATGAACAAGTGACATTACACTTTTGTCAATATTTGCTAGATTGTTTGTTTAAGATGTTCATGAACAAATATAAGATGAAACATAAATCGTTTGTTCGTGAATAAGGTCATTTGGTAGCTCAAAAATACTAGTTATTATATATTCATGATTTTGCTCATTTTATAACAAAAGAATACTCATTAGATTTGTTCATGAACGTGCTTATTTGATAATGTAAAAAAATTTGCTAAATATATTCACGAACACAACTCATTAAGGCTTGTTTGTTTAAAGCTCGATAAGCACTAAATGAACCAAACATGAACACCATTAATTTAAATGAACCAAACATGAACACAAACAATAAAGCTTGAATCAAACACAAACCTAACTTGAACAAGCTAATAATAAACAAACTCAAACATGAACACTCACATACTCGGCTCGATTCGGTTAGTTTTGCAGCCCCATTTTTAAGGTTAGATTATCATCATTATTATATTAATTTTATTAATTTTTAATAATATTATTATTTATTATATCATCCGATTATTTATTATGTTAATTTTATTAACTGTGAACCATTCATTCTTCTAGTTCGTCATCCAATCTGATTTTTATAACCTTGGTTAAAAGTAAGGAAATGAATAATGCACCAATCTTTAGCATGGAAAGTCTTATGAAAAAATGGATCTGAGAATTGGGTGAGTATTTTGATAGATGGGTCCCTCCTGAGCTGGCCAAAGTTCACGTCAGGCGGAACCATTCCGCCCGGAGGATTTTCACGCCGCTTGGGGGGTAGTTCCCGAGGGGTTTGTTTTGGGATTGTTGTATTAGTGTATGCTTTAAGTATATTTTTTTCCCTTGGGTTTGTTTTATGAATTTTGTGTTTGTTGAATTAAGATTGTTCTAAGCTTGAGTGGGTTTTAGCTGGCGGCTAATGATTTGGGAGAGTCGGATCTTCCTCTTGAATTGAAGATCCACTTGTATCTTGCTATTTCCTTCATAAATTTTTCAATAAAAAGTGTATTAATTGTTTATATTCCTAGTTTTCTAGTTGTATATTCTCTGGTTTTTCTTAAATCAAATTTCAGTCTAGGGTTTTCTAATTTCCTGCATCCACTTCCTATAAAATTGGTATCCGAGCAATTTTCTGGGATAAAATAAGTCTCCCTCGCTAAATTCTGCTACATTTTTCTCTCCATTCTTGCTACATTTTTCTCTCCATTCTTGCTGATTTTTGTTGTTGGGGGTCAGATTCACATCAAGCTTGTTGTTTTTTGTCATTTGGAGCCTAGATTCAAGTAATTATGGCAGGAATAAAGGTAGAAGTGTTGGAAGAGGAGATCAAACAAATGAAATCGGATTTTGAGAAAAAAAATTCAGAGATAGAAACTCAAATTCCATCCAAACATGAGTAGATCGATGGGAAGTTTGCTATCATGGAGGAGATAATCAGGAAGATGCTCGACACCCAAACCAAAACGACTTTCTCGGAGGTGGGTGCGGGGGAGTTGGTGGCCAAGGAAGTGGGGAAAACCCTAATCCCAGAAGGCGAAGGGAAGAACATCAGATAGAGAATTTTGGAGGGAGAAGAGAGAATGCCTCCCCTAAATATTCTTAGAGAGGAGCCAAGTTGGGATTTGTTGTATTAGCGTATGCTTTAAGTAGAATTGTTTTTCCCTAGGGCTTGTTTTATGCATTGTGTTCGCTAAATTGAGTGGGCTCTAGCCCATGGCAAAGGATTTGAGAGAGTTGGATCTTCCTCTCGAATTGAAGATCCACTTGTATCTTACAATTTCCTCCATAAATCTTTCAATAAAAAAAGTCTTAACTATTTCTATTCCTAGTTTTTTTATTGTATATTCTCTGGTTTTGCTGAAATTAATTTTAAGCCTAGGGTTTTCTAAATTTCTGCATCCAATTCTTATCAAATTGATATCAGAGCAATTTCCTGGGCTAAAATAAAAGTATCCCTCGCTGAATTTTGCAGCATTTTTTTGTCCATTCTTGCTGCATTTTTCTCTCCATTCTTGTTGATTGTTGTTGTTTGGAGGTCAGATTCACATCAAGCTTGTTGTTTTTGCCATTTGGAACTTAGATTCGGGTATTTATGATAGGAATAAAGGTAGAAGTGTTAGAAGGTTAGATCAAACAAATGAAATCGGATTTGGAGAAAAAAATTTCTGAGTTAGAAACTCAAATTTCAGACATACATGAGAAGATGGATGGGAAGTTTTCTATCATGGAGGATGAGGAGGAAAATGCTCGAGGTCCAAATCAAAACGACTTCATCGGAGGCGAGGGGAGTAGTAGGTGGCTAATTAAGTGGGGAAAACCACAATCCGAGAAGGCGAAAGGAAGATCAGTAGGTTGGGATTTTGGAAGGAGAAGAGAGAATGCCTCTTGCCTCACCTAAAGCCTATTCTTAAGGAGTAGTCGAGTAGAGAGTATAGGGAGAGACTAATTAAGATCGAAGGGTGCTGAATTTAAAAGGAGAATGGGTGATTTTGACGAAGGGTTTGGGTAGGAGCATAGAAGAGATGATTGAAACATTTGGGGGGAAACACCCTTTTGTGGAAAGAAAAATTAAGAAGGAAACTAGGGAAAGGGGGGAGATCTGAGGGTAAGGAAGCTAAAGATGTCTATTTTTTAGGGAGATTATGCACATAGGTGAATCTACATGATGGAAATGTACTTTACCGTCAATAGGTTGATGGAGGAAGACAAACTGACGGTGGCAAAGACGTGCTTGAGGGAATTGGCATGGTACTAGTGGAGGGATACGAGGGAGTTTAAGGACTATTTGTTGGAATGTTTTCGAACCTGCGAGGAAGGGGACTTCTATGAGCATTTTTTTGCTCTAACGCATGAGGGGATGGTGGTAGAGTACCGTGAGAAATTTAAGCATCTAACCAGCCGATTGGACCGACTTCCAAAGACTGTATTGTAGGGAAATTTTATGAAAGGCCTCAAACCAGATGTTCGAGTGACAATTAGAGTAATGAGGTCTTGAAATTTGGGAGAGGCCATGGAGCTAACACAATTAGTGGAGGATCAAAGGCACCTGGAGAGAGGGGCTGGAGGCAGTCACTTAGGAGGTTTGTATAGAATGACCACCACTTTTTTTGGCATCTAAGGAACCGAAACTAGGTATTCTTAGAAAGACCCCGAAGGAGAAAGACTATAGGAGTGAGACCTGAGGGAAACTTCAGGATGCTTACAGAGATGGTGTTACAGGAGAAGAGGGTGAGGGGCTGTGTTTTAGATGTGATGAAAGGTTTATATCAAGGCGCAGGTGTATGGTCTGAACTCTTTAGATTCTCACCGTTTGTAATGAAGAGAAAATTGAGCAGGGAGACGTATGAGAAGATGAAGCAATAGTTTCCATCTTTCCAACTTGAGGACAACGTGAGTCTTTGAAAGGGGGCCATTGATAGACCGATCCCTCCTGGACTGATAATGGTTGAGCCGGTCCCTCCTGGACTGACCAAAGTTCACGCCAGGCGGAACCGTTCCGTACATATTTATTGTATTAGAGTATGTTTTAAGTAGATTTTTTCCCTAGGGTTAATTTTATGCATGTTGTGTTTGTTGAATTGAGATTGTTCTTAGGTTGAGTGGGCTCTAGCTGGCGGTTAGGGATTTGGGAGAGCCAGATCTTCCTCTCCAATTGAAGATCCACTTGTATCTTGCTATTTTCTTCATAAATATTTTGATAAAAAGTGTCTTGAGTGTTTATATTCCTACTTTTCTTATTATATATTCTCTGATTTTGTTGAAATCATATTTCAGCCTAGAATTTTCTTAATTTTTTCATCCACTTCCTATCATATTTTCATTCAACTCTATTTAAAGAGTTTATATAAAATTATTTAATAGCAGCTTGCAAAAAAAGTCATCTTCTTGATGGTGAAATCTTGAAATTTGATGATGTACAAGTTAAGACAAGTGAAAGAAATATGTGAAAGCTTTACAAAGTGAGGCACATTAGTGGCTTGAAGAGGAACTAAATCTCGATTGGACAGCTTACATGCAAATCAGCAAACCAAAGTAGCCCATGAAGGCATGAAATATAAAAGAGAAACAATAACACTAATTCTTTATAACAACGGTTTCTCAAAGCTAAGAAAACCTAGTGGGTCTAACCAATCATATGACAAAAATATGTAAAATCCAGATGGATGATAAACAATTAATCAAGACTGCGCGTGCCTTAGGGTTTATGCCTTTTACCATTCTATGGCTTATGGGTAATTTTATGATAATAAAAAGGGAGCAGCTGGACTTACCGGAGCCTGCAGAGCGTAAGCGACTGAGCGCAGAGATGCCGAAGAAAAATGAAGTTCTCGCCTCCTCCAAATCCGAGTGAGCAAGCGATTGATCAGCGCAGAGAAAAACCACGAGCAGCGATGCCGATTGACGAGCTCACGACGACCGACGGGATTCAATCGTCGAGCGGAGAGAAGAGAACCTAGGGCGCACGGGCGGAGTCTCGAGCAAAAGAATCGGGCGGAAATGCCAAAAACAACGTTCAATTTTTAACCTGCTGAGGGGCAATTTACTAAAAAACCCATTCTTTAATACATATTTTAATTTTTTTAGGGGGGCAATTGCCCCCCTGGACTGGGCTTGGTTCCGCCCCTGCCGATAGTTTGGCGGATTTAAGAAATTTTGTCGAAGAAGCGCGCTAAAGGGATGAAAGGTCGTTACCTTTGCAGCGAGCGAGTTCCCGTCGTTAATTCCGATCCAGCATGGTCTAACTATCGTGACTTTCCGTCCGAAAGGAAGGAACGTCGTTCAAGGAGGCGAAGAAGCTAACGCCTTGTGCAGGCAAAGTCGAACAGGTCGAAAGAGGCGAAGAAGGTAGCGATGTCGAACGGCAACAAAGAGGATAAATTATTACTTACGCGCGGTCGCCAGACACGCACACCAATCAGGGCTCGTTTTGGTTGGTCAATGTTGGTCAAAAAAATTATTTTAAATTTGTTACGGGAGAAAATAGAGTTTCAAAAATAACTCTCTTAAGAAAGGTTTTGAAAATAGGACGAATCGGGATCGAATTAGATGAAGTAATAAAAAAATAAATAAATAAATAAATGTTAAATTTTCTAATTACATAAATATGATATCAATTACTGAAATAATGTACCTTGAAAGCATTAGAGGGATTAAGCTTAAGCAAAAGACAAGCATATACTGACTGAGATAAACAGAACACAACGACAGAACATCTGATTACTAAAATCATGTTTGCCATAGCAATCTTGATTTTAGAATGGTGCTATTAGATTATCTGTTGGGCACTCAATGCGCTAACAAAATGTGCCATTTGGATTTACCGTTTGGAACCAAAAAAATAAAAATTCCAAGTCATGGAGGTCTACCATTTGCGATCTAGCACGAAAAAAAGAAGAGTGGAATTCGGAATTCCACTGACTGAGATAAACAATGATTTTCTTAGACTTCAAAGAAAAATAGAGAACAAGTTTAAAATCATAAAAATAAAAAAAAATCTAAAATCAAGATGTATGCACAGGTTGAATCACGAGCAGTTTTCAGTATTTATCAACCATTACAGCAAGCATAGATGGGAAAAAATTGAAAAAATGAAAGCATATCGGTATGATTTGGAGAAGAAATGCAAGGCTGCAAGCTAATATGTGTAAAAAAATTAGAAATTCAAGAACCTGTGTCTGAATCGTCCGAGCTCGACGGATCGGGTAGGTGGCCAAACATGAATTCTTCCCCAGCTTAACTGGCACAATCGCCGAGTAGTAAACGGTGTTCGCCGGCGGCTGTGAGGTCCGGGACGACCACTTCTGGAAGAACTGAGGTAGACGAGCCGCAAGTAGGAGTCGGTGTATGCTAGGGAAGACAAGCCGCGAGCGACTAATACCTCTTACATACCGATACCCAAGGTATCTAAGCCGTTCGATCGCAGATCAAGGGCTCAAATTAGAGCTTTTACGGACCGGCCGGTTATTCCTATACCTCCCGGTTTGGCGGTTAACCGGTTCAACCGGATTTTGAACCGGTTTTTACCCAGTTAATAAATTGCCCGGTTTCCTCCTCTTCCCGGACCGCCCGCCAGACCGGTTCGAGGTTGAACCGGTCGAACCGGCCAGTCCGATCCGGTTTTCAAAACGTTGCTCTTAAGTTATTATATAATTTTATTTGGTTAAATTATTTTTTATATGATTATTCAAAATTTAAAATAGATAATAAGTAAATATTTGATACAATTAATAATTTCATCCTTTTCATCGTAAATGAGGAAATTGCCCATATATTAAACTTAAAAATACTTAAATTTTTTTACTACTTACATAAATGAAAATATACATAAAACATTTAGAAAATATATTAAACAATTGCACGACCATATTAAATTTATGAACCAAATTATAGCATTGCCTGAAAGTAAATAACCATCCTACTCAATGTATAAATAACAGCAGCTTATATAAAGAAAACTTATAAGCATCCATGATCCATACGTCCAAATGTTCAACCAATTGCTCCGTTCACAAATAGAGAAGGCTACAGTAACCTTAATATCCTTACTTAGTTTGAGATGCACAGTCTGCAATTGATTCATTTTGTTTTCGAGCTTGTGTTTTGTCCTGTATATGTATACATACAAAAGTTATTGAAGCTCAACTCTTAAAAATGATCTTCCTTTAATCATATGAACCACTAACACAAAAACTTACATCAATTGAACACTCAATTCACATATAATTAAAGTCAAACAAAAAAACTAAAAGTAGATGAAAATAAAAACCAACAACCAACAAAATTGAACTATTGTCGTGTCATGTTTACTCTGGAGGAACTCATAAATGACAACTCTCAATTTTCACCAGGAAACTTGAAATAAAAGAAGAATATATTATAAATATATCATTAAAGATTTACTATTATATTTCAACTAGATTTATTAAAAAATATTTATATTATATTTAAATATAACAAAAAAAGTTACATGTAGTGTCTATTACAAATGTATAATTGCATTGCAATAGTTTCTCTGACTTCAACCATATCGTTCGCACATTTGCCATTAAGCAACTCTACAGAAAACTTCTTTTTCAAGTCGGAACTCCTGTGCTTGTGGATGAACAAAATTTTCATCGGCATCAAATTCCTTAAATTTCGGATCACTCCATGAGTGATGTATTCTTATGTAGTTATGCAGTGTCATTGTAGCCACTACAATAAGCCGTTGTTTTTAAAAGAATAGTTCGGCATATCTCATAGAATTCTTCATTTCTTTTTAGATACACCAAATGCCCTCTCTATTACACTTCTTAGCGAGGAATGCCTCCTATTAAATACCTCTCGATGCCCTATAGTTGGTCAACTTCCTCGTTAGAAATATGGTATATGATATCGCGTCTCTAGATATGGCTTAAGAAAATTTCTTTGCGGTGGGTATCCAGCATCAAATAAATAAAATTTACCTGTTAACAAATATGTTAATTTTCTCATTACCTTTAGTATAAAATTGGTTTACTAAAATCATTATTACTTATTAATTAAATATTACCTGATGGCAGTTCAGGAAAAATGTATAGCAAACTCCTTAGAACATGTTGGAAGATAAGAGTATCATGAGCTGAACATTCCCATCTTGTTGCCACAAATGTAAATCACATATTAAAATCACATACTATCATTATATTTTGTGTAGGTGAATGATGTCGCACTATACACGGAATTTGATCTTCAACAGGAATACGAGCGTCTACATGAGTTCCATCAATTTTTTCAATGCATTCCTTAAAATATGACATGTATCTAGTATTGTTTCTAATATGTACAAGGACGTCACGAAATTCCTTATCTTCCGGTACAATATTATCCATTATTAAATTAACCAATGCTCGAACTCATAAAGAAAAATATATGCTTATTATTTCTATAGAATCCTGAAATCTTTTTGAGGTAGCTCTTACAGATTCATTATGACTCAAAATAAACAAAGTTATTCCAAGAACTTCTCTAGTACTTGTTCTATGTGAACCACATAATCCATAAAACGATTCTAGCTTGCAAAGTAAGTCAGTAAATATAACTTGGGACATCATAAATATATTATGAAACCTAACAGAATGGCCACAAAGTAAATCTCATGCCACTCTATCTCCACTTTTATCTAATGTCATGTAAGTCCTTTTGTTCAAATAAAGTGAAAAGTAATCATTTTGTAAAAAAAAAAATGTTAGGCAACCATTATATTGCTAAATTGTGTAATTGTCATTTTATCAGTATTTTGCAATTTTTCATCATTACACTCGTTACATGACCAACTCTCATTATCCTCCGACACTGTGTATCTGCAAAAAATAAAAAATTTATAAGTATAGTTTATTAAATATAGATTACTATACAAAAGTAGTTAAATATATCAATCATTTACATCAAAATAAATATTGATTAGTAAAAGCAATGAAAAAACTATCACAGTTTAGCTTGATATCAACCATTCTTCTTAAGTCCTTGTCATTTGATATTGTAATCAGAACACGTTTGCTGTTCTAAAGAAAGTATTTGGTATACATATCCATATTGCAGTTAATAAACATGTCGGATATCTCCATTACAAGTTCGTGGAAGTGCATGCTTCGATCGATTTTAATAACATGCGCTTCTCCAACACTATAAAACATAGATCCATCATTGTTTGTCATAAAATCTCCACCAAACTAGCAAATGGTTAAAATTGTTTGCGCATAGATGACGTTGTGGCTTTTCCTGCTTTTGTGAATTTACAAGCCTAATTATTAGAAGGCGGTCTAGTGCTTGAAAGCACATGAAAGTGACTGCCTCATAAAAAAACTCTCAAGACTTGCACTATTCATTAGAAGAACCTAAAATCACAATTTCTACTGATAATGAAGCCTAGTTGCTAAGCACAACATTGTTGTCAGATATATGTACTGAAAAAAAAAAAGTTACATGATATAGTCATGAAAGAGCCAGTATCGGGATCACATGATATAGCTGCTTTGTGAATTTTACGCTTATTAGATTAGTACTTACAACAGCTTTAAATTGGAGATTCCTTTGATAATTAAAGGTATTTGATTGTTCCAGCTAGCAGTAGATGGACACAATAATACCATACTTATTATTCCTATATGGTTGTGCTGCAGTACAAAATATGCACCTCGTGAAAAATAATTAACTCTAGGCCTGTCAATTTCTGACACGACAAAAAAATCCGACCCGGACCCGACCTGAAAAATCCAAGTTAGAGTTAACCCGTGAAATAAACGGGACGGTTCGGGTTTAATTTCTTGACCAGTTTAAATTTCGAGTCGGGTTCGGATCAACCCACTGGCGACCTGACTAACCCGTGACTTCTCTATTTAGTGTTTAATACTTATATTTTGACTTTTGAGTCGAGAGGTAGATGTTCATCTTTTCGAGTCTTTGCCTCTGGTGTTCTTCCATCTTATTCCATTTTAGGGTTTGCACTCCTCGCTCTCTCTGGGTCTTCAGGAGCACTAGATCAATGGAGTTCTCTTGCTATCTTTTTCTATCGACCTCTCGAATATTGTGGCTCCCTCGACTTCTGAATTTCTCCTCGAATCCTCCTCCTTTCTGGCTTTGTCATTCGTGATGGTCGGTAATATCTTCAATAACTCTTAACCTATTGTTTTCTTGAACTGTTAGTGGGACGGTCGTATGTTGTTTTTGGTTTTTATTTAGTTTTTTTTTTTAATTATTATTTTTTATATTTGTTCATTCTTTTTGTAACAATTTTTGAGTTTTGACTCTCGGTGTTTGAGTGTTACAGATTTGGTGATTTTTTAAATATGTAGATGGAGGATTAGCTTATTTTGAAATCTAATACTGCTTCGTTAATTAGTCTATTGAATATACTAACCAAGCCAGGGGCCCACTTGGGTTAGCCACATGGCTTGACCCAAGTCTCCGAAGAGAGGTCTCCATTAGCCAAATCTCAACCTAAGCCAAATTAATTCAAACCAATGGTTGCATTGTGTCCCATATGGCCCAATGCACCTACCCTAGTAGACCCAGCCCTTAGGTTAACTCAAGATGAGAATTGGGCTAGCCCAAAGTGGTCAAAACCACTAAGGGTTAAGCAATTTCTCAACCTAGCTTCACCAAGCCAAACTAACACTTTCATTGGGTGGCCCTAGGTCTAACACACCTACCCTAGTTAGCCCAACCTTTGGGTTGACTTGGGTCAACACCTAAACTAGCCCAAAGCGATCAAAACCACTTTGACCTGAGCTAATTCCCACCACAAAATAATTCAAGCTCAATCTTCACTTGCAATGGATTCCCCTTAACCCAATGCACCTTCCATGTCAAACCCATAACTTGAATTAACCTACGTGGAAACTGACCCAAATCGTACATGTTTGGGTCAACCAGAGTCATCTCTTTGAATTGGGCTTCAACATGCCCAATTGACTTTCCATTGATCTCACCTGACCTCCAACGACCTTTCCACCTCGCCCTTACTTGGCCTGTGGCTATTGGCTAGAGCAAGAAGATTGGAGCTTTGGTTGTCCCCTCTGTCTTGGGCCTCATCCAAAGCCTTCCAAAGCGTGGGCTGACTGGATTTGAGCTCACAATTATAGGGGTGTAAATGAGTCAAGTCGAGTTGAGTGTAGGCCTTATCAAGCTCGTCTTGTCAGTTATCAAGTGAGCTCAAACTCGAGCTCGAGTTTGAGTCGATCTTAAAAGGCGAGATCGAACTCGAGCTTGTCCCACTGTTAAAGAACTCGAGTTGGCATGATGTCTAGAACTTTGATTGATGTGATTGTTTATTTACTTATGCAATATGTGAATTAATTTGATGGGTATTATATTACTATTAGGTTAGGAACGATCTGAATACTCATAGAGTTTTTTGCAGTTGGACATGCTCATGTTGGACTAAATCAAGAGGAGCAAAATTAAAAGCTTTAAACGGATAAATTTTCTACATGTGCAAAATGCTAATTCCCCCTTACAATTAAAAGAACATTGCCAAACTTGGCCGTGAATTTAATTTAATGCATATATACAACTTATTGGAACATTTTGATTATTACTGTTTATGTTGAGTGAGATAGCCTTGACAGGCCTTCGACAGAGACGAGACACAGAATTGGAAAGATGAGAGAAAATGATATTCTATATCATCTGTTAACTGTTGGATACAAAGATATATATATAGAACATAATTAAAGAAAGTACATCATGTAGCTTAAAACAAACTAATGAAATACAAGATAAAGCATGCCACGTGTAGGTGTGGCTAACAGCCTCCCTCAAACTTATGCTTGTGTAACAGCAGTGAGTTTGTGAGTGAGATGAGTGAAGCGGTGATTGGGCAGAGCTTTGGTGAAGAGGTCGGCTAGCTGGTCCTCGGTGCAAATATGATGAACGGAAATTTTGTTTTTCTTGATACAGTCCCGGATAAAGTGACAATCGACCTCGATGTGCTTAGTTCTGGCGTGGAAGATAGGATTGTTTGCCAAAGCAATTGCGGAGGTGTTATCACAATAAACGATGGTAGCTGCCTCTTGCGGTTGATGAAGGTCGGACAATAGTTGACGGAGCCATAGAATTTCTGTTGTTTCCGTAGCTAGTGCCCGATATTCTGCCTCGGTGGAAGATCTGGCAATTGTATTTTGCTTCTTGACTTGCCATGAGATGATGGAAGAGCCAAGAAAATTACAAAACCCCGAAATGGATTTGCGATCTTGGTTATTGCTGGCCTAATCAGCGTCAACGTAGCCCTGTAGTTGGAGATTAGATCGGTTGATTGGGATGCCAAGAGTGAGAGTACCTTGAAGATAGCGAAGGAGTCGTTTTAAGGAGTCTTGATGGCAATTTAGCGGGTTTTGCATATGCTGACAGAGTTGCTGCACGACAAACTGGATATCCGGTCGAGTAATAGTGAGGTATTGGAGAGCGCCTATAATTTGCCGGTAGAGTTGCGGGTGAGCATATGGTTCCTGAGAGGTAGGCGTGAGCGTGATCTTGCATGAGATCGGCGTGACTACTGGTTTGGCTGACTCCATGCCAGCGCGTTGTAGGATTGTCTTGGCGTAGGATTGTTGGTGAAGGATTATTCCGGTTTTAGTGGTAACGGTTTGAATGCCCAGGAATTGGGACAGAGTGCCGAGATTGCGCATATGAAATGAAAGCTGAAGATTAGAAAGCAATTTTTGTATGGCGGGTGGAGAGTTACCTGTGAGTAATATGTCGTCGACGTAGATTAGCATGTACATGCGAGTGTTACCGTCTTTGTAGGTTAGTAATGATGGATCGGATGCGCTGATGTTGAAGCCGTAGGTAGTAAGATGATTAGAGAGTGTGGCATACCATTCCCGCGGTGATTGTTTTAGCCCGTATAGAGCTTTCTTGAGTTTACAGACATAGTCGGGATAGGCAGAGTCTTGAAAGCCTAGGGGTTGAGACATGTAAACGGTGTCCGAGAGCTTAACATGTAAAAAGGCATTGGACACGTCAAGTTGATGAATGGGCCAGTTGTGGTGCAAGGCTAGATGAATGAGCACACGGACGGTGGGCATTTTAGCCACGGGGCTAAAGGTTTCTGTGTAGTCGACGCCTTGTTCCTGATTGAAACCTTGTACCACCAGTCGAGCTTTGTACCTAGCAATCGAGAAGTCAGATTTAAATTTTGTGCGGAAAGTCCATTTCGATCCAAGAATGTTAATCGACGGTGTTGGTTGGACTAGTTCCCAAGTGCCCTGAGATTGAAGAGCTTGGAATTCTTGGGACATTGCCTTGCGTCAGTGCTCCAATTTTGCAGCTTGATTGTAGGTTTTAGGTTCGGATGGTTGGGTAATATGAGTAAGATCGAAGATTTTCTTTGGTTTGGATGTACCGGTTTTGAGTCTGGTTAACATAGGATGAGTTTGCTTAACGGTTTGAGGTGGCTGAGAAGGCTGGGCTGAGGATGCCGTGGACATGATGTTTGGTTGAGCGGAAGGAATAGATGAGTCAATCTGGTTTGGTTGATGTGTTGCATGTTGATGATCATTGGTAGCTGTAGGAGCCGTGAGGTGGGTGGACGAGTGTTGAGTAACAGGCGGGTGAGCTGAATCTGAAGAAATAGTGGACGGTAGACTTATGCTTGGTACGAGTAGGAGCGGAGGCAGGTTATGAGACGATCCAGGATTGAACGAATGCGGAGAGTTGGAAGAAGCATAGGGAAAGCAGTTTTCAATAAAGATCACATGATTGGAGATGTACACTTTGTTGGTCTGGAGGTCAAGGCATTTATACCCTTTTTGAGTTTGAGGGTAACCAATGAACACACATGGATGGGAGATAGGAGATAGTTTGTGCGACGAATAAGGCTTGAGCCAAGGGTAACATAAGCAACCGATTACCTTAAGATGAGTGTAGTCAGGTTGTTTACCAAGGAGAATTTCGTAAGGAGCTTTGTGTTGAGTATTAGGTGAGGGCATGCAATTAATGAGGTAATTGGCGGTTAGAAGCGTGTCGACCCAAAGGGAAAGAGGTAGAGAAGCTTGTATGAGAAGGGTTCTGGTTGTTTCAATAAGGTGCCGGTGCTTGCGCTCTGCAACGCCGTTCTGAGATGGAGTGTGTGGGCATGTAGTTTGATGAAGAATACCTGTATATTTGCAATAAGTATTAAATTTATGATTAACGAATTCCGTGCCATTGTCAGTTATGAGAATTTTAATTTTGTGAGCAAATTGGCGCTCTGTTAATTTGTGAAATTCACATAACTTATCAAACGCATCAGATTTATTGGTTAGTGGATAAATCCAGGTAAACTTAGATAAATCTTCTATGAAACAAACATAGTAACGGTATCCTTGTGCGGGGATCATGGAGAAGGGCCCCCATATATCCGAGTGCACAACAGAAAACAATGAAGTAGTTTTAGATTTAGAAAGATAAGAAGGAATACGATGGCTTTTAGCCATTTTGCACGAATTACAGGAAGAACTGGCAATGCTTGAAAGAACTGTTCTGTTCCGTCTGGAGATGACGGCGAGCGTTTGAGACGATGGGTGACCTAGTCGCCGGTGCCACAGATCAGGAATATACTGAGCAGAGATAAGAGCCAGGTTGTTTGTATTGTCGCCGAGCGGATGCTTGAGTTGAAGAGGATACAACCCATTAATAGATGGACCCGTGAGAAGACGGCGGTGGGTCGTCCCTTAATTTCATATCCATGAGGGTAAAAGGTAATGAAACAGTTGTTGTCAGCGGTTAATTAATGAACAGATAAAAGATTAAATGATAAATTTGGAACAAGATTGAGATGAGATAGCTTGAGGTTACCGGATGGGGTGGGCAGAAGACCGTTGCCGGTGTTCTTGATCGGGACTTGTTGTCCATTACCAAGTGTTACCTGACTTGTGCCGTGATACGGTTGCGCGTTTTGAACATAAGTCAGATTCGCTGTGAGATGAGTAGTAGCCCCGCTATCAAGATACCATTCGGAAGGGTTGGACGAGTTGGATGAACTTAGCAGGGCTGTGGGTGGATCGGAATTGTACATCTCGTCGTGGCGATGCCAGCATTTAACCGCAGAGTGACCAGTTTTCCCGCATATTTGCAGGAGATGGATGACCTTGGTGGTTTACCTTCGCGGTTGCTGTTAGTCTGAGAGTAGTTGAATCTTGAATTGTTTCTTCCACGGCTATTGGGTGTTCTGCCGTGACCACGGCCCCGGTTGGCTGTAAGAGCCGTTTGGGTACCGTGAAGACTGAGGTCATGAAGTTCTTTGGTGGTTTCATGAAGCAAATTGAGCTCCTCACTGCACAGAAGAGTGTAAAGTTCGTCAAGACTGACCGAGCGAAGATTAGTACGGATGGCTGTTTTGAAGGCTTGATAGGTAGGCGGCAGCCCATTGAGAGTATAGTGGATGACGTCTTCTACTTCGACAGGTGCTCCTGCGGCAGCTAGAGCGTCGACTTTAGATTTGACGTCGAGAAGATACTGCGTCATCGATTTGTCTTTCATGTTGAGGTAGTGAAGTTCGTTCTTTAGCTGGGAGATTCTTGATCTGGTTGATGATTGCAGTCGGCTATCAAGAATTCTCCATATGTCGCTACAATGATCTGCCGAGAGTACATAGGGAAGAATTGACGCGGAAATAACAGAGTACAGAGCTGCGGCTAGATTTTGGTCTAACAGGAGCCAAGTTGTGTGATCGGGATTTGTGATTTGGGAACCGTCATTAGAGGAAATGAGCGGAGATGGACAAGAGATAGAACCAGTCAAGAAACCTTCGAAGCTGTTTGCTCGAAAGAGTTTGATGACTTGCGAATGTCAGAGAGAGTGATTCTCTGCGGTTAATTGTTGGGAGATGACATTCTTGATGTTACTCATCAAGAATTTCAAGGGTGATGGAATTTGGGGAGAGGAGAAGATACCATTGGCGGTAGAGGAGTCCGCCTGAGTGGATTGAGGCGTAGTGCTTGAATGAGCCATCGGAGAGGAAGAAGAAGCCATGGGAGACGGGAACCTAGACTTCTGATACCATGCTGAGTGAGATAGCCTTGACAGGTCTTCGACAGAGACGAGACACAGAATTGGAAAGATGAGAGAAATAATATTCTATATCATCTATTAACTGTTGGATACAAAGATATATATATAGAACATAATTAAAGAAAGTACATTGTGTAGCTTGAAACAAACTAATGAAATACAAGATAAAGCATGCCACGTGTAGGTGTGGCTAACACTAAGTTAATAATGCTTTATACATGTACCTTACACTCTTATCCTGATGATGTTGGAATTGCCATAGAACTCATCAATTGCCGCTTATCGCCTATCATTTGGTGTTGTTGATTGCCTATGTGTATGGTTGAAGGTTCGTTGCTATCAAAATGAATGAAAATGCCTCCATTGTTGAAGAATAGCTTGCTGATTTTGTGGAACTCCTTTGTGAGGTGCATCTCTGCCTCACTCTGTTAGAGTTGAGAACAAATCATCTCGACAATATGTAAAGTACGAGGCCATAACAATCTATTGTAAACAGTAGAATCATAAGAATGATGGTCACACCCCTTTCAAGGCATTGTTGGTAAAATATGACGATAACAATTAAGAAACATAGATACAAAAAGTTCTATAGTATTTTTGTATTCATAAGTTGATCGACGCCGACAAGCGTACTCTTGTATCTTTCTATATGGATTCCTTATCAAAATAATGGTCTTTGTGGTTCACTAAAACAAAACATTTTTCAGCTTGTATGAATTACGTAGTTTCTTTTCGTGCATAATTTGGTCCCTCAAATGATCAGGTTTAGCATGGAGAAATTTACAAGCTTATGAAGTCATCTACATTGGTTGAATACCAGTTGCAAATTGAAATGCTTTCAAATCAAGTCATAGAGTTCAATGTGCTATTCCTCTATAGTTATTTTGAACATGGCTTAAAACTAGCAATATCCAAATAAGTTCGACTCCACTAGTCAACTTTACTCAATCAAGCAATCGAATGCTAAACTCTTTGAAGGAAAATTTAATGTTGGAAAACAATAGCCCCATTCCAATGCCCACCATTGAACTTTCCTAGCATTCTCCCTAATACCAAAGAAAAAAAAAAACACACCCTTGAAATTGCCATTCCCTATTAAGAAACTAACTCAGATAGAAATTTGGTGACATTGGAGAAAGGGCTCTTTTATAATTGCGATGAAGGCTTCTGTCAAAATCACAATTGAAAAGGCAAATTGTTTGTTCTAACGATTAAACCAAATGGTGCCACAGATGAATTTTCCATGTAGCTTGTCTTTTTGTAGAGTAAACAAAGTTTATACAAAACTATTCCCATTAGGAATGACTCGAAATTAGCTTTCATGCTCTCGATGGTTAGCGTTCTACAAACATCATTTGCATTAAAGACTATATATCAAACACAAACGTCAAAGTCTTGATCGTCAATGCTAATACTCATAACTTCATTCAACAATGTTCAGTAGAATTCCTAAAGCTACCAATCCTAGCTGCCACTCCTTTGGTTGGAAATGGGGACAAATTGGACATCACCGCAAAGTGTTAGAACCTGCCATTGTTTTTGTAAAATAACACTCACACTTTTTTCTTTACCACTTCAAGGAGTCAGCATGGTAGTGGGCGACCAGTGGCTATAACAATTAGGTAATATTATCACCAATTATAACTCCTGAAGGACCCTTATTATGATTTGTTGATTTATGGGTCTCACAATTTTTATTACTTCTTAAACTGAATGGTATAAATCTATCGTTCCAAATTTATTTATAAAATATTTGAATGCGGGGTTGCAGAGTTCTTTGGTGAGACTCAGTGCAAATGCGTTGTTTGGAAGGATCTGAGATGGATCATTTTTCAACTAATCTTTGATATTGTCTCATCTCTACTTTTCATTGTTTATTTGTGTCATATTTTTAATCTGATTTATTTGGGCTTTCACAAGGTTTTTAATTTGCTATTTTTATTTCTTTTGTTAGATTCATGATATATTTTTAAAGTTTTTGTTGATGGACTAATTTATTCTATTATCATCACCCATGATAATTATATCAACATATATAAATGAGAATTGAGATTTTATTATTAGTGGATTGTTTCATGAAGAGGGTATAACCTCATTTGGTTGTTTGTATCTTGTTTTTTATTGTGACTTTGAGAAAATAGTAAATAATGCTCTACGAAATTATTTGAAGCCATATAAATCATCTCTTAATTTGCACACTTTTTTCTTTGTGAAAAACTAATAAATTTAGGATGCGGATTACTATAGATTTTTTCAACACACTATGTTGGAAAGTGTTTTTTATATTATATTATTGCATAAATCATCCATAATTGATTGTAAGAGTAATTAAGGTTATGTATTGTATTCATTTTCATAATAACAGCAGAAGTTTCTTGTTAGTCAATTCTATAGGATTCAATATTATTTTGGCTACTTATCAGTCTTTCTATATTTTATAGAAAAAAATTATTTGCATCCTATTGTTTTCTTCATTTTTGGTAGTTCAATAATCTCTCAAGTGATTTTTTTTAAAGAGCATTCATCTCTTCCTTTATGACAATATTTCAATTCTTATTTTCAAATGCTTTAAATAGAGTTTGTGGTATTCCAATATAAATATAATTAAAACTGATATTTGTAAGAAAGACTATGAACAAGAGAATTTTTTTTTAAAGATGTGTAGTAGGATGGGATAGAAAGGATAATGTTGTAGTGATTGGTTAATTATTATTACCTGATAATGATTTTGAGTCTTGGAGTTTGTTGGAGATTTTAGTTGGGCTTATTTCTTCTTGTATAGTCTTTAATACTTGGTTTGTTGGAGTTTATAATTTAAGAATGTTGAAGATGAAAGATAGATGTTCAATTAAACTTATCAATGATTTTTTGATGGAGGATATATTATTTCTAGAAGAAATGCAATAATGTGTGATTAAAGTACTCACAATCTTATTAGTTTGAAATGCCTTGATATTAGCGTACAATTATTTTTATGTTATGATTATTAAAAATGAGGAAAATAATACCAACATTAGTTTTTTTTTATTAGATAACTAATGTCATCCCTGTGCAATTATCAAAGATGACAAATTATGTAGCTCAAACGATTTTGGAGTTTTTGAAATATTTTTAAATGTCAAAGTGAACAATTAGAAAATTTAGTAAATGATTTAGAATCACTTTTAGGAAAAATAACACTGTTTGATAATTTCATGAGTTCTTCAATGAAAGTTATGTTTATATTCAAAAAAGAAAAGAAAATATATGTTAAGGATTTTCAAAGTGGGATGCCATAGCCTAGAATGTCTTAATCAAAGATTCTCATGCATATATAACTTTGACGGTAGAGCTGTCAGAAAAAAAAAGAGTTTGATTTTTTTTCCTTAAGATGAGCTCGTTGAAATTTGATTCGTTTAAATCCCATTATAAAGACCGTCTTGCCTTTGAGAGAACTGGCTGGCTTTATTTCCAAACAGTGCCAACATAGTTCCATTGCGGGCATAAATATCTGAGGTTTTTTTCGGTATCTCATGAAATCTTTAATTTCTGATTTTCGCTGATCGAAGATCCTCAAATATTTTTCCATTGTACGAGTAGTTTGTTATCTGGCTTTGTTTTATTTACATTTTTTTATCTTTAATGCTTAAGGCCGATCCAAGGGGTCTCTGCATTGGATAATCTGTCTGTATGCTAAGCACTCCATTTCACCCGGCCAATAATTAGTGGCGGCATCAAGGTTTTGGCATGTTACCTAATCATGTTTCAATTCAGAAATCTGCCAAACATTCGGTTTTTTTCCCTCAATGTTTTTTTTTTAAATCTCTCAAACCAGTTTTCTAGGTAGATTCTAGTTATTACTTCTCTCTTTTTGTTCCCCTTCATTTATTCAGGTGCGTGACAAATTTTGGTAAACTGTAATGTTAATTGTCTACATTATTTCAGGTGATAAAATATGATGCAAGATTATTATGGCTTTCTTCTGTATTAATTTATTATAACTAATTATTCATTTATTTTATATTTTTAAACTTTTTAAATGTGAGGTAAATGTAATAAGAATTCCATTTTTTAATAATTAATGCATTATTCGGAAAGTAATGTAACACTTAGAGTATATATAGAGTTTTTATCCTATGTGGTTATTTGATGAAATATTAATATTTTGTTATTATTTTATTCTTATCTTTTTGTCTAGTTATATTTTTATACTCTCTTTTAATACATGATATCACATCTCATTTCCACTCCTCTAAGAATGAGATGAGATAAATGTTTTATTTGTGACCCTTTTTTTAATGTTTTGTTAAGTTATTGTAGAAAAATTAACTTTTTAAAACGGTTGTAAATATATAACTTCTTAATATAATTTTTTTTCTGAAAATAGTGAAAAATTACTGGTCAAATAAAAATTATGATTGCAGTAAAGCAGCAAGAAAGTTACCTCAAATGAAATCAAAGGTGATAGGAAGGATGCCTGCATTTTTTTCTATTTTATTTTATTTTATTTCAAATTTTTTGGATTAATTTTAATTAAAAATTAGAAAGGATGCCTGCATGTTTTTTCATTGAACACATTTTTTGATTGTCAATTAGATTATTCATAAGCATTTTTAAGGTTTTGAGTTTTATACTAGAAAGTTGATTTAGGAAGCAATAAGAAAACCGTCCCTAACGAAGCCTAAGATAACATGTATATTTGAACTAATCTAGGATAACCTACAAAGTCCTTAAATAATATGATATATATAATCAGTACATACAAGTTCTATTTAATATAGATCATAAACATGCTATATATTTCTCTTTACGGTATCTTAAAGTTTAACAACAAAAGTAATAAGATAAAATACAGAATGTGATCACCTCATTGATACTTAGGCTTCTCTTGAAACCCTATCTGAGATGGCCGTCAAAGCAATATTTTATGAGCTATGAATTTGTAAATACATCTGATATAATTCAAATAAAAATAAAATATCATATTAATCCTTTGAATTGATGCAAGCATTAATATTTATAAGAATAATTAGTTTAGTGTGATTAATATTTAATCAAGTCATGATGTGATATTAGAATGAGGATATGTGGTAAATAAGAATGTGTGTTATAAATTAAATATAATTAAGTTAATAGTTCAATTATTCAAAATGTGAGTTAGGAAAAAATGGAGTCAACTATTAGTTTCACTTTAATACTGTGTATTTGTTCATAGTTTTAAAAGTGTCATGTAATGGCAACTTAGGATTTTGCACATAAGACAAGGGCATGCATCAAAAGTACTCACGTCAAAAGATTGTCATCTTGTTCACTGGCATATACCATAACCATTGATAAAAGTTGAACTTATTATAACATTGTATTTACTAAATACTCCATCTGTAATGTTGGAATTATTTTAATGTACAATTATAACAAGTTGGGGAGTAATTTTTTACTCAACTCTATTTAAAAATGCCTTAAACTCATTTTGCTTGTGTATATTATTATTATTATGGCTTGTGATTCTTCTTATATAAAATCTTGATCTTACATTTGTAACATTAAAATAATATCCACCTTTCATTTTGCACGTATCATATTCCTTTACCTTTTAATTTCAATAGCCCAGTGCATTAACTTAGTGGGTAGCGGTTTTAGTCGATTCCGCTAGCCGAGCGTACATTCAATTCCGCTAGCAGAGCGTACATTCGCTTGGTATTCGCCTTACCCAAAATTTTCTTCCCAGTTATTCAGCTTCTTCATAACTATTCTTCTTGTTGGCATCTTAAATCGTTTATTTTGCATATAGGCCTCTCCGCCTCTCTGCATTCTTGTTCACGAGAGATGAAGTAAACTGTTCAGCTGAGCTTCATGCCGATTGGAATGTCTATCCTATATATATTTTAATCAAAATTTTCATCTCCTAGTTGGAATGTCCTGCTTCACAAATTAGGTGAACTCTCAACTCTTCTCTTCTCCGGCAACTTCGTTCTCTTCTATTTTTAAAACATTTCAAGTTATAATGCATTTATGGTGTTTGTTTGGGTTCTTTTTTTTAATTTTTTTATTTGGGGTTCTTGAGATCTCAATGACTATGTATTGTTCAGCAATTCTGCCATTCAATGTCACCGCTATCAATGTCTCATTGTTTTATTTAAGGTAGATGAACTTTTGGGCTTTTAGCAGGTATTAGATTTCTTTTTTTTAATAAATTATTTAAGTGGATTTTCCCTTTGTTTTATGTTGCAGATTTGGTGAATAAAATGAACTTATTATTCTTGTGCATGGATGACTAATGTGGCCTGAATTTCTCTGATTTTGATTGTTCTGTTGTCAATGAACTGAAGCATATTGCAGAGGCCACTAGCTTTTTCAGCCATTCCACTTGGTTTTTTTATTAACGCATGTGTGGAAAATTGGAATGGTGAAGATATTCTTGAAAATCTGTGTATATTTTTGGTTGTTCTAATCTTTTGAATTTGTAGATATTCAATTTGTTGATGGACGCACTTGAGTTTATAGTTGCTTCGGCGATACATAGAGCCTGTTTAGAGGTTGAATTAACTAGATTTATTTTTGTCTATCCCATGGTTCGGGCTTGAGTTGATAAACTTGCTCTGTCCAGCAACACCAAGTCCTCGCTTGGAAATGCTTTACTTGCAACTTTTTTTTTTCAATTACCACTTTTTTAATTTCTGTGAGAAGTATGTAAAAGACACGATCAAATTGCACATAGCTTCTCCATATTTTCATAACTATTGTTACTTGCAGAGCAGCTTAGCAGCGACTTTATTTCACACATGAAGACTAACAAAATAACATAGCACTGCCATTGCTCTTTGAAAATGGAAATCTTATGTGGAAATTAATACTATGATTGCTCTTTGATGTAGGATGTTTGTTGACCTACTTTATGTTAGACAAATTAGCTATTTGTATTTTCCATACTTTATTATTTTATTGTGCTTTGCTTTACACGTGTAATATGTTCATTGGGTATCTGTTGTTTAATGCTTTGATAGCTGCTTATATATTATAGGCGTTGTACTAGTGTAAGGTTAATGAAACATTATTTTGTTTCCTCTTTAGTCATTTTCTCTTCTTGCTGTCGTCCCTGTTTTCTTCTTCCTCCAGCTTATCAAAAGCTTTCATGGTATCAGAGCGGGACACCGCCTGACTTCCCTTTCTTGGTTCTTTTCTTTTTCGGTTGCCATGGCAACCTCATCTACCTCCGCTGCGTCCGACAATCGTCTAAACTCCGGCAATCCTCACGAAACTGTGTCGAATCATCATCAACTCAAGTTCTTGATGAATCATATCAAAGGTATCTCTCTTACTCTCAATGCCGAAAACTTCCCCATCTGGAGATCTCAAATCTTTAAGCTCTTCAAAGCTAATGGGTTTGAAGGCTTTCTTGATGGAAGTTGCCCCTGTCCTGATCCAACTTCTTCCTCGACCGAAATCGAAATGACCTTCAAAACCTGGAATCACATTGATCAAAACTTAGCCGCTGCACTTTACCCGGTCATTTCGCCTAGTATCTTACCTTATGTCCTCTCGCTTGATCACTGCACCGAGATCTGGGACACCATAGCTCGCCGCCTCCAATCCAACACCCGCTCACGCACCATTCAGCTGCGAAACGAATTTCATCATCTCTCTATGAAAAACCAAACCATGCCTCAATACCTTCTTGCTGTTAAAACCATTGTTGATGCTATAGCCGCTACAGGATCACCTCTTGATCCTGAGGAAGTCATTTTTTACACACTCAATGGTTTGCCGGTTCAATATCAATCATTTAAAACGACAATTCGCACAAATCTGCAACCCCTCAGCTTGGATGACCTATACACTCTTCTTTGCAGTGAAGAACTCAACCTTGTTCAAGAAACTACCTCCGCGCTTCAAAATCTCCAACTCACCGATCCCACTACCGCTCTAGCGGCTTACCGTGGACGAGGACGCACAAGAAATCAATCTGGCTGATCAAGAACCTCAAATCGAGGTCGCAGTCGCTCGGAAAAACCATCTACCAGCAATATCACCTGCGAGATCTGTTCAAAACCTGGTCACTCTGCCATTAAATGCTGGTATCGTCACGATTCTTCATACACTGAAGACACGGTCAAAACGGCCTTATTTACACCAGTCGATTCCAATGGCAATTCGACGGACTGGTTCCTCGACAGTGGGGCTTCTAACCATCTCACTACTGATCAGTCGAACCTTCAAACTGGGCGTCCCTATACTGGAAATCAACAGATCACCATCGGTAATGGATACCAGCTCCCGATCCAGCACACTGGTAAAGGTATACTTCCAACCCCACATGGTAATCTACATCTTCATCATCTGCTTCATGTACCCAATCTTTCGTTCAATCTTATTTCTATTTATCGATTAACAAAGGATAACCACTGCTTTGTCAAGTTCTCTGCTTACGATTTTCAAATCCAGGACTCGAAGACGGGTCACATTCTACTCAAGGGACCTTGTCGTAACGGGCTGTATCCGATTCATGCCCAGTCCTCTCCGACTAATTTAGCGTTGTTTTCTGCTCAAGAAATACCAGGACTGTGGCACAAACGGCTTGGACACCCGGCATCCCAGACGCTCACTGCTATCCGCAATTTTATCCCTGCTCTTTGTAATAATTTGAATAAAATTCATAATTGTCACGTTTGTTCTTTGGCTAAAAGCCACCGCTTAGCTTTTCCTCATTTTACTTCTTCTACTATGCAATGCTTTGAATTGCTTCATTCTGATGTTTGGGGGCCGTCTCCGACGCCCTCCTCACAAGGATATAAATACTATGTCTCATTTATAGATGACTACTCTAAATACTGTTGGATATTTCCTTTATTTTATAAATCTGAAGTTTTCGAAAAGTTTCTTGAATTACACAACTTAATCAAAAACCAATTCAACAAAACTATTAAAATTTTTCGCTCCGACGGCGGAGGCGAGTTTATTAACCACAGGTTCCGAAGCCTTTTTCAGCATCTGGGAATTATTCATTAATCTACTTGTCCCCACACGCCGGCTCAAAATGGCGTCGCCGAACGTAAACATCGTCATATTTTAGAGACCATGAGAAGTCTTCTTATTGAAGCCAACCTTCCTAAGTCTCTTTGGGTCGAAGCTATGTACATTGCCGTGTACCTGATCAACCAGCTTCCCTCACGGTCTCTTAAGGGAAAAACTCCGTTCCAGTTGCTGTACCGCAAATTACCAACCTACTCTCATCTCAGAATTTTCGGGTGCCTCTGCTACCCGTGGACCAGGCCTTATAACTCCAATAAACTGTCTCCGTTATCCACTGCTTGCGTCTTCATTGGGTACGCCTCAACACAAAAAGGATATCGATTCCTCGATCCCAAATTCGGATTTGTTTACATATCTCGCCACGTCGTCTTTCATGAAGGTATTTTTCCCTATAACACTACATCTCAACCTACTCTCACAACCAAAATGGCTGCTCCAATTCCCCCGCTCCTCCTGCTTCCCATCGGAACACACAACAACACATCTTACCAAACTCCAGTTATTTCACAAATCAATAAGTATCATCCCGCTAGCTCCACTACCATTCAAAATAATCCCATTCCCTACTCCACCATTCCTGAACCCACTCAACCCATGCCAAATATTCAGCCTAGCATCCCGACGGGTCATACAATGCAAACTAAATCTAAAACTGGTCACTCAAAGCCCAAGCAAATTTTCAGTCTCCTTCATACCGCCTCTGATCCTACGTGCTACAAAGAAGCAGTCAAATTGAAGCATTGGCAGCAAGCAATGCAACAAGAATTTGATGCTCTGCAATCACAACACACTTGGGACCTTGTACCTCCGGACAAATCTCAAAATATTCTTGGATGTCAATGGACCATCCGCACCAAATACTTTGCCGACGGCTCCTTCGCCCGCTATAAGGCTAGACTAGTCGCCCAAGGCTTCAACCAAGAACAAGGACTGGACTATGCTGAAACCTTTAGCCCAGTAGCTAAAATGACAACGGTAAGGATCCTCATCACAATTGCTCTTCATCATTGCTGGTCTTTACATCAGTTAGACGTTTCTAATGCTTTTCTCCACGGACATCTTAAATATGTCGTGCATATGAAACAACCTGTCGGATTTATCGATCAAACTCATCCGACCTATGTTTGTCGTCTCAAGAAGGCTCTATATGGACTGAAACAGTCTCCCAGGGAATGGTTTGCAACACTATCTGGCCATCTTCAGTCTCTTGGTTTCAAGCTTAGCTCCTCGGATCCCTCACTTCTCATTTACAATCACAACGGCGTCCACACGTTCTTCCTTGTCTATGTGGATGACATTCTACTCACCGGATCTTGCTCCAACGCTATCACGAAACTACTTAACAACCTCAAGGCCACGTTCACCATGCGGGATCTCGGGTCTTTATCTCAATTCCTGGGCATTCAAGCCACAGCCACTTCCTACGGTCTACATCTATCCCAAAGTCAATTCGCACAAAGCATTCTTCACCGCGCAGGTATGAACAACTGCAAACCGTTTCTACTCCTATTTTAAACGAATGTCGCAATACCGATCTAACCTCTGCTTACTCTAATCCTACATTTTACCGTCAACATGCCGGAAGTCTTCAATACCTCACTCTTACCCGACCGGATATTGCGTTGTCGGTCAACAAGATATGTCAACATATGCAAAATCCAACAACTCTACATTTCGAAGCTCTCAAAAGACTCCTACGGTACATACAGGGCACTCTACACATTGGCATTCCTCTGTTCCGGGATAAACCGATTCTTCACTCATACGCCGACTCCGACTGGGCTGGTGACACAAAGGACAGAAAATCCATGTCTGGATATTGCAACTTCATCGGATCATCTCTGATCTCGTGGAGTGTCAAGAAGCAAAATGTCGTAGCCCAGTCCTCCACCGAAGCCGAATACCGTGCCATTGCTTCCGCAGCCACCGAAATCACATGGATTCGTCGTCTCCTCGAAGAACTGAACTGTCCACAACCGGCAGCAACCACGCTATTTTGCGACAACACCTCAGCCATAGCGTTGGCTAACAATCCAGTTTTCCATGCCAGAACAAAGCACATTGAATTTGATTGTCACTATATTCGCAGCTGCATAAAAGATCAAACAATACAGCTTCAACGTATCTCCGCTCAAAACCAACTAGCTGATCTTTTTACAAAATCTCTTCCTACACCTCGTTTCAAATGTTTAGCAGCCAAGCTGGTACAACCGATGGAAGTACCACCTTGAGGGGGGATGTTAGACAAATTAGCTATTTGTATTTTCCATACTTTATTATTTTATTATGCTTTGCTTTACACGTGTAATATGTTCATTAGGTATCTGTTGTTTAATGCTTTGATATCTGCCTATATATTATAGGCGTTGTACTAGTGTAAGGTTAATGAAACTTTATTTTGTTTCCTCTTTAGTCATTTTCTCTTCTTGCTGTCGTCCCTGTTCTCTTCTTCCTCCAGCTTATCAAAAGCTTTCACTTTCAACTAATGGTTCGTCCCTTGGATGGCCTTTTTGGCAACCAGGGATCATCACCCATCCTCTTTTGATGCCAACATATCTTCGTGTTTGTGTTTTGAGATCTTTTTGTTTTCTGTCTGTTGAAGGTTGTTGGTTGGATTTGTTGGCTTTGTTTTACTAACTTGCTTGTCATTGTGCATGTTTTCTCTTGCTCTAGGACTTATTATTTCGATCCCAACGATGCTTGTATCTTCGACGGTGTTTTGATGCGTTCTTTCTCTGGGGCACGACTACAATGATGGTTGTTGGTGGGGTTCTCTTTGATTTTGTATTGGGACATCGTTTTCAATATTACTTGGATGGGATCACATTTTAATGCTTTTGTTGATTATTCAACTTGCTGCATATTTTTTTGCTATCAAATTATTTTGGCATTTTAGAGATCGTTTGTTCTGGAAGGGTGATGTTAAATGAATTTGCAACTCTAACCGTTCTCCCCTTAGATGGTCATCTCGACAAACAGGCTCTTTCTCTCGGATGGTCTATTCAACAACTAGGGGTATAGCTCCTACACTGATATATTATGTTGTATGGAGTTTCCTTTTTGCCATTTGGAGTCGTGTGTTTTAGAACCCAGTTTGCTTTGCTTTTTGGAAAGCTCTTCTTTTGTCACACCTTAAAGTTGGTTAGTCCAATCAGTCTCTTTGAGTTGTAAAGTGATCTCTTTTGTTTATAGTTATACTTCATAGTTAATGAAATTGGGCGTTTTCCATAATATTTTCCAAAATAATAATAATAATAATAATAACATAGCACTATAAAAATAAACTCAAAATTGCAAGTATAAATGTAAATTGCATTGTTTTTATTTAGGTTTATTGACGAAGGTCATCTTTCATTAACTCATGTTTCAATCATTCTTTCTTCCGTGCTTACAAATTCCAGCAAGCTTGTAAAGATTTTCATTTTGTTTAAATTAATGCATGACATTTGATTTTATTTTTATTCGTATATTTTCTTATTGGTATTTCCCCAGCAGCATCCGAAGAAGAATCCGGAGCAGCACTTGAAGCATCCGAGTCAGAACTAGCCCCTACAATCGAAGCATCCGAGTCAGAACTAGCCCCTGCAACATCAGAACAAACTATATGGACTCATTATTTGAACCACCATTCCAAAGTTGGCACCCTTGGCCAACCATCTGGCAAATATGACTATCTCGTCTATTATACACCTCCTGCATCAGCTTCTATCCCCTTAGCTTCCATCCATCCAATAGGATGGGGCGATGAACCAACACCACCTCCACCACCTATAAATGATCTGCATAACCCTCCAGAACCACCTGATCCCAACCCTCGGGTAGGTTGCCTGCGAACTATGGTAGATCCCCCTGGACTACTTACGAACACAGGCATACCCTTTCATCCCACTTCCAAACCTGATATCCCTACACAAACCTGCTTCACACTCAAAGATCAACTAGCTGAACTTGAGTACCCCCAACTCAAGAAGATGGCTACCAAAGCTGAAAATCTCTTCGCTTCCGTTTCCTCAAATTATTTCCTCCCAAATGAACCAGTCATGAGCCCAGTAAACTACCCTCCTGCCACATCCATTGCTGCCAAACCTGACGCATCTTCATCCTACCCCTTCTAGTATTACAAGCCTAATACCTCTAATTTCTGAAAAACTTTCCAACAAAACATGTGGACACTACCATCTGCCCATAACAATCAAGGAGTTCTCCTTATTCTCCTTGATGATTTCTCCTTATATGACGAAGTTATATCCAAATGGGAATCTATAACACTTAACTTACTAAGTGAAAAACAATTTGCTGACAACCGATCAAAAGTTCTCTTCATAGAAAATTTGCTTGGTGAAGTTGAAAAGAAAACATGGATACAATGGCGAATGGCATTCGAGATTGCATATGAAGCTCTGGTCAACATTGCTGACGATCCGCAAAATGTGTTATCACAAATTCGGCGAATTATTACTCTTGAAGACCTGTACCAAGGGTCAACAGAAGAACAAAATAGAGCATATCTAAATCTGGAGCGCCTCACATGTGATCAAGTTAAAAATATGTTCGAATACATGAACGACTATAAAGTTCTAGTTGCAAAATCAGGAAGGATGTACATCAGCTCAGAATTATCTGAAAAATTCTTTAAAAAGATGCCCCCGTTGCTTGGAGAAGAAGTGGAAAAAGCATTCAAAGAATGGCATCCTGGCAATACTGTTGGAGTTCTACCAAGAATCAAATTCACTTACCAATACTTAGCAGATCTGTGTAAAAAGGCTGCAATTCAGAGAGGAATCAAAGACTTCTCAATCTGTCGAAAGATACCAGTTCCAGGGTACTATAACCATCACAAGAAATACAAGTTAAGAAAATCTAAAAATTACAAAGGCAAGCCTCATAATTCTCATGTCCGAATCATTAAAAATAAAAACAAACCACGAAGCACCAAGTGCCGGTGTTACATCTATGGAGAAGAAGGACACTTTACCAGAGAATGCAAAAGTAAATAAGGGAACATGGCCCGAGCACCTGCAATTAGCAATCTCGACCTCCCTGATGACTACGATGTCCTGTCTGTCGACCTTGATGAGGAACCATCAGATGCAATATGTAGTATCTCAGAAGGAGAAGGAGCAAATACACTAGTACATATCCGAAATGCCCTTGAAAATACACCCGATGAATTCCTGTTCATGATGCAAGAAGACTTGGGATGGAGACAGAAGGTCACCCTAGCACCAGAGCAAGAAACCTGCACTTATACCTGGGAATTCAACAAACCAATTCAGGGGCCCTTCTCTAAATGTACGTATTACTCAACCAGCTCCAATATAAATATGAGGATGCACTGTACAAACTGTAAGATCACCTCATGTCCAATGTGTGCACTGTTTTACTTCTCCATTTCTATTCCCAAAGATTTAATCTTACAACCATATCAGTCGAGATAAAAGCTAATCCAAGAATTAATCAAATATTTTGACCATTTGGTTGAGGATAACAAACGATTAAAAGAACAAATCCAAAAGATGCTAACAGAACAACTTAAAGAATCCTGAAAAGAGATGCATTTAACGGAGTAAATTCTGTTAACCAATCCAGAACAAAGGTCAAGAACGGTTCGATGATAATTGGCGATAATAAATTCAGGATCCCGCAAATTTATTACTTTGACATGAGTACCCGAGATGGCATACAGATGCTACTAGGCTGCAATTTCTTGTGCAGCCTAAACGGTGGAGTTCGTATTGAATGTAACATGATTACGTTCTACAAAGAAATCACTCCAGTATACACTACACAAGACCTCGAAATTCTGGCAAAACAAGTTAGTGAACTTGAGATTGACTATGACGCATACGTCATACTACAACCAGAATGGGCTTGCAGAACCATCGAATCAAGTCCATTCCTAGCAAGGTTCAAATCACTACTACAAAAATTAAAGGAGAATGACTTCATTGGTGCTGATCCATTGCGACATTGATCTAAAAATCAGGTAACATGCAAACTCGATATTATTAATCATGATCTGACTATCCAGGACAAACCGTTAAAACATGTTACACCACTCATGCAATCGCAATTCAAGCGACACATTGAAGAGCCCCTTAAACTCAAAGCAATCAGACCAAGTACCAGCAGACACCGCACAATGGCCATGATTGTAAATTCTGGTACGTATATTGATCCAGCTATTGGATAAGAAGTAAAAGGAAAAGAACGAATGATATTTAACTACAAATCTATCAACGACAATACTTATAAGGATCAATACTCATTACCAAGCATTAATACCCTGTTAAAACGAATTGGGAACAGCAAAATCTACTCAAAATTTGACTTAAAAAGCGGATTTCATCAGGTGGCCATGCATCCAGAATCAATTGAATGGACGGCTTTTATCAGTCCCACTAGTTTGTACGAATGGCTGGTTATGCCATTCGGATTAAAAAAATGCGCCTGCTATTTTTCAAAGAAAAATAGATAATTGTTTCGCTAATTGGTTTGACTTCCTTGTTCTATATATAAATGATGTGCTTATCTTCAGCAATACGGAAGCAGACCATAAAAATTACTTGGAAGCATTCCTGAAGATAGTCGAGCAAGGACTAGTTCTATCAACAAACAAAATGAAGATAGCCGAAAAGCACATTGAATTCCTAGGCGCAGTCATTGGCAACAACAGAATCAAACTACAACCGCACATCATAAAACGAATCGCCAACTTCCCAGATGATAAATTAAGAGAAAAACAAGGCTTGCGATCGTGGTTAGGAATCCTAAACTATGCTCGAAATTATATCCCTAACTTTGGTATTCTCTTAAGACCACTCTATGAGAAGACATCAACACACGGTTACAAACGAATCAAAGAACATGATTAGCAACTCATCAAGAAAATAAAACACTTAGTACAACAACTCCCAGATCTTGAAATACCACCAGAAGATGCATATATAGTCATAGAAACAGATGACTGCATGGAAGGATGGGGAGGAGTGTGTAAATGGAAGAAACAGAAAAGAGATCTGAAAGGAACAGAAAAGATCTGCGCATACGCAAGCGGGAAGTTCCCAACCATAAAATCAACCATTGATGCTGAAATCCACGCCTGCATGGAGACGTTAAACGCATTAAAAATCCATTATATGGACAAAACAGAGATAATCCTGAGAACTGATTGTCAGGCTATTATTACATTTTATAACAAATTAGCGGCTCATAAGCCATCTAGAGTCCGTTGGTTATCATTTATAGATTATATCAATGGATCGGTAATTGCAATTCGCTTCGAACACATTGAAGGCAAAAACAACATCCTGGCCGACAACCTTTCTAGACTAACGTTTGTTTTTTGTGCAGGAACCCTCTCAGAAGATTCATTACAATCTCTCATTGCAGGATGGAACCAAATAGAAGCAGCTCAAAGTCCCACAGAGCAGGAAAAGAGCCTGCTCAAACTCACACGAAGGATCCTAGAAGAACGACAAGAGGAAGCCCTACTGATCGCGCACAAAGTTACAAAAACTTCGCAAAGGAATACTTTGCCTGGGACTACAAGCAAAAGCAAGCTGCAGCTGAACCAACTCCGGAAGAACTTAAAGCTACCTTTGAAGGACAAGAACAACATGAACAACAAGGGAGGAATATACAAGAGCACGTAATACCACGAAAGGAAGATGTCCACCGAGAAATATTACAACGTGCCCTACAATTCCCAATTAAAGTCACACAATTGGATCAACTCAGAAGAGCAGCACGAAGAGCAGAAACGGAACAGACCTATATCGTCCTCAACGAAATCCGTAGTCTGCTACACATCTACATCAATAAAACAGAATACTGTCGTAGACTTATCAAAAAGGATAATTGTTACAAATATCTATTCCAACCACTACGACAACATGAAGAAGACCTAGCTGGCATAATCAATATGCTAGAGTTATTGACTAATCAATCGTACAAGCACCTTGTGTAAAAGTTATGGTGGGCCCATCACAATAATACCACCACATGCTATGTTTTCTGCATTATTGTACTAAAAGCCACTATCATATGGCTTTATCTGTTTGAATTATTAGATGTACTGTGTGCATAATGAAACCACCCACCAAAACCTTGGGCTACCCATGATTTATTACTTGTGGTTTCTGGTTTGATATTGGCTATATAAGCCCGTGTGTATCAGGAAGGAAAATAGACAGCCTTCCAAGTTGAAGTTTTCTTCCTATCTTGTAAGTGTTCCACATTTAGTAATTCAATAATTTCTGTTGTGCTTTTCAATTATTTGGCATAAATTAGTTTATGAAGACTACCCTTTGCCCGATTAGGCCTTACTCTCTTGGTATCAGAGTCTAATAGGGTTCCTTAAAATCACAATCTTGTGTTGCATTATAATCTAAGACGTGGTATGTCAGAAATATCAGTTAGTAACCCGTGTGTTCGCAAATTGCCGAGAACAGTAGGCAGTGAACTGAGGTAAAAAGGATATTCTGATAATACTGGAACTTAGGTCATAATACAACATATATGAATGATTGGAGGCTCTCTGTTAATAGCAATGATTATAAATCTACATTGAAAGCAATAGAAACTTTTGAACCTCCTGCCGTTGGATTTATAAATCCTATAGAATCTTGTCCTAATACAGAAACTTGTTTCAAAACTTTAATTAAGCAAAATAATACTATTATCCAACTCTTATTAGTAAATCTTGAATGTATCAAAGATTTGGAAGAACGGGTTCAGCAATTAAGTGGCGTGACTGGAATATCAAACTCTTTTGAACAATCACTCTCTTCTTTGCAAAATCAATTGCAAGCATTAAACCTTGGTGGTGAGCAAAAACTACCAAAATTACAAAACAAAGGACAACTGTTTGTCTTTAAAGATCCCAAAAAGATCTTCCTTGAGGAACAAAAGCGCACCAAATGAGTTCCTCAAGAACTACAACTTCCACGTTACTAGACCGTGCTAATTCCATCCGAAGAACCATGGCACTTCCAGAAACAGTTGAAGACCAAATACGAGGCTATCGACTCCGGTCACGGATAGCATATGAGTTACAACGACGACTTCCTCGCCGTCATCACTACCAAACTTCGCTGGAAAGCCAACTTGATCCAGAAGCAGAATTACAACTGTCCCAACGGAAACGTGCAAATCTTGTCCCAGCCGAGACTCTATATGAAGACGGATGGACTGCACAACACCATCGCGTATATCAACATTATACGGAGGAACGAGTTCTCGCACTTGATGAACATCAAGTCAATCTCCCTTTCATTCGTCAACAATCCTATCAACGACTTCTCCATGAAGGTATGCAGCATATACACCTTGGACTCATTATGGTCCGTGTTCAAACACTCCATAGGCGAGATGCAGGTACCACAGCATTAATTGTATTACGAGACACACGATGGCGCTCAGATGTTTCCATTATTGGTACCATGGAAATTGATCTTTCATCCCGTATGCAATTAGTTTATATTGCACCAAATCTAATGATCTATATTCATGATTTTCTTAATCATATTGAGCTGGTCATCATGGCGCATGGATATGAGGAATGGCAAGGGGGAGAATCAAATCTCCTCATTACAAGAGCGTTGGTTGCACGCCTCACTACCAGCCAAACTGGTTTCCGCTACAACATTATCGGTGTTGCTAACTATTTAGCATCTCACGATATCTCTGCAATCCCTAGGCGACGACATGCTATTACCGAACTGCAAGGACGATCGTGGCATCTACGACCATCATCCACTACTCTAGCACTGCTCGTACCTCACTCATTACATACTCATTAAAGACTCGATGGCTCACTTCGTCTCTCCTTCTCTAGCTACTCTCCTCAGCCTCTGCCCCCGGACGTACCCGATACAACCGAAGACACTGAATTCTCTCTTTACCTCGGTGATCATGTTGCCTCTATTTGGGATCTCTCCGACGAAGATCCCACTGACGCCCCAGATCCATTTGACGACTTACTCTATCTCTGCTCCTACCTCAATGAGCCCTTACTCATTGACCCAGAAGGTGGTGGGATTGCCCCAGCAGCATCCGAAGCAGAATTTGGAGCAGCACCCGAAGCATCCGAGTCAGAACTAGCCCCTGCAACCGAAGTTACTAAAAGTGGAACACTTACAAGATAGGAAGAAAACTTCAGCTTGAAAGGCTATCTGTTTTCCTTCCTGATACACACGGGCTTATATAACCAATATCAAACCAGAAACCACTAGTAATAAACCATGGGTAGCCCATGGTTTTGGTGGGTGGTTTCATTATGCACACAGTAAAGCTAATAATTCAAACAGGTAAAGCCATATGATAGTGGCTTTTAGTACAATAATGTAGAAAACATTGCATGTGGTGGTATTATTGTGATGGGCCCACCATAGCTTTTACACAAGGTGCTTGTACGATTGATTAGTTAGTAGCTCTAGCATATCGATTATGCCAGCTAGGTCTTCTTCATGTTGTTGTAGTGGTTGGAATAGATCTTTGTAACAATTATCCTTTCTGATAAGTCTACGACAATATTCTGTTTTATTGATGTAGATGTGTAGCAGACTACGGATTTCGTTGAGGACGGTATAGGTCTGTTCCGTTTCTGCTCTTCGTGCTGCTCCTCTGAGTTGATCCAATTGTGTGACTTAAATTGGGAATTGTAGGACACGTTGTAATATTTCTCGGTGGACGTTCCTTTCATGGTATTGCGTGCTCTTGTATCTTCCTCCCTTGTTGTTCATGTTGTTCTTGTCCTTCAAAGGTAGCTTTAAGTTCTTCTGGAGTTGGTTCAGCTGCAGCTTGCTTTTGCTTGTAGT
>NW_021318963.1:21136-33450 GCF_001605985.2 Dendrobium catenatum | reverse complement strand
ATATAGTAAGCAATAGAAGGGTGGAGCTTTTTCTCAGATAGAACTAGTTCAAAATTAGTTTATTTATAGGTAGAAGTCTAAGAAGAATTTGGAGTTTAGTGCATACTAATATGTATAAGGAGTCTTAAGTATAAGTATTCTGTCATATAATAATGGGGTTTTTTAATATTTATCACTCTCTATTGAATGATAAAACACGCAAGAAGTTTGGATATTTGTCAATAAAAAGAGATATGATGTATACAAATTTTTTAAAACACAGATTTAGGATTATGTTTTAATGTTTGTTCAAGAGTGAAAGGGTACCCTAGGATTGAGATAGTTTTATTTTGAAGATTAGGGTTTAGCATGAGATGTTATGAGTCTCGTATATTAAGTTATTTAAAATAAACCAACACAATCTTCATAAAAAGTAGATTTATAAATTTTAAACTAGGAAGTTTTCTTCTAATAAGAAGTGTATGCCTAACATTTTTACTCATATGACCAAGCCTATGATTTTTGAAAGAGCTTATCCATACTTCATTCATTTTAATGATAAAACTAACTATTGTAGATCATGCTATAAGTGATGAATTATGGATTTTTGGCTATTCCATAAGAATTTAATCAATTCATTAAAAATTATGTATATGCATTGGTTAGTAAACCTGCTGATCAGAGTGTAGTTGGTACCAGATGAGTTTTTATGAATAAGTTGAATGAATCTTGATCGATAGTTAGAAATAAAGAAATATTAATATTTAAGTGGTATAATCCAGTAGAGGGCAAGAATTTTTATGAGACTTTTACCACAGTAGCTATCTTAGAGGTCATAAGAGTTTAACATTTATTTTATAGGTTTCAAGTTATATCAAATGGATGTCAAATGTATTTTTTTGAATGTTTTATAAAATAAGATGCTTACCCCCAGGATTTGAGAATTTTTTATTTCCCAATCATGTTTACAAAAATGAAGAAAACCTTAAAGGCTTTATTTTATTGGAGTAAAGAAAAAATAAAAAGTTTATTCTCTTTGAAAAGTGAGTTATTGAAACAAATAGAGGAACTTCAAATGAAAGAGGCAAATGAAGGAAATCTCTCGGAAGATGAATGCTGGTTACTTAAAGTGAAGGCGGGGGAGCTGAACTCTACTCTTGCTAGGTTAGAGACATGGTGGAGATAAAGAGCAAAGGTGAAGTGGATGATGGAGGGAGACTTAAATTCAAAGTTTTTTCAATCTTTTGCATCAGCAAGAAGAAATTCAAATTATATAGCAAAAATTAAAAATGGAAACGATGATATTCTAGAGGATCAGCATCATAGAGAGAATGTGTTGATTAGTTATTTCAAAGAGAAATGGAGAAATAGAGAATGCAAGCTTGAAGATTGGCCTAGACCGTGGAGTTCTCTAGATGATGAAGATAGAGAATTTTTGAATAAAGCATTCACTATGGAAGTATTGGAGGAAGTGATCAAGCACAGTGGAAACAATATATCTTTAGGTAATGATGGTATTACCTTTTCCTTCTTTAAAGCTTATTGGGAGATAATTAAGTTTGATTTATGGAATGCTATCTTTTGAGTTTTTGGTTATGGACTCAAATTGGAAGGAAATTATTATTGTGCTTATTCCTAAAGTCAGTAACCCTTTGGTCCCTTCTAACTTTAGACCAATAAGCTTATGTAATATTGTTTATGAAGTGGCAGTAAAAGTAATTTTAAATAGGATGTCTTCTATCATCCCTAAATTGATCTCTGAAGAGCAAGCGACTTTCTTGAGAGGAAGATCTCTATCAGATCATGTGTTGATTGCTCAAGCGGTTATGCATATATAAATTCAGGCATTCTCAATCTTCAAAGGGTTTAGTTTCTTTCAAAATAGACATGGAGCAGGCTTATGATTCGATGGGATGGCCAACTTTGAGGAAAGGCTTGGAGTATTTTGGGTTTCCTTCTAAATTTTCTAGTTTGATTTTGTGATGTACTCAAGACTCAAAATTCTCTATTTTAATCAATGGAAATGTGTCTAATTAGCAAAGTGGCTTTTGAAAAGGATGTCCCTTGTCTCCATTTCTATTTATTCTTTGTGCTCAATTGCTATCCAATGCGTTGAAATAAAGAGAGGAAACTATTGGAGTTCGGTTGTGCTCTAAAGGTCCCAGAATATCCCATTTTATGTGTGTAGATGATGTAATTATCTTCTCAGAAACCAACGTGAAGGTAGTCAAGGAAGTAAAATCTATTTTGGAAAGTTTTTGCGGATGGTCAGGTTTAAGAATTAACTTCAACAAATCTTGTATGATTTTTGGAAAGAAGGTTAGTAGAAGAAAGAAGAAGTTAATTGCTCGGATCATGGGGTTCAAAATATCTAAGGAATTGTCTTATCTTGGAGTCAAATTAGCCACGAGAAGACTAGTAAAAGAAGATTTTTAGTTCATTATTGACAAGGCATTGAAGATGACAAATATTTGGGGAGGAAGATTGATTTAATTGGTGGGAAAGATTTTGTTGACAAAAAGAATATTATTATATTTCACCATCTTTCATTGTACCAATTCTATGGTGCCTAAGAGTGTGCTTAATGAAGTAGACAAGATATGCATAAATTTTATTTGGAACAAATCTAATGGTAACATCGGATCCATTATATTAATTGGAATGTCATGTGCTTACCACTGAATTGGGGAGGAAGAGGGCTTCACTCTTGTTCAAGTAAAGTAGGACCTTTGAGAGATAAATTAGCTTGGAGGTACATGGTAAATAAGGATTCTTTGCTGCATAAAGTCTTCTACCCAAAATATGGAAATGTACTAGAAGGTGGAGCTATGAGGACGACGGGATCTTCTGCTTGGAATATCATCTTGGATGGAGGTAAATCTCTAAGGCCCATAGTTAGATGGAATGTTGCTAATGGTGTAGATATTAATGTATTTAATGATATATGGATTCTGGATGAAAGCATGGGCAAATGGCCAACTTTTGTTGTTCCACACGATGGAAGCAATTTTTCTATTTCAAACTACATTAGTGATGGAAGATAGAATGTGGAAGCTATTAGCAATCAAATGGGAGGTGAAATTTTTAACTTAATTTCTCAAATTAAGATTAACTCTGAAATAGATGAAGACAAGATGGAGCTGCTGCATCGATTAAATGGAAAATCAATTTCTTCAATGGTCTTTGATAGTTCAGTTAATCAAATCGAACATAAGCTGTTTTGGAGTTGGATTAAAAATGGCAAATTGAACCCAAGAGTTGAGACTTTATGGTGGAGAATTTTTAATGATGGTCTTCCTACTAACAAGTTTCTGGAATATAGAAGATTGCAAAGGTGTAGCCAATGCTCGAGAAGCTGTATAGAAATGGAAGATAGAGATCATGTTGTTGCTAGGTGTATAAAGTTGAAGGAATTTATACATCAAATTGGTAAATGGGGTTTTCAAGTTCTCGTATTTGAATCCTTGATGGATTGCTGTAGTTGGATGTCTAAACAAAGTTCTTTCATGATCAATCTGTACTGTAATGTCGTGTTTTTTACTTGGAAATTAAGGAACATGTTGATTCAAAATGGGAGAGAAGATAGCTCTTTGATTATTGGTGCTAATGCAGTGAGCTATTCCTCATTTTCTGCTCAAGGAACTAGTAAATTCTCGGGTATATGGGATACTAATCAGTCTTCAAGGCTGTCCAATATACATTGCTATCCCCCTCCACCCGATTGGCTAAAAGTGAATGTGGATGTAGCCTTATTACCTTCTTATAAAGCTAGAATTGGAGGGGTATTTCGTGATCACAAAGGTAGATTTCTCTTGTCTTTTGGTAAACCGTATGTTCACTGGGATATATCTACTTTCGAGCTTTTGGCTAATCAATCAATCAAGGAGGTGATCAAAGATTGGATGTTTAAATACAAGGGAATTATAATTGAAGGAGATAGTGCTAATGTTATGAAGTTCTTGCAAAAGACCAAATAAAATGGAGCTTCAAGGTATGAATATGTTCATTTATTTGTTGGGTTTAGTCAAATTATTTTTAATTGTGTTGATAGAAGGTGTAATAAGTTTGCAGATTTATGTGCTAACTATGGTATTATGAGTTTCTTTAATTGGGATGATGTCATCAAGAATAAGGTTCCTCCTCTTTTTATGTCCATGTTAAAGGAGGAATCTATTGTAGTGAGTCTTTGTTCTTCTTTTCTTTCTTAATGCAATTTGATGCATTTTCTTCAAAAAAAAATTCTTTCTTACAAGCTTAAGAAAATACTATATGGGTTGAAGCAAGCACATAGGGAATAGTACAATAGGCTTAACAACTATTTGTTAGAAAAATTATTTGTTAAGGGTAGTGTTGAAACCACCTTATTTCTTAAGAAAGTTGGAGATGATATACTCATAGTATAAATTTATGTTGAAGAAAATACTCCTTAGATCTATAAATGATAATTTATGCAATGAGTTTTTTGCCACTATGAATAGGAGTTTGAAATGAGCATGATGGGTGAGTTGACTTACGTTTTTGGGTTTAATGTGAAATAAAGAGAAGATGGAATCTTCCTTTAATAAAATATATTAAAGAAATTTTAAAGAAATTTGATATGGAAGGTAGTCAGAGTATGAATACACCTATGAGCCCGACCATACAGTTAGAAAAGGATATATATGGAAAATACATTAACCAAAATAGATATAGAGGGATTATAAGATCAATACCCTACCTGACTTTTAGTATACTAGACATCAAATTTAGCATTTTTATTTGTTAGGTTTTAAGCTAATCTTAAGGAATCTCGCATAACTGCTATTAAGAAAAATTCTTTGATATCTGATTGGAAACCAAAACTTAGGCATATGATATCTTAGAAATAGCTCCACATTTGACCTTATAGGATATTTATATTTAAATTTTGTTAGGTAGAAAGTAGAAAAGAAAAGAACATCTAAAGCTTACCAATTTGTAGGATAGTCTTTAGTTTCCTTATCTAGTATAAAACAAATTTATGTAGCCATGTCCAATTTGAAGCAAAACTCTGTAACCAAAATGAGTCATTGATCGGTTTTTCAAAATATTTCTAAAACCTTATTTTAGAAACCCGCTCTAATACCACTTAAATTTTAAAAATCTTACTTAATTCATCTAGTAGCTAGGGTTTTCAAATCATAATGAATCGTACAGTAAAAGCAAGATATACAGTCCTATTAGTTCACAAAAATAAATTTTTTAATTAGTTGTTTAACACGTTCTTTATATTCTAATCATACGTCATGAATGTATGAAGTCCAATACGATTAGAACAACAAAATTTAACTTTTAAAATTTTTCTCACTCCCCCTCAATGTGTGTGTGCACGATCACCCAATGGCTTACACTCTTATGTGGCCAGACTCAAGAAATAGAAAATAAAGAAAAATAGAATTACAAACTTTATTTACTTGACATTCTTATTCTACTCGTTCTTCAGCTTTTAGAGCCTTGAGTATTGTATGTCTTACTTGTAATGTTAATGCTCACAAATAAAAGAAATATCTAAATTATTCAGTGAAAAAAGTAAAAATTTAATCAATAATATTTGTTATAATCAAAATCACAGACTAGGGATCTTGGATTGTAATAGAAAATTTAAAATCAACTTATAATTTAAAATTTTAACCAACGATATTTGTCATCATAAAAAAAGGAGAAGATTGTTATAATATGAGAGCATGAACTTAAATTTTGATAATTACAAATATTATTGGAAACATAACATATAATGCATCTATGCTAAAATTGTCCTTCTAATGTTGTAACATTCAAAATATAGTAGCATAATGGTGTGGAAGTTGTAACATCCCAAGGACATGATCTGCTAGTAAAATGATGCAACTTTTCACTAAGTGATTTATTTTCACTAAGTGATTTATCCACATCAACAAGTGCCATGGAGAAATAAGAAAAGCAGTATAATAACATCAGCTCATTTGTTGGGTGTAGCAGTGATGATCCTTCTTGCAACGTAACGCCAGATGCCTACTTTATGTTTTTTATAAATAATTATTGTGTTATATTTGTAGGAGAGTTCATTCACTTAGATAATTTTATTATAATTCATAGTGCTTCTCTAAAACTCCCTTAAGATGACAGCTAAGAGAATTTAAAGAAGTACTTAATACCATCATTAGAGTGTTTGGATTATGTTTGAGTAAGTAATTCTATAAGTTTAAAGGAGTATAGAGGAGATCCATTGAACCATTCTAGTGGTATATATCTCTTTTATTTTATTTCCATCATGTTATTAATGAAAATGAGTTTGCTTCAATTCTACTCCATATCAGGTCAAATTCTATAGTTTTGTGTTGATAATGTAAGTATCATATGTAGTACTAATGAATTCTTTTTTTCCTTAAATGATTAAAAATATTTTTTTTAATATTACCATATCATAATTTAATGCACATAGTGGCCATATGTATATTTAAAATTAGGTATTATGTGGGGCCTTAATAGAGGGAAGTAAGCATAACTCGAAATATTGAATTAGTATGAGTGATTGTTGTAAATTTAATTTTATTTAAGTGATTGAATCACCACACATCTATTTTTATCTAGTATGATAATTTTTGTAAATTTAGTAGACAATATAAGTGTTTGCAAGCGAGCATACTTCTTCGTGGGATCGATACTCTACTCTATCACTATCTGACTTGATTCGACACGTATACTTACCTATATTAAGTGGGGATTTTATAATTTCTTATATCAAAGAAAACCTAAGCATTGTTTGGGATTGATAGAGCCCTAAATCATTTTACAATTCTATTGGTTATTCCACAACCCCCATAAGTTGGCTAGTTAATTTTTGAAAGAGTATGTATTTATTTTCTTGAGTTTATTTTTGTAATAAGTGTTTGTTAGCCTAGCAACCATACACACATGTAAGGGAGATTATAGTTAAATATTTTAATTTTTTTGAAGATCATACTAGATGATCTTGTTCATACTATACGATTAGTACAATTAGAACATAACTAACATTTCTAATTAAATGTGATAAATTTGTAATGGGCTATAATTAGCTGAACCATATAACCACAATATCATACATGATGATGAGCTATAGAAAGCAAAGAAACTAAGTACACTTGTTAAAAGGATGACATTCTTCCTTGATTAACTTAGCTAACAAGGAAGGAATATCATCAAAATAAAAACTATCAAAGAAGAAATTATTATCTAAAGCTAAAGTAGCACATAGATTGGCTACTTTATTACAATTTCTATAAGCGTGTATAAAAAGAACCTTATTGAAGTCGTTGAAGAAGAATGAATCCTTGAACGAATTGTTATCCAAACTGCACTTATTTGACTTTAAAGAATTCTGAAGGTATGTAATGGCATTGATGTTGTCACTTTCCACAATAACACCTTTGAAATCAAGCATCCAATCTTTAACATAATCTTTCACTGTGAATGCCGCCTTCAGCTCCAATTGGGCAATGTCCCAATGGATCAATTTCTTTCCAAAAGCAAGACTAAATCTCCCTCTATAGTCTCTGAAAATACCACCTATACCAGCCATTCTAGAGGAGAGTAATGAAGCATCAACATTAATTTTTAGCCAATCTTTTGGTGTGGGGCACCAAGTGTCATGAGACTCCCTAGGGAGGTTAATGCCCCAGTTGGAAAGATAAGGAGAAAAATTGTTGTGAGAAGCTGACAAGGCATTTGCAGCAACCAAGTAGCACGGTAAAGCAGTTTTGCCATGCTTTACTTCATTTCTATTTCTCTATGAATAATAAACAATGGTGCAATAAACCTTGATAATGCCAACATGAGTAACAGTTAGCCTCTTTAATTCCTGAATGCAATGGTCCAAAGAGTTGAAGGCAGGAATGTGGATGCCCCATTCTCTAACTTTCATAATGATCTCAGTTAAAAATTTACAATGTACCACGATGTGCTCATAACTTTCTACTTGTACACAGCCTCTAGCACAAGTATTATTCACCGAAATTCTACAATTGCTGAGAAAAAGATTGGTAGGTATAGCAGAATTTCCTAGTCTCCACCAAAACATTTCCACTTTCTTACTAAGCTTGAGTTTAAAAAGCCATTTACAGTAAGCATCTTCTTTATAATTGTATCTACATTTCAGGAAATGTTCAAATGATAATGCAGAAACAATCATACCCGAGCAGATCTTCTGCAGTTCCAGCCTATCATCTTCATGTGGATCAGTTTGAATTTGGTTAATCAACTCCATAAAATCTGGATGAAAGACATTCTGAATAAAATGCCAATTCCACTGACCGTCTTCCTGCAATAGTTGCTAGACATACATTCCTTCCAATGAATTACAATCAACAAGTGTTGGCCATATGTTTATGCATCTATCAAGCACCCAAATATCATCCAGGATACTTATCTCTCTTTCATTACCAATTTTCCATCTGGTAATATCTCTCAGATATCTGCCTCCATCAACTAAGATACTCCAAGCCTTAGAAGTAGTTTTCTTGTTTGTGTTGTTCATAAAAGTCCTTCCATATTTAGCCTTCATAGATTTGTGTAATAAAGTGTCCGGATTTTGATTGAGGTTCCATGCCAAATTTGCTCTCAATGAACCAGCCTTCATAATAGGGGATTGCAAACCAAGTCCACCAAATCTTTTTGGTTTGCATAGCTCCTCCCAAGCCACATAATGAATACTATGGCCTCCATCTTTTTTATCCCAAATGAAGCTTCTACAACATTTTTCCAAATTATACAACACACTTTTTGGAACCAAAGTATGTGTAACTAAGAAATTTTCCATAGTTAAGTATGAGCTTTTGATGAGAGTTATTTTACCTCCCAAAGAAATAGACTTCTTACCCCAAACATTAAGTCTTTCCATAGCATTGACTAGAAGATCTTGAAAATCTGCCACCTTCAATTTAGTAAGAGAAATTTTAATCCCAAGGTAGTTTAACTCCTTAACCACTTTGAAACCAAAAACTTTGGCAAGCTTATTCTTCACTTGGAGGTTAACATTTTTACCAAAAATAATTTGTGATTTATTGATGTTGACACTTTGCCCTGTCCATTTGCAAAACTCTTCAACAATCTTCTTAAGATTCTTAGCTAACAATTTTGAAGCTTGGGAGAAGATAAGAACATCATCTGCATACATGAGGTGGGAAATTCTTGGACCCCTTGGAGAGATTTGAATACCAATATCACCTTCCTTTTGCCTTAAGGAGTTGGATAACAATTGAGAGCACATGATATACAAATAAGGGGAGAGTGGGCATCCTTGTCTAAAACCACTACAAGCATTCATCCACTTTGAATATTTTCCATTAATAATAATGGAAAATCTTACATTCACCACACATTCCAAAATAAGAGAAGAATAAAGAGAGGGGAAGCCATACCAACGAAGAATTTGGCTAAGAGTTGGCCATCCCATGCTATCATAAGCCTGCTCCATATCCAATTTCAGGGCCATTAATCCTTTCCTGTGCTTAGAAATTTTGAATTTGTGGAAGATCTCTTGAGCAAGAAGGCAATGTTAAGAGATAGATCTGCCTAGGATGAAGGCCACTTGTTCTTCAGTAATCATCTTGGGGATTAGTCTCTTCAACCTGTTAACTATCATAGTAGCTGCAATCTTGTAATTAGTCTGACATAGACTAATTGGCCTATAGTTGGAAGGACGTAAAGGGTTCTTCACCTTAGCAATCAATACAATTAAAGTATCTTTCCAATCATCCCTCATGTGTCCAGAAATTAGAAAATGGTTAATGGCATTCCAAAGCTCTTTCCATACAATTTCCCAATAGCATTTGTAAAAAGAAGATGTGAGACCATCCATACCTGGAGATTTATTGTTACCTTGTTGAAAAACCGAGTGCTGAAGTTCATTGACCGAGAATTCTGCACTGAGATCTCCAATATCATCAGCTGACAGCTTTTGATTTTCACTGATTTCGGGCCAACCTTCAAGCTTGCAATTTCTGGATTTCCATTTAGATTCAAAATAATCAATGAAGACCTTCTCAATTTCATCATCATCCACTTGAAGCTTATTATGAATATCTTTGATTTGATTAACTCTTTTACTATTTCTTCTTGAAGTAGCAAAATTGTGGAACATTCTTGAATTTTCATCTCCATCCTCTTGCCATCTTGCTTTTGCTCTTTGGTTCCACCAAGTTGATAGTCTCTTCAAAGTAACATTAAGAACATGAATTTTGCTCCTAAGTATAATAAGATCTTGATCAGACCAATCAATTCCCATAGCTTCTTTATGTTGAAGATCCAAGATCTCCTTTTTAAGATCATTTTAAGTAAATTCAAGTTTTTACACTTGTTTTTACTCCAATAGAACAAGGCTTTCAACGTTCTAGAAATCTTCCTTTGAAGCACCATTCCTTCATCACCAAAATCATTTTTCTTCCAAGTATGATACACGATACTTCTAGCTGCAGGATAAGATCTCCAAGTGTCCTCAAATCTAATGACTTTAGATTTGTTATGAACCTTATCATCCATTTTGAAAGCAATAGGGCTCTGATCCGAGGCCACCCTTGCAAGATGATTTATAACAACAATAGGAAGCTTTTGAAGGGCAGTCGTATTCACAATACATCTAGCAAGCCTCTCCCAAATTCTAGAAGCACCATCTTTTTTATTGCACCAAGTGAAGCTTGGTCCAACAAATCCCACATCATGAAAGTCATAGTTTGTCATAAACATCTTCATATCTTTTGGTCCTTTGGAGAAAAGAAATCTCTTACCTCCTCTCTTTTCTTCTTTGTTCAATATACAATTGAAATCCCCACCAATGATAGATGGGATAGAATTATCCATATGATTCCCAAGATGACTCCATAGAGATTCTCTTTCTTTACAGCATCTACTTCCATAAACCGTTACAACTTTCCAAATTCCCAAATTAGGAATAGAAAGATCACCAACAATCATTTTGGGAGATGAATCATTAACTGTAAAGTTTACAATCTTCATGTTCCAAAGCACAAGTAAACCCCCTGAAAGACCTTCAGCCGGGAAATGGAAAAACTCCCAATCTTTTCCAATGAGACAATCTATATCCTTCCTCTCCATATAACTCACCTTTGTTTCCATGAGCACAATGAAAGCTATGTCTTGATCTCTAACCATCTCTTTCAAATACAGAGCGGCCTCTTTCTTTCTTGCCCCTCTGCAATTCCAAAAAAGTAACGAATACATTAAATTGTAGGGGGATCTACCCCACTTCTGGAACTCAATCTTCCTTCTCTTTTTTTCTTCTTCATTTCTGAATCCATAGGACCTAAGGATTTTAATTCCTTTGCAAGTTTAGTTTTATATGGCCCATTCAAACAAGTTGTTGTATTACTTATGACAGCAACAGAATTCAGGTCCTTGATTTGTGAATCACACTCGGCATTTGGAAATCCCATAATTTCCATTTCATCATCACCGTTCAGCACATCAAACTTGTTATTAAGAATGATATCTGCATTATTATGATCATCATTACTTATCTCTATTTTGGATGTCCCAGTATCCACAATCTTCTCCACTCTATCTAATTTCACCTTATCATTTAAAACCTTATACTGGATGTTATTCAAGCAATCCGCACCTCCTCTACTTTCAGGTTTTCTTCTGTTATTGTCTTCCTTAGCTTTATCTTCTACTCCTCCTTTGATAAATTTTCTGTTTTTGAAATGGACATGTATCCATGGACCATATTCTGATTTATTTATCAATTCTTTATTCTCAGTCTCTGCTTTTTGAAACATACCTTCAGTATTCTCTTCTTTCTTCTCCACCTGATTTTTGATCCCGTGAACAACCTTAAGTGGGAATTCCTTTACATCATGTCCCACACGACCACACTGATAGCAAAGAGAATGGATTTTCTCATATTCAACACGCTGAAAAAATCTACCCGCTGTTCCATCAATCCATACTCCATTTGGCAGTTTCTTCTCCATATCGATCTTGACACAAATTCGGGCAAATTCTCTCTTCCCCCATCTGAAAGTATTCCCGTCCAAGTACATTGGCATTCCAAAACGAGAAGCAATCCTGGACAAATTGTCTTCATCCCAGCAGTACAGTGGAAGACAAGGGAGTCTGATCCAAAAAAGAGTAGAAATTCCTTTCAAAGAGCAAGGATCAAAAGCCGGAGACCACCTATCCATACCAACAATGCTTCCATTGACATACCATGGTCCTCTGTTTAAAATCTCTTCTACCACTTCAATGTTTTGGAAAGAGCAAAGAATCCAATTCATACCAATTGTAGTCATATGGAATCCACCACACTTATTCCATTGTCTTCTCAGTTCCACGCTACAAAC
>NW_021318963.1:10186-21036 GCF_001605985.2 Dendrobium catenatum | reverse complement strand
CTACTCATTGTGTCAGTTTTCTTCTTGTGTGTCTATTATGATCAAGAGATATAGGCTCCCTATATCTCTTGTCTACATCATTATCACTCTAGGGGCCCAATGATTCTATATTAATAATCTCAAGCCATTGCACAATATTAGTGTGGAAATTGTTCCACACCCACATAGACTTCACTAATCTCAATGTAAATAAATCATTGATCTCCTTGTTCGCACTAAGAATAGATAGCACTCTAGTAACAACACATCTTGCTTAACACTCAATCTTCACTTTAGTTTTATGCTCCTTGATTCGACTAATTATAAAGCTAGTGTGGCCAGTCTAAACTGCGTAACTCTTGCATGTGCAGACATAGTGCTTATGGGGAATAAATTGTCTCAATTTAAGCACCGAACCACCACTAATCATTGGATTGCAGCAAAATGGATTATGATTTTGATGTGGCACCATTAATTGCGACACTTTCATTTACTCTCCACTTCAACTTGATGCATTTTATAATGTTGATTTGGTAGGTAATAATCACAAATACACCACTACAAGCACCCACATCATATATCATAATGACAACCCTTGAGTGCCACAAAAAAGTATTGCAAAATATTCCTCCAATGAGGCTGAATATTGTTACGTTGACACCACAACTGTAATAACCTGTATATTGACCCAGATAAATATTGTAATGCTGCAGAATCTAATTTGAAAGAATTATTCGTTTATCTTTTAATAAATAACAACTAGAGCTATCTAATATCCTCTATTAGTAATAAACAACAAAAATAGATTCTATAATTCAAAACATTAATGTACTTTTTTTTTTCAAAACATTAATGTACATATCAGTATACATTCTCAAAAATCATATACGCTACGGATCTATAAATCATCACATATATATCTTGTCCTGAGTACAAAAAATAGCTAAAATAAAAAAAATTTGAACTTTAAGGAATCCTGACTAGTCTCACACTCCTGACTCTCTGCCTTGACCTGAAATCATTTAATCATATATAATAAAATAAAAAGTCCAGCAAGTCACCAAAACTTACAACTGAATTCAAACTACGGTAAAGGAGCAATATGCATGTCAGGGATCAAATTATAGCAGTTACATTCATATGATCATTGAATTAGTGCAGAAACAGTAAAATTCACATGTAGTAGTAATGGAAACTATACAGTAAAAATTATGATACGAAAGCTAGTAAAATAACAAATCAGAATGAGTGTCAAATCTATAAAACAATCTTCGTACCAGTAATATCAATCAGTATAGAAATCATATAAAACATCAAATCAAAACATCAATAAAGACTGTTGAAATCAAATCAACATAGTAAAATCAGATAAGAGTGTATTCTTACTATCCATGTATTATGTAAAGGCTGTTTTCCTCCCAGGATCGTCCGGGACGAAGTGTATCGTCCCGGGACGATCTGTACAGATTGTGAAGAAATCTACATGTTCGTCTGTACGAACCTGGAACAATCGGGACGAACCGTCGGGACGAACTGAACCCGAGAGTTTCGACCCGGGACGACGAAATTGGCATTTAATTTCGTCTGGACGATCTGATCCAGAGGAGATCATCTTGGGACGACCGTGAACATCATCCAGGACGATCCTGCTTAATAAATATCCGATTTAAGTCGTTTTGAAGAGAGAGAAAGTCTAGGAGAGAGAAAACCGAAGGGAAAAGAAGAAAAGTTGATTTTTGGGCGACTTCGTCCGTTTTCGTCCGTCGCCGTAGTTGAAGAAGTTGACTGACTTGAGGTAAGGCACATTCCGCCTTTCTCAATTTTCAGAAATGAGATTTTTGACGCGTTTTATGTTCCTAATTTTATTTTCGTTAGTGAATTTCTTGTATTATTTTCTTCCGACAAAGGTTTTACCGCGTAACTTTTGGTATGTTTCTGAGATGATAATGGTGCACGTTTTGAATATTTCTGAAAGATTTTTACGGGATATTTTGGATTCTGCGGCGTTTTAATTGAATTGCAAATTACTGGGATGTTGAAAAATGTTACTTCAGTACAATGAAAGTCTTATAATGTTGTTGTGGATATTCTGTGGTAATATGGTAAATTTCTGAATCAGTGATTTTTGTGTAAATTCCGTATACTGCCGTTATGCCGCTGATTTTTCGTATGAATTCTGATTTTTCTGAATTGATACATTGAATGAATTGAAGTGTTTGTATACTATAAGAAGGGAGTTATAAGGGGTCAGGATCCTTTGGGATTCTGTAACTGTCAGGGAAATCTGAAATGAGCTCTGAAATCTGAAAATAAGTTCTGTTCCGGAATTCCGAATATATGTTCTGTTCTGGTGCTATAAGCACAAAGGGAGACATAAGGGGCCAAAATCTGTCGAGATTCTGTAAGTGTCAGGGAATGGAGGCATAAGGAGCCAGAATCCGTAGAGATTCTGTAAGGGTCTGGGAATCTGAAATCTAAAATCTGATATGTGATATGTTATCTGAAATCAGATGTTTGATATCTGATAATCGGTGCTGTGACTTATCTGATCTGTTTTATGAATTATCTGATTAGAATTATCTAATATGAATGTGATTTTATCTGATTTCTGATTTCTGTACGATTCTTGTTATTCCGTACGATTCTGTCTGCTCTGTGACTTGAAAGCTTTATGATATATGTTCTGAACTCCGATTCGACATGACTTAAGTTTTCTGTATCAGTTGTTTGATTTCTGTTAATCAAGTATCTATTCTATGATTTCCGTACGGTTATTTTCTGATGTGAATTTCTGATGATTTTGATTGGTGAGTGATTTCTTGCTGAGCTGTTAGCTCATCCTTATTTTCTGCGTGGTTTTCAAGTTCTGGAAAAAGGAATGAGGTCTTGGACTAGAAGTTTTGTGTCTGATCTGAGATTATGTATTTTGTTCTTTTGATTTTTTTGTTACAGTCATGGCTTTTCTGTTTTGTCCTGTTATTTCTGTCTGAAGCTATGGATTGTATTGTAGATGATTGTTTTGATGAAAGAAAAAAAAATAGATGAATTGTTCTGTATTTGGATGATTATAATAACTCTGCGTTTTTCTGTCTATTTAATATTTAGAAGAAAGTCTGAAGCAAATTCCAAAGCTAGATCCTGAATTTTCAAAGGTTATGTCGCGGCCCGATGCGAGCGAGATCCGTCCCGGTCGGTTTGGGTCGTGACAAGCCTTTTAAGTGGTATCAGAGTAATGATTTTGGAATTTGGATTGTAAGACAGAGCTATAGGAATTGATCTGTAAGTCTGTCGGGGTAGTTCTGGTTTGTCTGGATTTTTATTCTGTTGTTTTGTGCCTAGTTTTCTGTGTGATTATGGATCTGCCAGACCCATATATGACAGACAGGCAGAGTGCTAGTCAGGCAGCTCCGATGAGTAGTATTGCCCCAGTGGCTGGTTCTGATACACTTTCTCAGTTTGCTACGCTGGTTGCTCAGATGATGAGCGAGACTCAGAGTAGAGCCTCTACTGTTCGATCTGAGGATGTGGATAGACATCTGTAGATATTTTTGAGATTGAAACCTCCGAGGTTTGAGAGCACTGTTGAGCCCAGAGCAGCTGAGGAGTGGCTGAGAAGGTTAGAAAAGACTTTTGACAGTATGCAGTGTCCGTCGGACAGGAAGGTACCGTTGGCAGTTTTTCTGTTGGATGGGGAGCTGAGCGCTGGTGGATGGGCCAGCAGGAGGAAAAGTTCCAAGAAAAGCTAAACTCTCTGATTTCTTGGGAAGAGTTTTATGAGGTATTTCGATCGTGGTTTGTACCTCCTTCTGCAAGGCAGCAGATGCAGGAGACTTTTCTTCAGGGGAGCAGGACTGTGATGCAGTACGAGGCAGAGTTTACTGTTTTAGCCGATATGCTCCGCAGTTGGTGAGTACTTCTGCTGAGAAGTGCTATAGATTTCTGAGGGGACTATAAGATAGTCTGAGGCAGCCTCTGGTACCATTTCATATTTCTGATTTCTCTGAGCTTGTGGAGAGAGCTTGTCGGATAGAGAACGATTTGATGGCTACTCAGCAGCGGTGGACTGCAAGTAGGAAGAGATTCGGGGGTGATGCTTCTAGTAGTGGTTCCTCTGGCAAGAGGAGATTTGTTTCTGGAGACCCCAGGAGGAGTGGACAGTCGGGATCTACTACAGTTTTTGGTACTGCCGCTACCAGTGTGACCAGTTCGGGATCAGTCAGTGGGACACCTGTGTGCCAAACTTGTGGACGACGACATTTTAGCCAATGCTTCAGGATGACTGATCAGTGCTTCAAATGTGGTCAGCCAGAATATCGGATTGCAGAGTATCAACAGGCTGGATTTGATCGACGATCTGAGTTTCGATCTGATAGCTTTGTTAGACATGCCAGTTCAGCAGGAAAGCCGAGGATTGTTCCTCCACGCACTGTGACTAAAGGATTCTCTGGTAGAGGTGGTTCGAGTTCTGTGGCACGGAGACCACCTACTGGTAGTCAGCGGGAGTCTAGTGGTTCAGTAGCTCCAGATCCAGTTCAGCCACGTGTGTACAGTTTGAGTCAGCAGGAGGCTCGAGATGCTCCGGATGTGGTGACAGGTACGATTTATATTTCTGAACATCCCTGTCGTGTTCTATTTGATTATGGAGCCAGTCACTCGTTTCTTTCCGAGCATTGTTTTGATGCTTTGCATCTGGATTTTGTTTTGCTACCGGTTTCGCTTTCCGTTATTTTGCCAGCTATAAGTAATTTGATTGGCCGGAAGTTTTATTTCTGTGAGCTTGATATTTCAGGCAATAAATGAAAGTCGAGCTTGATTTTATTGCTGATTTCTTCTTACGACGTGATTTTGGGTATGAATTGGCTGAGACTGTATGAGGCTCAGATTGACTGTTTGAAGAAGCAAGTGAGCTTGCTTATGGATGGTGAGAGATGTGTATTTCAAGGATTACGAGGTGTTCTATCATGTCTGATTTCTGTGTTGGAAGTCAGAAGAATGTGGAAGAAGGGTTGTCCGGTATTTTTGGCTTCTATACGGGATATGAACATAGATGTGGGTTCTATTTCTGATATACTGGTTGTACGGGAGTTTTCTGACGTTTTTCCTGAGGAGTTAGTTGGTTTACCTCCGGACAGAGATGTTGAATTCTGTATTGATATTTTTCCGGATACAACTTCAATATCAAAAGCTCCGTACAAGATGGCACCGAAAGAACTTTCTAAGTTGAAAGTTCAGCTCCAGGAGTTGGTGGATAGAGGATTTGTTCGTCCTAGTGTTTCTCCTTGGGGAGCACCTGTACTGTTTGTGAAGAAGAAGGACGGAACTCTCCATATGTGTGTTGATTACAGATATTTGAATAAAGTCACGATCAAGAATAAGTATCCATTACCACGGATTGATGACTTGTTTGATCAACTTTCTAGTTCTTCTTTATTTTCAAAGATTGATTTTAGATCTAGATACTATCAGGTGAAGGTGAATGAAGCTGATGTGTTGAAGACAACTTTCAGTACTCGGTAGGAAATTACGAGTTTTTGGTTATGCCTTTTGGGGTAACCAATGCACCTGCTGTTTTCATGGATCTGATGAACAGTGTTCAAGGAGTATCTGGATCAGTTTGTGATCGTCTTCATCGATGATATTCTGGTGTATTCTGCTTCTAAGGAAGATCATGCCAGACACTTGAGCATTGTGTTGGAGACTTTGAGGCAGCATCAGTTGTATGCTAAGTTTTCCAAGTGTGAATTCTGGTTGAAGAGCATTTCTTTTCTGGGGCATGTGGTGAGCGGTTAAGGTATTTCTGTTGATCCCCAGAAGATTCAAGCTGTTGCTGATTGGCCAAGGCTTACTACGGTATTTGAGGTACGTAGTTTCTTAGGCATGGCTGGATATTATAGAAAGTTTGTGAAGGAATTTTCTCAGATTTCTACGCCTTTGACGAGACTGACTCAGAAGTCAATAACTTTTGTTTGGACACCGGAATGTAAAGCCAGTTTTCAGAGGTTGAAGGATTGTTTGACATCTGCTCCTGTGTTAGCACTTTCATCAGGTACGAAAAGATTTCAAGTGTTCAGTGATGCTTCACTGAAAGGCTTGGGCTGTGTTCTGATGCAGCATGGTCGGGTAATAGCCTATACTTCGAGACAGATGAAACCACATGAAAGAATTACCCGACGCATGATTTAAAATTGGCTGCAGTTGTTTTTACTTTGAAGATTTGACATCATTATTTGTATGGCATCAGCTGTGAGATCTTTACGGATCATAAGAGCTTGAAGTACATATTCACTCAGAAGGATCTGAATTTGAGGCAAAGAAAATGGCTTGAGTTCAAGGACTACGACCTAACGATTCACTATCAGCCTGGTAAGGCTAATGTGGTAGTAGACGCTTTGAGCATGAAGTCTTCTGGATTATCAGGTATTCAGCTCACTTTTGATGACTATCTGATACGAGATCTGGAAAGATTACAGTTGGAGGTGATTTCCTCTACTGGTCTGTATTCTGTTGTTTTGACTCGGATGAACATTCAATCTTCTCTGGAAGAAAGGATTCAGGAAGCTCAGAAGTCGGATTCTGATTACTTGAAGTTGATTACTCAGATTGAATCTGGTAAGAAACCTGAACTACGAGTTTCTGATTCTGGTGTTATCTTCTGCAAGAATAGACAGTGGATTCCTGTGTTTGGAGATTTGAGGAAAGAGATTCTGTATGAATCTCACCATTCAGGCTATATGATACATCCGGGAAGTGGCAAGATGTACGGAGATATGAAGAGTTTGTTCTGGTGGCTTGGAATGAAAAAGGATGTAGCAGATTTTGTTGCGAAATGTGAAGCCTGTCAATTAGTGAAGGTAGAACATCAACGACCAGAAGGTCTTTTGCAGTCGTTGTCTATCCTTGAGTGGAAGTGGAAGGAGGTAACGATGGATTTTGCTATGGGTTTCCCTCGATCAAGACAATGGCATAATGCCATCTGGGTGATTGTGGATCGATTGACGAAGACTGCACACTTTATTCCGATCAGGCAGACGGATCCGGTGGATAAGTTGGCACAGGTATATGTGAAGGAAATTGTTAGATTACATGGTGTGCCTAAAGTGATTGTATCTGATCGAGATGGACGGTTTACTTCCAGACTTTGGAAGGGTATTCAGCAAGGATTGGGTACGAAGTTATATTTCAGTACGGCTTTTCATCCGCAGACAGACGGACAGTCTGAGAGGACTATGCAGGTACTGGAAGATCTTCTGAGGTTATGTGTTTTGGATTTTGGAGGAAGCTGGGAAAATCATATCCCTTTGATAGAATTTGCTTATAATAACAGTTTCCAGTCCATTATTGGTATGGCACCTTATGAAGCTTTGTATGGCCGAAAGTGTAGAACTCCTTTGACTCTGACTGAAGTGGGCGATAGACAGGAAATGGGTGCGACATTTGTGGATGAAATTGTTATGAAAATCAATTTGATTAAAGAAAGATTGAAAACTGCACAAGACATGCAACATAAGTATTACAATCAGAAGCAGAGGTTCGTTGAATTTCAGATTGGTGACTTTGTGTATGTCAAAGTCAATCCGATGAAAGGTGTCAGCAAATTTGAAAAAGTGAGCAAGCTTAGTCCAAGGTATATCGGACCTTTGAGATTATCGAAAGAATTGAAAAGTCTGCTTATAGATTGTTGTTATCTGATCAGCTGTCTGATGTGCATAATGTTTTTCACGTATTCTCTTTGAGAAAGTGGATATCTGACAAGAAAGTGTCTTTTAATGAGGATGAGATTCAGGAGAATCTGCAGTACAAAGAAGAACCTGAGAAAATTTTGGCTTATGATGTGCGGAAACTGAGAAGTAAACAGATTCCTATGGTTAAAGTGCAGAGGAAGCACAGAACAGCTCGGGAAGCGACTTGGGAGGAGTCGGACATAAGGCACTCATATAGGTATCTGTTTTGACTCAGTTTGGTTTGGAAATGTCGAGGCCGATATTTTTCTGAAGTTGGGAAGATTGTAAAGGCTGTTTTCCTCCCAGGATCTTCCGGGATGATCTGTACAGATTATGAAGAAATTTGCATGTTCGTCTGTACGAACATGGAACAATCGGGACGAACTGAACCCGAGAATTTTGTCTGGATAATCTGGTCCACGATCTGGTCCAGAGGAGATCGTCCCGGGACTATCGGGAACATCGTCCGGGACGATCCTGCTTAATAAATATCTGATTTAAGTCGTTTTGAAGAGAGAGAAAGTCTAGGAGAGAAAAAACCGAAGGGAAAAGAAGAAAAGTGGATTTTTGGGCAGTCCGTTTTTGTCCGTCGCCGTAGTTGGAGAAGTTGACTGACTTGAGGTAAGGCACATTCCGCCTTTCTCAATTTTCAGAAATGAGATTTTTGACGCATTTTCTGTTCCGAATTTTGTTTCTGTTAGCGAATTTCTTGTATTATTTTCTTCCGACAAAGGTTTTACCGCATAACTTTTGGTATGTTTCTAAGATGATAATGGTGCACGTTTTGAGTATTTCTGGAAGATTTTTACCGGATATTTTGGATTCTGCGGCGTTTTAATTGAATTGCAAATTATCGGGATGTTGAAAAATGTTACTTCAGTACAATGAAAGTCTTATAATATTGTTGTGGATATTCTGTGGTAATATGGTAAATTTCTGAATCTGTGATTTTTGTGTAAATTCCGTATGCTGCCGTTATGCCGCTGATTTTTTGTATGAATTCTGATTTTTCTGAATTGATACATTGAATGAATTGAAGTGTTTGTATGCTATCAGAAGGGAGTTATAAGGGGCCAGGATCCTTTGAGATTCTGTAAGTGTCAGAGAAATCTGAAATGAGCTCTGAAATCTGAAAACAAGTTCTATTCCGGAATTCCGAATATATGTTCTGTTCTGGTGCTATAAGCACAAAGGGAGACATAAGCGGCCAAAATCCGTCGAGATTCTGTAAGTGTCAGGGAAGGGAGGTATAAGGGGCCAGAATCCGTAGAGATTCTGTAAGAGTCTGGGAATCTGAAATCTGATATGTGATATGTTATCTAAAATCTGATGTTTGATATCTGATAATCGGTGCTGTGACTTATCTGATCTGTTTTATGAATTATCTTATTATAATTATCTGATATGAATGTGATTTTATCTGATTTCTGATTTCTGTACGATTCTGGTTATTCCGTACGATTCTGTCTGCTCTGTGACTTGAAAGCTTTATAATATATGTTCTGAACTCCGATTCGACATGACTTAAGTTTTCTGTATCAGTTGTTTGATTTCTGTTGATCAAGTATCTATTCTATGATTTTTATACGGCTACTTTCTGATGTGAATTTCTGATGATTTTGATTGGTGAGTGATGTATTGCTGAGCTGTTAGCTCATCCTTGTTTGCTGCGTGGTTTTTAGGTTCTGTAAAAGGGAATGAGATCTTGGACTAGAAGTTCTGTGTCTGATCTGAGATTAGGTATTTTGTACTTTTGATTTTTTTTTATACAGTCGTGGCTTTTCTGTTCTGTTATTTCTGTCTGAAGCCATGGATTGTATTGTAGATGATTGTTTTGATAAAAGAAAAAAAAAATCGATAAATTGTTGTGTGTTTGGATGATTATAATAGCTCTGCGTTTTTCTGTCTATTTAATATTTGGAAGAAAGACTGAAGCAAATTACAAAGCTAGATCCTGAATTTTCAAAGGTTATGTCGCGGCCCGATGCGAGCCGGATCTGTCCCGGTCGGGTTGGGTCGTGACATATTATATATCACGTCATCAGTATATCACATACTTAGTATTAATACAGTGAATCAGTATCAAATAGCATTAGTATCTAAATCGATAACAATAACAATCCAGTGATAGTAGTAGAATAATATAATAACAGTAAATCTATGCAGTAACAATAAATTCTATAATGATAAAAACAATACCTCAAGATCATGCATTTTAATAGTCACACTAAACAACTAAGAAGTCATGAGTATCACGGTGTTTTTCAATATTATATCAGCATCAGTACGGTGTCAGTAAATCATTGGCTTAGTGAATAAAGTCGTCACTCTTTGCTCGTCGGCACAGTAATCATCTCCTTATAACTCCCAATAAGTGTATCACTTGAATCAGTAAATGATAACACCAAACCACGGTATTTAAAGGAAAGTCTGTCGGTTCACCATCATATACAGGTCAATCAGTCTCCAACCAACGGGTCAACTAGTCTTTACATATCTTTTACACACATTATCACAGTACTATAACAGTAATCTTAATCACATATCCACATTCATTTTCAATGCACTGCAGTAAATAAAGCTTAATTCAAAAAATGTCAAAATGTCCTAATAGTAGATAACAAAAATCATACTAAGCAAAAATTCTCATTATCAAAATTTAACTAAATTATCAAATATTGCATAAAATAACATTTTGAAGCTTTATTTAAACTAAATCACTATTTTTAAACGTTAAAATAAATTTATGAGTAGAAAAAAATAGTTATATTTTCAAAATCACATGGTAAAAAATCTCAAATAAATACTCAAAACATGCATAATCTCAATATATATAACATATAAAAAGTCATGCAGTGAAAGTTTGACAAATACAAAATTATTCTCCTTTTTTTTGTAACAAAACACAAATTTGATCAGAAAAATACCAAAAATACAAAATCTTTGAAATCATAAATAGGATAAAGGTTCCTTACAGCGAGACAAGCAAAACCCTCAACCAGGTCGACTGGCAAAAATCATTATGTTGCCTCCAAATCTTAACTTTTTTTCTCTCTCCTCATATTCCTCTCAAATTCCTAAGGATCTCTCTATTAGCCAAAAATGAGAAGGGAAATCTTTTAAAAGAATTTAGTGATTTTAGATATTTTA
>NW_021318963.1:0-4732 GCF_001605985.2 Dendrobium catenatum | reverse complement strand
CCTTTGTCAGAAGAAAATAATACCAGAAATTCGCTAACGGAAACAAAATTCGGAACATAAAAGTCGTCAAAATCCACATTTCTGAAAATTGAGAAAGGCGGAATGTGCCTTACCTCTAGTCGATCAACTTCTCCAACTACGGCGACGGACGAAAGTCACCCAAAAATTCACTTTTTCTTTTTTTCCCTTCGTTTTTCTCTCTCCTGGACTTTCTCTTTCTTCAAAACGACTTAAATCAGATATTTATTAAGCAGGATCGTCTCGGACGATTTCCCTATCGTCCCGGGACGATCTCCTCTGGACCAGATCGTCCAGACGAAATTAATTACCAATTTCGTCGTCCTGGGACGAAACTCTCGGATTCAGTTCGTCCCGATTGTTCCAGGTTCGTACAGACGAAAATGCAGATTTCTTCACAATCTGTACAGATCATCCCGGGACGATCCACTTCGTCCCGGACGATCCTGGGAGGAAAACAGCCTTTACAGGTATGGTGGTTCCAACTTTGTAAAAGGTAGGACTTGTGACCTTGGATGTAGATTTTCCCAAAAGGTAGGGCATACAGCTTTATAACGGGGAAGTCTTTAGGATGTGGGTCTTAATAAAGTAGGCATGGTAACCTAATGTTGGTCCACTCAATCAATCTAGGATTTATGACTTTATTGACCTATATATGCATCACATGAGCTTTCCTGATTAAATGTGATAACAATGTAATATAGTCATTTTTCATGAATAATTGGCTTAGAACATCTTATTTACAAGATTATGGTACTTAAAAAAAAATTATTTTTTAAAATGGTACTTAACTATCACCCATTTGCCAAATGCGTCGTTGATTTGTTCAAAATGCCCAAATAGTATTAGAACATCCTGCATCCCCAAAAGATTTATATTGGGAGAGAAAAATTTTCCCATGTGCAAACGGATGATAAATTCACGGAAGAGTAGACACAGATGCTTATCATGAAGGAATGAAGAAAAGTAAAAAAAAAAAGAAATATAAAAAATAAATGAAAATAGATTAATTATTATAATAAGAAACAATTAAAAATTATAAAAAAAGTTGATGCTTAAGTCTCAATCCAAAGGTCTCTACAAATTAGGAAATACTAAAACTAGTGCTTCTCATCTTCCTTTTCAATAATTGGAAGGTATTCTCCTCTTGCTCCTCTCTAGTGAATTTATATCCAACATTTATGACAGTGGAGTAAGGCAACTAATTTTGGAAAGTGATGCGAACTTCTTTACGTATTGCTGAGATCCAAAAAGTGCCCACTTTAGATATGGTGCTTGTTCTTGTTCGTACTTGTATAGTTTTGATCTTTTCAGGGTCAATTATTAACTTCCCTTCTCTGATTATAAATTTTGGGTAAATAAATCTAATTATCAGGCTCACACTATTTTAGATTAACCATGCGTCTAACGTTGGTAGTTTTTGAGAGTAAAGTAGACATATTTTGAAGTGATATAGGCACAGTTTCTTTAAGTTTACACAAACCAAGTGATCTGGGAATGTTCGAAGTACCTCATTCATCGGCCTTATAAATATTACATTATGGCTAGTTTTTAGAAATTTTGATGCTTAATGAAATTTGCCTTTGATGAGTTCTTCCGCACTTGGATTTGGTGGTAGCTTGACTTCAGATTTTGCTTGGAGGAAGTATTTGGCTTTTTGGCTTTTTGCGGTTGATCAATCAAGTCTTTGAACTTCGGTAGTGGATACATTTTCTTGATAGTAATCTTGTGGAGCAAGGGCTTCCAGGAATAAAATAACCGAAGGAATTGCGAGACCTTATCTATGAAATGTTTTGTGATTGAGAAAATGAATGAAGGTACACTATTGCTACCTTGTACTCACCTCTTATTAAATCTATCTTGACTTTTGTCTAGGCAAAACTTCTATGCCAAGGCTTAAGTAATCAGGTAATTTTTGCTCCTGGTGTAAAATATGATTGAATCGACAGTTGTTTTGACTTGCATGTTCAGGCAAAAGAGACCCTCCTTGACTTGTTCAAGATCTAGTCTAGGAGTCATCGAACAAATCTTGAGCGTTGTCCTCTCTTCTTCATCAAGTTCCATGATTTCTGTATAATGACAGGCATAACTTGCTTCTTCTTTCGTGGCTTTCAATAATTTTATTTGGTGTGCCCCTTGAATTTATAGTTAGTGGCCATTTTCTTTTTATCATGGTACTTTTATCTTTTGATTTAGGCTTGAGGGTATTTTTTTTCTTCAATTGCAATGACATTGGATTTGGCCTCCATAATTAAGTACATTAGATAGCTTTTTATTTCTTGTCAGAATGTCTCATTTAGTCTCGCAACTTGCTTGATGAAGATAGATATGTCCAAGGCAAATGCTTGCCCACAAAACTCTGGTGTAAAATTGCAGAGTTTATTCATCTCTGTCTCAGTTGCTATCACGGGTTCCACTTTTCTTCCTTTTGGCTGATGGAATAATAATTGTAGACATACCAATCTAGATAGGTCATGTCTCCTGGACTTATAGTTCCTCATTTGTGAGCATGTGAAGACAATTTGAGCCGAGCAAATGCTATATGCTTGTTTAACTATTTTTGTAAAAAGAAGTCTTGAACATCAGGTACCAGATGTCTGCCATTTCTATTTCGACATAATTGTCATAAGAGTAGCTTTTAACTGGAGTCAAACTTGAGATAAGGTGGGCTTCTTAATTGGATATGATCATCCTCCTCATCTCCAATTGGTATATTCATGCCCCCTTATTAACCTCCTTAGGGAACATAAGATCTTTCCCACAACTGATGATGGGGATTTCTGATAACCCGGTCCAGGAGGGATTGGTCTAGCCCACCCAACACTTGGGCCGGCCCCCATCTCGCCTCTCGTGGGGCCCACAACTTTAGTAGAGAGAGATAAAGAGGGAAAATTTGAATTAGGAGGGCTGTTTAGTCCTTTTGAGAGTTATTTTGTATGTTTTATGCAGTAGGGTTGGATTAGGGTTAAGGTTATCTTGAGTTTTTTGAATTTTTGTGGTGCTTTGGTGTTCTTGGGCTCTAGCGGCGTCTAGAGATTTGGGCGAGATAGATCCTTCTTTTGAATTGAGGATTAATTGTATCTTGCTATTTTCTTTCATCTACTATTCAATCAAGGGTGTTTTTTTTTTTTTAACTCCATTAAATCCTCAAAACTTACTTGGCGAGATTGCCAATCGTTTATCCGTTTATGCGATTATTTCCTATCTTTTTTTTTTTAAGGATTGTCTTTTGTATGACCATCTGTTCATTGTGATTAGTCAGCATATCCTTTTGTTTATTAAAGCTACTTTCCAAGCTTCCTTAGTCTGGCAGAGTAGGCTCTTCTTGTTTTTGGTGGCTGGCATTATGTGCAAGGTCAGATAATGGAGAGTGTTGGAGAATTTTTGTAGTTCTCAAACGGATTGCATACTTTATGATTGAGCACGACATAAAAATAATGATATATTATCCCGAAGGGTAAAAATATCATTTTTTTATGGACTTAATGATAAAATTTACAATTTAAAACAGAGATTCCCCCATTTGATATTTGGTCGAATGAGATTAATTTATTTCTGGGGTACAGATGTTCCATAGGGGCTTGGCAAGCCCCTATGATTAATTACATCTCAAGCTTTGGGTTGAGAAGACTTTTGATTAAACTAGTGATTTTTTTCTTTTGGAAGTCATTTAAATATTGGTTAAAGCCTATTTTTTGAAATCAATGAAAGTCTTGTTTAAATGATTTTTGGCCTTAGGAATTTCAAGGAGGTGAAAAGATCAACTTAGAATTAGATTTGAAATGAGAACCAAGGGAGGTGAAGTAGGAACACTTGATTCTAAGAAATCTCAGTGGCGATTGGACTATTCTATGTTGGACTTTACGTTTTTGAAGTCTAATTTTTGTTTAAGTTAATATTTTTATTAGAATGTTGGGACTTACATTCCAACAACACTTATTGAAGAAATTGCTCAGAATGTGAGGGCTTATAGGGTGATTTAGAATCAACCAATGTCTCGGATCTTCAAACTAAAGCGAAGACTACCGATAGATAGTGCCTCCAACCTAAGTCTAATGGAATGCAAAAGGGACTTACAAGCTACACCTCACATGAGGCATAACGCCCATCCTCTGGATTTATTGTCCTGCTTGGAAAGGACTACAAGCTACACCCATCTAATCGCTTTTAAAATCATGTCGTCCAGTCTTAATGCAAATATAAAGTGGATGACTGTTTTTATTTAAGAAGTGTTAAGAGAGTTGCTATTTTGCATGTTTACATTCTTGCAACTTGTATTATTTTGATGATTTCAATTATTATTGTTTTACATATATCTCCTAACACTATTTGAAACATTTATTTCTTGCTCTAGTTTGTACTAACATTTCAGGAAAATCAACTCCAATATATTGAAGATTTGTAATCAAATTCAACATTGTTTCATAATTTTTTAAAATGAGAGGGAGTGATTGTAATCGAGTAAAAAATCACAATATACACACCTTGGGAAATTTTTTTAACTGATCGTACAGGACGAACTTAGTTCGTACGGGACGATCATGTCAATTAACCCCAAGGAGAGCAATGGATCGAACAGGCGGAGAGAAAATTTTTCTAAGTCCTAATCGTCCAGGACGAATTTAATGTTCGTCTCAGGACGAACGTCTCTGTATTCTCACCATGGCTTGTTTGTCCAGACGAAAAATAATATTCGTCCCAGGACGATCTTCTC
>NW_021318962.1:296410-332592 GCF_001605985.2 Dendrobium catenatum | reverse complement strand
GGTCCGATTTTCAAAAATTTGAGTAATAGTTTATCATATAAGATGTATTGCCATTGTAGGTATATTATCCAATAAGATAATTAGCTCGACTCTAGTCATTTATAACCTTAGTGCCATATCATATATGTATTTTTGTGTTTATATTAATACATTAAAAACCTCATCCATTCATATTTAAGAGTAAGATTATATTAGTTCATATAATTTAAAAATATTTTGATAAATGATAACTTTTTTAGCCTAAAAAATTTTTATCGCTTTTTTTTTTTAAATTATTCTTTAGGAGTTATGTATTAGGATCTTTTTAAAGTCGAGTAACATTACTAAGCATATTAACCGTTCAAACACCGACAAAGTAATTAAATTCTGTATTAGGCCTCGTTTGATTAGGCTTTTTTTTGCCATTTCCGTTTGAATACGCCGAAATCAATTAGTATTTACTGTTTGGAATCAAAGCTTAACAATAATTCCTTTTTAATAAACATCATTTTTTCGGCGGTTACAAAATTTTTTTCGTATCTGCTTCTTTGGTCACAAAACGGAGTTTCGAAAGCGAATTATGTCTTTTATAATAAAATCTCAAAAACAGAACTTCTAAATAAATAATTTAAAATTACTTTCAAGTATTAATAAGCTCTTTTAAAAATATTAATCAAATATATCTCATTATTGAAATTTCATTTTATTGAACGTACTTTTTCTCAACCTCCTTTTCTAAAACTCTTTTTATGTAATAAGGGGAATCAAACGAAGCCTTAGAAGCGACCAGGAACGCATTAAAACGCCGTAACCTCCGCCCTATCTTCAGCATTAAAACCCAAAACCCTAAGCTCGACAGTCAAAGAGGTCTTTGGCGATGAAGACGACCCTAGAGCTCGCGCTACTTTTGATATCGCTATCCTTCCTGGTCTTGCATGCTCTGCCGGTGGAAAACCAAGGATCGCAACGAAAGTGGAAATGGCCTTCTCCTGGTATACTTCCTTCTCCCATACTGCGCGATCCAGAACTCAGGGAATGTTGGACCCATCTCAGAAAACCGCCGGGATGCATGTCATCCATCTACGATTCATCGGAGAAGGGGAAATTGTTGCTGAGCTTAGAGTGCTGCGACGCTGTGAAGGCGCTCAGCAACCGTTGCTTCGAGAGAATCTTTACGGCCAAGCCTTTCCAACCGGAGTTTTCACAGCAGGTTCAGGTTTTTTGTGCTTCCGTCCATGGGAATTCTCCTGCTTCCGCGCCATCTTTCTAGGTCAAGGACTGCCTTTTTTTTTCATAGTTTACTTTTTGTTGACTGTTGAAATCTATGTCCTTGGAAAAGCTGAGCTAATCTGGAGTATTGTTGTTCAATTGAATGCATTGCTTCCAAAAAAAAAAAAGTAGTTGAATGAATGCATTCATTGTCTTTCCTTTTCAAGTTTGTGGGAGGGTTTGAAGCTTGCACATGGCTGAGTGAACTCATAAAATCTACAAGAATTCTTGAAAACAGCCATCTTTATGGATGTTTTTTAACGTTTTGTTTAGATTTGAGCATTATCTGTTGAGAATTGTGTACTGGGTTCAGTTTTATGTGTTAATTATTGTGTCCAATTTATATTTGATACTTGATTCGTCATCAAAAAATTATCGCACGAATCTCATTGTAAATATAAATAAAAAACTTCTAAAATTAAATACAGGACCATCCAAACTCCGATTTGAGCAAACTTATAGTCAAATTGAATGTTTCGAAGAGATGAACCCAAGGACACCAAAATCGGTCCAATCCGAACCCAACTGAATGTTTCGAAGAGATGAACCCAAGGACACCAAAATTGGCCCAATCCAAACCCAAATGAGTCCAAATTGAGGGTCCAAAGTCTATTTAGAAGCTTCAAAATATTAATTGGATGATCAATCAATATCCAAATGTGACATGCTTATAGTCGAATCAAGAGGCTCGATGAGACGAATCCAATGATCCAATGACCCAAGATCGCCAAATTCTAACATCATTAGGGTACCCAAACGCTTGAGAAATATCTTTGATTGAGGGAGTTGATATCGGCCGTCGATTAAAACACTCCTAACATACCTTCGATCTTCTTCCTATTTACTCGTCATATCACTCCCAAAAAACTATAAATAGACCTCTTAGTCTTCATAAAAGGGTGGAGGAGGAAGAGAAGAAAGCTTAAGAGCTCTCTTGCACTTTCCATCTAATGTTGTCATCGACGGAGTTCTTCTCGGCCATTGATCAGGGCATAACTTCGACTTGTTCTCTGGCTATCACCGAAACTTTTACCGAATGCTTCCGTCGCTAGATCTCCTTCTAAACATTGTCACCCGTTGACTACGATCCTTCAGACCACCATCGACCGCCGACTACAGTCACCCGCATAATTCGGTCCTTCCGACCATTGTCGTCCATCGACTACAGTCCTTACCATCGTCACCTGCCGACTTCGGTCCATTTGAACACTGTCTCCCGTTGACTTTGCTTCATCGAACACCATCTTTCGCCGACTACAGTCCTGACCACCGTCGCCCGCCGACTTCGGTCCATCCGAACATCGTCTCTCGCCGACTACAGTCCTTTTAACTATGGTCGCCTGACTACAATCCTTTTGAACACCGTTGCTTGCCGACATCGGTCATTCTAACCACCGTACGCCGTCGACTACAGTCTTTCAAACCACCTTCGCCCGCCGACTAAGGTACTTTAGACAACTGTTGCTATCGCCCGCTGACTACAGTCATTCTGACCACCGTCACTAGACTACGATCCTTCCGACCATAGTCGCCAGCCGACTACGGTCCTTCCGACCACTGCTTCCCGCTGACTTCGATCCCTCTGACCACCATCGCCAACCGATTACGGTCCCTCTAACCACCGTCACCGCTGACTATGGTCCCTCCGACCTTTGTCTCTTGTTGACTATAGTCCTTTTGACCACTGTCATCCGCCGACTACGGTCCCTCGGACCACCGCGTCAATCGACTACAGTCCCTCCGACTACCTTTACCTGCGGACTATGGTCCTACTAACTAAACAAACATGTCAACTCTCTTTAAGAATATTTATCGTGTAACGAGCTGTATGCAATGTGTATTTGCTACATTAAGCTAGTACCCTCCTCTGAGGAGGAATATTATTTATAATCAACCATCGATACTAGTGGATTAATTTAAACTGGGTTAGCCCCTGTGACTTTTCTCCCTTTTAGGGTGTTTTCACATAAAATTCTTGGTTTCTCTTAACGCTGCACCCCTCTCTTTTATCTGTTTGTGTACTGGATCTTTGTTCACAACTAAGACATTAAGCTCTATTTCTCTCTATTGCTATGAATGTTTCAGGACGCAACAATGTTTAAGATATTCTGACATCTAGCCATCTAGGTGTCCTCAGCAAAATCTGATAGAAATATCACTTAAATATTTCTTATTTGAAGTTGCTGCAAACCAATTAGTTGATATGCATTAATAATTTTGTATTGTGTAGGATATTGGTGGAAGAAATTGAAATGTATGACCTTGACCCCTGTCTGTACATCAATACGGGTGCTCTTTGGGTCGTTGGCCAAGTTACATCTTAGGGACTAGAGGTGAGTGGTCTAGCCGCGGCCAACAGTGATTGCCTTGCCACCACCACTCAAGGCCGTCCAACCTGCAATTTTGTTGCAGGCAAGAAGCTGAAGTGGCTGGAGCAGCCGAAATTGACAGGTTCAGAGTCATTCAAACTCTATTTTGAGCGATCTATGCATCTAAGGGCTTGATGCTTGTCTGAGGCCTGGTTCATCATTCTTAGCTTGTTTGGTCATCAATTTAGACAAATAGAGTAAAAGTGAGCCCTATATATTTTCCTTTTATGAAGATTTGTGCTTGATCAGTTAGGAATTTTATGATCCCAGCAATAGTTGATGTTAGCGAATCAAGCAATTCTTCGGAAGAATTGCCTTATTGTAACTCAGTTTTATGTGTAAAAGAACATTTTAGTTTTGCATAAAACAAATGGTAACAAGCAAGCTTGGTTGTATGAAGAGAACAATGCTGCCCCTAATATGCGGACTGAAAAAGGACTGGGAAAGTGAAGAATAAGATTTTGCTATATGCATTACCATTTATAGGTGTTAAAGATGCTAATCCTGTCTATAGATTGAAAGAGTTGGTCAAAGAATGTTTAGTTCAATGCTTCATTGTTTCGTAAATGTTTTTTATTTTTTATTTTTTATTTTTTTAATGACTTTTATGGATCATGTGTTCCGAAGATTTTAGTCTATGTTTTGGTACTGAATTTTAGTCTAATCTATTTGCTTTCAATGAGACATGATATTTCACTTGGATGAATAAGAGTTTACTGTCTTTTTTTTTCGCTTGGAGATTTGGCTGAATTTGAATGCTATGAAATGCTTACCCGTCGGATGACAATAACTCTCTCAAACCCGTTAGATTACTATTATCAAGTAATAAGCTACACGGCTGAACTAAATTAATCTAAAGATCAAAGTTCAGCTGCCAAAATTTAAGTATTGCAGAGATAAGAATGCTTAGCTGGATGAGTGGTTTTACTCTTAGAGATAAAATACAAAACGAGTATATGCGTGAAAAGGTTGGGGTAGCTCCAGTGACATATAAGATTAGAGAGAGTCATCTTAGATGATTTGGTCATATAAAGTGTTGACTTTCCGATGATTAGGTTAGGAGAGTATGTGTAATAGATATTTTCCTATATTAAGAATGGTAGTGGTAGACCTAAAAAGACATGTTAAGAAAGTATTATAAATAACCTTTCTTTATTAGATTTAAATGAGAATTTGACTCTTAATATGACACAATGAAGAAAAAAGATTCATATAGTTAACCCCACGTTGGTATAAAGGCTTGATGTTATAGCATTGTTGTTTTTTCTCCAGTCTTTGTAGCTTTAGTGGACTGTAGAAGGATATTGTGTTATCTTATTGGTCGTTTTGGATCACTTCTTTGATTTTATTTTTTAGTTTTGCTCTTTATTTTGTTCCATTTTAAATTCTTCTTAAATTGATGCTTACATCTCCCATCTAGTGCGTTTATGTTACTATTTTTGCCTCATCGTGGCATAGAATTGCTCCTTTTTTTTTTGAAGAATAATCTGACGGGATGAGCAGCATACGAATAATTATTAGGTCAAGTGATCTGACGTAGCTCTATGTTCGAACACCAATAATATGTCGCCACGTGCTCTTACTTTTTACAGCGTGGCTCGACGACTTGACCCGGGATTGCTATGTTCGCGTATTACTCGGTATTGCTTGGTATTACTTGGTATTACTAGGTATTGCTTGACAATAACGAGAAATACCGCTCTGTCAAGACCAATACCGAGCAATACCGAGAAAAACTCGGTATTGCTCGGTATTTCTCGGTATTGTTCGGTATTGGTCTTCACAGAATGGTATTTCTCATTATTGCTGAGCAAAATCGACCAATACCTAGCAATACGCAAACATAGCAATCCCGGCTCCGTTCTGGGTCGGGTTGTCGGGCCGCGCGGTAAATAGTGAGAACACGTGGCACTAATTTAGTGGCGTTCGAACGTAGAGCTACGTTAGGTGACCGGACCAAATAAAAGTTCCATTCATTGACTAGGAGCATATTTGACTTGGGGAGAAAAAGTTCCCATTTCAATATTGCACACACCCAAATATTGAAATGGGAACATTTTCTCCCCAAGTCAAATATGCTCCTAGTCAATGAATGGAACTTTTAGGGTGATCGGACAAAATAAAAGTTCCATATTTGGTGTGTGTATGTTTGACTTGGGGAGAAAATGTTCCCATTTCAATATTTTGGGTGTGCGCGTGTATATATATATATATTTTTTTTTTTTTTAATTTAGCAGGTCGAGTTTACTCAATCATGGTGGTCACTAAATATATATTTGTAAAATTCAAATATACCCTTGTGACCTCTTTTGTCAGGGCAGAATTTGGGCTAAAGTATTTCTGATCGCATACACTCGGTACGTATATAAAAACTACCTAAAGCTGTATTTATGTTTATGTAGTAACCAAAGCAGTTACATTCTTTAAAAATGATGTGTATGTTTATAAATTGAAGTGCATTTTCTTAAGTGTCAAGTGCGAAAATAAAAAGAACAGAAAGCAAGAATGGAACTCGGAACTTGTAATAAATTGGGTTCTGAATGGAATAGGTTCACAGGATTTGTTTGGGACGGCTTTCTTGCTTAATCTTACAGTTTTCTAGTTAAACAATTAAAATTTTTGTATTAAAAAATTGCTTCAATAAGAAAGTCATCCCAAAAAAAGTTTTAGACTTCATTTGGGATGATTTTTTGCTTCTTAAAATAGCTTTATAGTATTAAAATTTTGTACAAGAAAGTTGTTTAATGAAGCAGTAAGAAAGCCATCTCAAATGGAGCCGTAGGCTTCGTTCGAGACGGCTTTCTTACTGCTTCTTAAAGCAGTTTTCTATTGTACAAATTTTAATTTTTAAACTAGAAAGTTGTTTTAAAAAGTAATAAAAAAGCGGTCTCAAGCGAAGCCTTAGTGTCATTCACAATGCATTGAAGTCATCCAAGCATAGTCTAGAAACTCTTTTTTGGAAAGTAAATATGTGACGCAGAGATTAACCGTCTTGCTTTATTTTACTTGGTGTGTATGTCTCCCTCTTTCTGTGTTCATGTCCTATTATTTTGCAAGGAAGGCAACCACTGGATTCTTCTCATGCTTAAAACAACAATCTGAACTGTCTTTGTTTGCTGGACAGAAATCACTCAACGCTGTTTTTGGTCTCTGGAAAGCAACCTGTTGTTGTTTATGGTCCTATTTTCTTGCAAAAACAGCAAAAGCATCAGCTAACAACAAATCAGGCTGTGTGGAGCCAAATAGCTATCATTGTATGCTTTCTTATTTTGGCTTGGAATATACAGCTCAATTTGATTGTTCCAGCAACAACGCAGAGGCAAAGCAGCATCAGTGACCGGAATACAAGGCGTTTTTTTATGGGTGGAATAGGAGATTATCATTTTTAATTATTATTATTATTTTTTTTATGAAGAAATTTTTAGAGGCTTTATGTTTTTTTATTAAATGGACAAGTATACGATCATCTTCAATCGAATTCCATACCACCGTATGTTGTCTATCATTTGCTCCATTTGAATCCCAAATCGCACGTCAAATTCTGGTTGGTGAACAGTGTGACATCAATATTGGTGGTGGACTGTTTACCCATGCCAAAAAAATTTGCTACGGGATTTGCCGAAGAAGCGCGTGAAAGATGGGAAAAGCGTGTCAAAGATGGTTACCTTCGCAGGAAGCATGCAAAGAATAAGAAATGACGTTCGATTGGAGATGAATGATTACATTTTGAAGTTTTGCTATATTTTGGAGTGGAAAATGAATTTTTCGATTAGAGATTGCCCTAATGTATACCTAAATATATTCCAAAAAATGAGGAAATCATATTTCTAATAGCAAATTTGATAGGTTTAATCTATAAGATAGTGCTAGCACAAATCTTAAAAAATAATAAATTTGATAGCGATCCCAGTAGTAACCCTAGATTTTACAATACCCTTTTCAGTATCTTTAAATATTTCAGGCTTCATTTGATATTATTTTCTTTACAAAGTAGCTGTAAAAAATTAATTTTTTATATTAAAAATTCCATTAAGAAACAATAAAAAAAACATTTCAAACAAAACCCTGGTATATTTGAGGTGAAATTATTCTGCATGGTGGATATGGACGTTGTTTGGAGGTAAATCAGAATGAGCCATGTCATTCGTTTGATGTGTACTAGTGCTATATACTGCTATGTACTGAGTGATTTGACGCATTGTGATTTATCTCCCAGCAGTCCGGTGTACGCATAGAATAATTTGTTGTATTTGAAATATTTAGAACTGTGAAATTTTTCAAGCTAAGCAGAGCGGTAAGCTTGTGGAAATCTTCCGAGTGGTCATCTATAGCCTACAGGATGTTGTATGATTTTTCATGCCTTAGAGAGAGCTCCGTATTATTAGGTGCAAAGTGCAGACGGGGAGAACCGTCTACACAAGTATTGGGGTACCGCGGTACCCGCACTCGGTACCGCTGGGTACTGCTAGGTACCCAGTACTTGTGCGGACGGTATGCACTCCGCACCTAATAATTTTTCGTAGCAGTGTGCATTGTTTTGTTAAAATGAAAAGTTGACTTTATTTGATTGGTTTTATTTGGTTGTTATATATCAATTCAATTAGCAGTTGTATTTTTTACTATTATTATTATTTTTTTAATATTGATTAAACAAATAATTAAATTATATTTTTTTCTAATCTTAAATAAGTGAAAAAAAAAGATTAAGATGAACGTTATCTATTTTATATGTCAAATTTATAATTGCTTGAAAGATTATTTGAAATTCTTCTCAGTACATGTTAGAATTAATCACACTTTGATTCATGTAGAATTGAACCGAACTAATGTTTCAAAATAATATGATTGACTAAGTTTTTTTAAGCTTTAAATCCTAAATTAATTAACTAGGCTAATTTAAAAATCAAATCAATGAAAAAGTGAAATTATTTTGTGCGGAAGCCAACCTATTTTGGAGACCAACTAGAATGCGCCATATCACTCCGTGTTCGGTACTCGGCTCGATATCACTGACGTAAACTGCGTTCAACGTCCGCATAGAATAATCTCTCAAAATATGAATTATCTCAAAAAAAAAAAGGAGTTCTCAGGAATTTTTAAGCCCGATCAAGAGGGCTCAAGGCCCGAGAAAAGCTTATGAGTAATCACACAATTTTATAATTTTCATGCCCAATAAAGCCTAAAGAAAACCCTATCGATGATTTCCACAGCCAAAAGAGCCAAAAGCTAACCAACCAAAAAAAAACCCTGTCAATGGAGCTTGAATTCTTCAAGAAATCCTTAAGCAATCATTGGCCATTCATACATCTCTAACTTGATGAAATTAACATGCTTTTTAACTCTAATAATCATATTTAGCTCACTATGATCTGTTGGTTGGGAGCTTTGACTGCCAACAAAGAGGCCACAGATTCCATTATATATATGATATGCATATATTAATTAATCTAAATGTTCAAAGAAAAAAAAAATCTAATAACCACTAATTATATCCACGTAGCTATTGACTGGTTAAGCTGATCTTCAACACAGATGTCAAGCCGTTCCCACTCTTTGCTGCATCCATCTTTATCACCTTTAGTTTCTAATTGCCAGTTGGCAATGATATTAGCTGTGGCCCATTTTACATAATTTGTCGATATTAGGAGATGTAATTATCAGCTAATCTAATCTCGATCAACAAAACACCCTCACCATTTCAAAATCTAATGTAAAATGAAACACATAACACAGTTAATTACTATCTGTCATTCAATTGATTAGTGCTTAATTGTCTCAATTTCAACGATCTAGAATAATATCCATATAATTGCAATAAAAATGCATACATTTGATATATTCGTGCATTATGAAAGAGGATAATTTAGTTTTAAGAAGATTATAATAAATGAGCTGTATCTCAAATGAAAGACTCCATGATTATTAAGATAGAGTACCATAATCAAATCTATTTATTTTATTCTAGGAAAAAATTGTAAATTTGAAATTAATAGTGTGACTTTGAATCAATAAAATTGTGCATGAGAGAGAGAGAGAGAATTGGACTGGACTTCTGTTAAATAATTAAGGAAATCTAAGCTCTTTCAAAAGTTAGATGTTAATAGATTTAAGCTTAATACAAAATCTGTAATGATAGGTACATATTAGATAAATAATTAAATGCTAAATAAATTTATATTTGAAGCTAATAGCATATAGACCACAAAAATAAGACAAAATAAGGCATCGCATCGACAAAGCATATAGAAAACAATATAAACGAATTTGCTCATCAGAACTGATATTTCACTCGTTAAGTGCGGAGGCCAGATGTAGAGCTGCGTCCAATTTATCTCTGCGAACAGTAAAAGAACAGTGAAATAAATATTTATTGTTCACCACTGCACTTTTACCATTCACAGAAACAAAACTTGAAACAGCTCTGCATCCGATCTCTCCACGTAATAATCTCTCGTTGGCACAGATGACCTCATAGTGGGTGAGGCTGATGCTGCGGTGAAGAAATACATTTTCGTGCTTCTCAAAAATAAACCTTTTATTGATTATAAAGCAATAGGATACTTCCAGATAGTTCAGAGCTGAATCCGGAAAAAAAAAAACTTTTTTCACAAAGCTTATCCTTTTGTCAGGCTATCGACACCAACCAGGCATGCACACCTTGAGAACATTAAACAGAGCTTCTGTGTTCGTGAAAATGTTATAAAATAAAATACTTACTCAGAAAACAAAGTTACCAAAATCACAAAATAGAAACCTAGAAATCTACAATAATATCATAAAGATAAAGTTTTTTGCTCATAAAACAATGAAAAAAATACTGGTTCTTCATTTTACAAACGATAACACAACACCCCTGATGAAATTAAGTTACAATGACAGATGCCATAACAGTAGGCATATGAGGCAAGCAGGAAAATTTTGAAAGCAAGCTTATTTACAACCACTGCGACATTTCAAGATTTCGTAATGGATATCTTGTTCTTCGGACGACAGAAAATCATGGAACAAATCCATGACCATAAGCTCTTTTTCTGAGCAGGCCTGGGGCTGGCTTGTCTTGCTGCAACTAAATCAGCCATGTACTGAACAACTGCCTGTCAAGCAAATAGATATGTGAGAAGAGGAAAGGAGAAACATCATTTAAAATATGAAAAAGAGAATGAAGTTATTCACAAACTTGGGCTCCCAGTTTAACAATTTCTCTTGGTGGCACTTCTAATGGAGTCTCATCTGCAAGAAGCACTCTCAGCTTTGAAAGAAATCTGAAGGAGTCGGGTAATACCCTTATCTGATTGCTGCTTATATCCAACTCTTCAAGATTCTCAAGATTTCCAATCGATCTCGGTAGAGATCTGAGATCTGCGAAATTTCTCCCAACATCAAGCTTCACAAGGTTGATAGCAAAGCAAAGGCTTTCAGGGACTGATTCCAGCTCATTAAAGCTAGCATCAAGCTCCTTCAGCTTGTTAAGTGAAGCCATTGTGGTAGGCAGACTTTTGATTCGGTTGTAGTGCAATGTCAAAATTTCTAGGTTTTCAAGCTTGCCAATGGCTTCAGGGAGTGCTTTGAGGTGATTGAAATCTAACCTGAGCTCAACCAGACAAATCCAAGATCCAATAGTGTAGGGGAGTTCTTCAAGTTCATTTGTTTCAAGGATTAATCTTCTCAGATTAGTTAGTTTCCCAAATGTATCAGGAAGCATTGATAACTGATTGCAACTCAGGTCAAGATTTGCTAGGTTAGTGAGGTTTCCGAACGAAATAGGGAGAGAAATTAATTTGTTCCCATGAAGGTCGAGTTCCACAAGACTTGAAAGTTCTCCAATGGAGTCCGGCAGATTTGTCAGCTGGTTGGAATGGATATCAAGCTTTGTTAAGAAACGTAGGCTGCCAATAGTAGGTGGGATAGCCATGATTCGATTCTCCGACAAATTTAGTTCAGTAACATCTTGTAACTTTCCAAGTGAAGTCGGTAACCACTCAATTTGATCCATCAGCTTACCTTGAAGATCAAGAACTCCAGCACCCTTTTTGGCCAAAGTCTCAATCAAGCTTGCAACCATTATGAGACTTAATTTCTCCGTGTCTTTGCCTATTTTGATTGATAAAAAGATGCATCAAGTAAGACTAGACATCTTGATGAAAAAAATGCAAGCAAACAAAATGCAGTAAAAGTACAGAGATTTATGCCTTTGATCATAAGAGAATTTACATTTTCATGGAGGAGAATTGAGGCCTAGACTAATAATACAATTTTTAAAATGAAATACATAATACCAAGCTAGTAAGAAAAGTAAATAAAAATTAGAACAAATCAAACAATAAGAAGAGCACGATCCCAAATCAAAAAAAGCAGCAAAGCCCCATAAAAGAAATCCAAAACCATCCAACCTCGCAGCCCCAACAGTCTTACCATGAAATCCACCAAGGATACCAATCTTCTTCAGGTTCCATTTGATTGCATGCATATAGAAAACATACGAAAATAATGATTTTCTTTCCTTTGTTTTAATGTACTAAAATGAAATATTTATATTTGAGGAGATTTTGAAGGAAATTGTGGAATTAAAATTAAGTTGTTTTTCAACTACATCCAAGTAAAAAATGCTGGGATCTAAAAAATTTCACCATCTTCCAAAACATGATCTTTTACTTTCAAGCTACTCAAACGGCCCTTAGTTATATCTAAAGACAAATTTCCAAAATTATTGAATAAAAATCATTATCATATTTCAAACCACAAACCCACTGTGACAACCCAAACTATCAACAATTGAGATATTGCTATTTCTATTTAGCCTAACATAGCCACAGTTCAAATCTCTTAGCAAAAACTTCCTCAGAGTGCTCAAGCTATCATGCTTCTCTTCATATTTTCTGATGAAACATCAACTATTACACTAAAAATCATCTAAATCATTAAGAGTTAAGCTCATTATACTTTAGGGATAAAAAAAATCTCCCCCGCTTAAAAAACTAACATCCTCGTTAGTAGTCTTACACAATCTATAATCATTGGCCACGAAAATTCTTTCAACCCATTGGAGATGACTCCTATAGGTTCAAGAGGCAGCTCTCATCATGCAACACTTTATCATAAATAGGTTCAAGTGGTCACTCTCATGACATTGCACTTTGTCCTCCATAACATTTAATTCTCATCTTTTGGTTTGTCACCATCCAAACTCTTCCAACCATCTATTGTCAGCTTTGGCCTATGGAGTTCTTAACGAAACATCAACAGTTACAACTTGATGTTTAAGGGTTCAACTTCATGGTCCTTAAGGAGGTTTAAAGCTGCCTGCAATAACATGAAAGTGATATCTAAAAACATATATTTTGAAATTACAATGTCAATCCCTTTGAATCTTACAAAAAGGAACTTATATCTACAACCTTTTTCTATATCGGAATTACAAAAGCAAACCTAATATAACTTCTGTAAAAGAGAAACTGTCGAGCCCAATCTCATGAAAAAATATTACTATATTGATAAAGGTAGGAATTCCTTTTAAATAAACCAAAGCTTCATCAGAGCAACGGGGAAAATGGTCATAATCCATACTTAAATGGTAAGTCAACATAAATCTACATCAACCAATCTGACCAAATTAGAAGAGGAGATGCTAGTCTTTGTAAATTAGCTCTTAGTCAATTCCCCACACCACAACAAAAGAGTAGGCACATACGCAGGAGCCTGATGCGGTTAATAGAAAGAGGAGGGGCTAGTTTTTGTTAATTAATCCCATAGAAGAACCCAAAATCAGAAGCAAGTAAAACAACTAGGGGAAAAAAATCCCCAAAACCCCGCAAAGATTCGTCTTTTGCGATTAGTCATCCCAATACGGATAAATATTAAAAAAAAAAAGGTTGAAGCTGAGCGTAGTAGAACCTGAAGGAATCTCAGATTTCAAAGAAGAATCACGGCCCAATTCCTTGGGCAAATCAGAACCCGCTTTCACTTCCTTTTCCTTCGTCACCAAGCTCCGATCAATCATCGGCAGAGGAACGCTCAAACCAACAATAGGCTTTGGATTATCCTCCCTGTCATCTCCATATTCGTCGGAAACTAACTTGGATGCCCTCTGTATGAGCTCATCGAGCACCCTAAAGCGCCGATCCAGGTCGAGCACGCGAAGGGCATCGCGGCGCTGCTCAAGAGCCAGGAGTTGGACGGTGTTGCGTTTGACCTCCTGCAGAACAAAGAAGAGCTCATCGGGGACGCCGTTGGGCTTACTTTTTCGGCTTAACTCATCGATCTTGGCTTCCTCCTCGCAGTTAGAGCTCGTTAGTATTGCCGTCGCCGCCTCAACTTCCTCGATGGTTGGCCGCGCCGGCAAAGACCTATATGTTCTCATGATTTCCTCCACCGTCTCAACCACAGCCGCCGGGCGTGGCGAGATCGCCATGGACGGTCTCTCAGGGCAGAACTACCAGGTAGAAGGGGGGCGGAGTGAAATATATGGGTTTTTTTCTTGAAAAACTGGTAGTTTTGGGGACAAAATGAATACTTTATTCTGCTGTTTGTGTTTTTGGGCATTGCCCTTTCTGGACATTTTCTTATTACATGACAAACCCTCGCACAATTTTCTAGTTACAGGAATGGTATTTCACCGGCGCGGCTAAAAGAAAATGTCTTATCTATTTCAGTCTATATTTCTAATAAAATATAAGAAATTTAACTATGTGGTTTTGTTAATATAAGGAAAATAAGCTTTGTATTTAAAAATTATATCATAAAAAAATTATATTTTTATGATAGAGAATAATATATTATCTTGAAAATAAAATGATATTTTCTAAGGGATTTAACAATAAAAAATAGAATAAAAAAATATCTATAATCCAAGAAATTTTTCTCAAAATAATATGGAATAAATAAGAATAATTTATTATGGAGTATATATTTCTTATGACTTATGAGAGCAAGCACTTATAATTAATTACAATCCAAGAGAAATAATTTTGTGATAATACTTTTGATTAAAATTGATACATCACCAAAAATTGATTTGATTGAGCACAAATCTTGAGGCATATTAAGTTAGAAACTTTCAAAATTAAAATTTGAGACCATCCAAACTCCAAATTTAGCTAACTTATAATCAAAACTTATAATCAAATTGAATGCCTCGACAAAGCTAGCCCAACGATACTGAAATAAGTTCAATCGGAATCCAGAGCTCAAATCGAAGGACTAAAATATATTTAAATTCATCAAAATATTAATTGGATGACCAAATGATATCCAAATTGGCATTTATAATCGAATCAAGCGGCTCGACAAGAGGAATCCAACAAGCCCATGATTGCTTAATTCTGAGATGAATAAGGCACTTTAAATGCTTGATGAATGCTCCATTTTATTTTACAGAATCAATATGAGTTGTATGGTGAAACACTTCAAATTTTCCCTGAATCTTTTTCATATCCTAATATGATCCCTTGGACCATCATCACATGACTAAGTTCCTTCTGACCACTGTCGCCGGTTGACTATGGTCTGTTAAATTACCACCATCTAACTACAGTCCTTCCATGCAACCACTGTTGATCATTGATTATGATCCCTTCGACTACTGTTGTCCAACTACAGTTCTTCTGACCTCCGTCGTCTGCCAATTATGATCCCTCTAATTATCATCACCTAACTACGGTCCTTTCGACCTGTGTCATTGAGTACAATCCTTCTGCCCTCCATAACTAGCCAATTACCATCCCTTTGACATATATTACTCAAATATAGTCATACCGGCCAAATGAATAGGCTAACACTCTCTTGAGAACTTTCTCTAAGAAATGTGTTGTATATAATATATATTTGCTACATTGAGCTAGCACCTTCCCTCAAAGATGGGCATCATTTGTAATCAATAACCAACACTAGTGGAATCATTTTATCTAGGCAAGACTATCAAAAGCAATTTGCTGAGAGAAAGTTCTCTATTATCACCTTTAGTTGAAGGAGAAAGGAATGTTGATGACTAAGGTTTTAGGAGAAGGAAGAATCTCAATTAGAGAGGCTTGATGGCTTCATAAGAATGAAATGAAGAGGAATAAGAGATACCATAACCTAATGTAATCTTAAATTAGGATTCTAGGGGAGGCCAAAGGCAAGAGTACTTGCATGATTTTTGCATTAATTGGAAAAATGATAAGAGCTATTTTTGGATATACTTAGAAGAAGATGTTGGAAATGGAGATCAATAAACTCTCTTTTGACCTTTATAATGTCTTTTGAGCTAGACTTTGATTTTAGGTACCTTGGCATTAGGATCCCATTTGACAGATCATAACTATCTATAGGACTTAACATCATATTGAGGCTAATCATAACTGACATCATTAATTCTTCTTGAGCTGATAAGATCGATGATTTTCTATTTTGGCTACTCAACACCAAAGTTGGTATGCTCTTTTAACGAACAAATTTTTCATTTTAGACCCTTGCACTCTCATTTCTATCAAGTTAGACTACATAGAACATTACTTGTTTTAGTATGATCCTATTAGAACATTACTTGTTTATTGTTGTTGCCCAAGCATAGGAGGCTAGATAACACCAACCTGACTGGTAGCATACATTACTCTCAGTACAATGCACTATTCTCAACATTATATGCTCTCTAGGAACATTTATAGATGTATTCCCTAGCAAAGTACTCATTAATGAATTTCCGCCTACAGTTCCCACATGAGCCCTTGCATATGTTATGGTAGTTGAATAAGATTCAAGAGAGAAAAACTCCCATATAAGTTAATGCCGTAGATTGGGCACCTGATATAGATATATTTTCTTAAATAATGAAAGGTTGTCCAAAATATTAATATTAATTAATTATATAAGTAAGGCATAAGGTCAAATGTAGACACTTTACAATACTACCTAGTAATTGATGTAGTGGATCGTCGGAAGAATCGACCTACAAGAAGGATTTTAATCCCACTCTAAGGAACAAGGATAAACTCAAGCTTAAAGCTTCAAAGAGATGTAATATTTCATTCAATGATCCTCCTACCGTACATCATACTACATATAACACTTAAGTAGAAAAACCTAGAAGATTCTAGAAACATGAAATAACTTGCAACAAACTACATAAGATATCCTAAGGAACACTTTAGGCTTAAAATGCTCTGCATCATTCTCCCCTTGCGTCAAAAGAGCTCGACTCCGTCGAGACTCGTCATCGGTAGGGAGGTAGAGGTAGATATTAAAATCAGTCCTCCTGGATCGAAGATTTTGAAGAAGAATGTTATGGCTTTCTCGGCAGCACCATTCTGTTGGTACCCAAAGAACATGATGAATAAATCAGCCTCAAATCTTATTCAGAACATATGTCCATGCACTGATCTTCCATAATTAACATACCCAACAAAACTATAAGCTTGAAGAACACTAACTAAAGCAAGGCCATCAACTTCTATACCATTCTCCATAGATATATTTTTGAACACATCAGAAAATGCTTGAGGCAATATTTCAACAAACATGACGTTCTCCATCGCAGTAGCGATTCCAAATTTCTGTTGCATAAATCGACCCTCATAGTTATCAGCACTAATCTCAACAAGATGACCATCAACATCCGAAAGTTCAAAATAGTTTCTCTTGTTGTTTTTAAACTCCTCTAATGGCGAGAAAGCAACACCATCATTCATATGGCCACCATTCCCCAAATGCCAAGAACCCATGGCATTTCTAAGAAGTTTTCTTATGTTAGAAGCAAAACTCATGTTCCATCTATCATGCCTCAAAGGATTACTTGGTCTAACAGAAGATGCGTAGAAAACAAGGCTTGCCATAGGGATTCCTAGCCCAACAAATTTAGTATCAGATCCTTCGGTGACATTTCGTCGAATAGTTTGAGAGCATTCCACTGGATAGACTTTGACAGTAAAATTCTGATAGGACCTTTGCACACCTGTAGTATAAACATCCCCATCACCACTGCCCATTATAAAAACATCTTGTTGCTTGCTCCCATTCTCACTGTTCTCAGAAGTTTCAATCTTAAACTTCATTAGGTCTCCAGACAACTTTGAAATCGAGAAAAATGATGTTTCATCGGAACACATGGTTGAAACCTGATGTATATTAACTTTTGTCTTCATTAAGCTTCCAAACAGAGAAGCATTCATGTTGACCTTCTGATAGTCCACATTAATAGAGTTCTCCTGATCCTTCTTCTGGTTTATGTCAGTTTTTTCACTAAATAAATCATCAAAAGAAACAAATGGGCTGGAATGGGTATTTTTCTTCTCTACATTCTCGTGCACAAAAAATTCAGAGCGCGATATCTTACTTTTCTCTTCATCATTTATCATCCACAGGGTCGAGGAAATGTGTTCGTTCGGTGTTAGGCCATGATCAGCATCTGTCTTACGGTCCAGCTAGCAAGTCTGAACTGGAATCTTCGTCGTCGTTCATATCCGCATTCGAATCTATATGGGCTTCTGATTGCTCCATTTCATCTTCGAATCTGCACTCGTTATCGGAAGCAGTCGGCTGCATATAGTCGGTCTTGTCGGGCTGTGGGAGATTGGTTTGGACACAAGCTGTGGAATTGCTCTTGATGCTATTGTTAGTGGTAGAGTCTCGATTATGTTCACGTGCTGGAGGCAGTCGGCCGAGTGCGGACATATCCAATCGAGAAATCTCAGACTGGAGCGGAAGGGGGTGCTTGGGGACAGGTGTATGCAGGAGCAGAGGTGGAGACACGAGTTCGCTAAGGCGATTGTCGAGCTGTGTCCGAGGACGTTGGTGTTGTTTGGGATCACGGATCTGGCATTGAAGAGGAGGGGGGTCGCGCCACCGGAGCGGAAGTCAAGCGGAGGGTAATCATGGTCGATTGGTGGTTGATTGCGAATATGTTTACGATCTCGTGAAGCGGACGAGAGGAGCAAAGACGAAGACGACGGTATGGTTGCCGGCGACATTCGCATTCTCTTTATGGATCAAAGTTTATGTCTATCCGATCAAGCTTTCTGTCTACCCGATCAAGTGATTCCTTCGCTTGAGCTTGATAGAAGGCAATCCGGCTTCGATCATCGTCGACAACCCACCTTCTTTGGTGTCGATCGTCGTCGACCACCCTTCTTATTCTTCGGCTTCGATCGTCGTCGATAGCCGACCTTCTTCTGCAGTCCATCGATCTTCGCAAGCTCCAGGCTCTGATACCAACTGATGTAGTGGATCATCGGAAGAATCGACCTACAAAAAGGATTTTAATCCCACTCTAGGGAACAAGGATAAACTCAAGCTTAAAGCTTCAAAGAGATGTAATATTTCTTTCAATGCTCATCCTACCTTACATCATACTATATATAACACTTAAGTAGAAAAACCTAGAAGATTCTAGAAACATGAAATAACTTGTAACAAACTACATAAGATATCCTAAGGAACACTTTCAGTTGTTATCAAAATTTTATGGAAGTTCTAAAAGAGCATTTAGGTTAAAGCAGAACCCAGACATTACTCGAACCTACTACTATCACTATCCTAGAAATTGGGGAGCATTTCACCATTGCTGGAGCTCACTGGTAGCTAGTTGGCTCATCATGTACATCGTTTACTCTTGTTGAAAAGCTTTTCTTGTGTAATGAGCGATGGTCAATGTGCAAGCTCAAGATGATGGTGGATTCAAGTTCCACGTCCAACGTGAAGCAAGAAATTTATTTCTAATATGCAAGTAGCTAGCGGCTCTTACAAGTTGCCTTCTGCTTTCATGCTTGCTCAAATTCATTAATTCTTTAGGCTTAACTTGGACGTTCCTCCCTTCTAACATATGTTGTCTTCTTCGAGAAAGATAATATTCAACCAAATAAATTTCTTTTGAAAGCTTATTTATGAAGCAATTATATCAACCGAATAACATATATAGCTGTTTATATAAACATTTAACAAAACAGGCCAACACTCTGAATAATTTTTAAAAATACCAAATTAATGTATCTATATATTACTTTTTATATCCTTTGACTTTACAAAAGCGCATAATTGTTTGGGAAAACTTCAACACGTAGAGTCGTAGGCTTCGCTTGGGAGGGATAGTTTTCTTACTGCTTTGTTTTTCAGTAGTAATTATACTTTCTGTTTGGCCATTACTTTTTTACAGCTTCCGAAATATTTTTATAATATGAAGTTGTTTTCTACAATAATTTTATAAAATAATAAGAAAGCAATATCAAATGAAGTCGAAATTTTCACTTATTTTTATAACAAAACTACGAAAGGACTATTCCAAAAAAAATATAAAAATATATTAACCAATTAGATACATTTTTTTTATAAAACTGATAATAAGAAATAAATAAAATAAATAGAAATTAGAAGATACAATTAAATGAGTCCAAATAACAACAACAACAACAAATTTTTGTTCCACTAAGTGGGGTCAGCTATATGAGTAATTTTTCTTCATTACGTTCTGTAAAAAGTCAAATTTTTATTTAAATTTAATAAAAAAAGATCATTTCTAAAATTTATAACCAAAGTTTTTTTAGGTCCGCCTCTACATTTTTTAATAATAATGAGTCCAAACAATATATAAATTATTGACTTAATCTATCTCTCCAGGTAGCTTTACCAAGCCAGGCCTAAGAAAATACTGGACTAGTTTACAGTAATTCTTGAGCGAGACCAATATTTTATTTTTCTTGGATTCTACTGATTGCCAAAACTGTAGAACTCTTCCAGATTGTTTTCAGCTATTAATTACCCAAAAAAATGATTGCTTGATCGGCAAATATATTTATTTAGTATTTTAATTATATATGCCCATTAGGATACAGTGGATTGAATTGGAGCAATTTTGTAATTTCCTATCCATTAATTAATTTTTTTTATTCGAAACTTAATAGAGGAAAAATAGAATTATTGTAGTTATTTTGACGATAAAATATTAAATTTTGAAAATTATAGATCAATTTAGAAGATATGGTGCTCATAAAACCTTAATTTTCTAAAAAAATTAATTATAAAAGAGAAGATAAGCATAATAGTTTGAAGAAAATAATAATTTTAAAAAATATTTAGATGAATATGAAGAGTTATAATGTTATGAAAATATTGTGAGCATAATATTTTTTTATTTATTATTAATATCACATGTCATAACATTGAAATTATCTCTTGTTGAAATGGGTCAAACATCCTAATATCATGAGCTAATAAAGTAATGTAGAAGTTTGAATCACATGACAAATAATTTTGGGTCAAAATAGTGGTGCCAATGCCCCTCAATCATTGAGGCACAGATTAGGCAGCCTTTAATCATAGAAGCTGGAATTATCACAGTATTCTTTTTTATGAAATATACATGCTACTTTGTGAGCTTCATCATATATATATATATTGCATGATGTATTTTATAAACTCTATAATAATTGATAAATATGTATATTCATGAATATCTTTATCGTAACTGCTGAGTCATGACGGAGATACTTGCCATGAAGAGAGATTCTTCTGAAATGTTGATTTGAAATTGTTAAAGGGACTCGTCTGTGGAGCTCAAAAGGTTCTGCTCGCCCAAGCCTACTAAAAAACTTGCCCTACACGGGGAAAATAAACAATTATTCAATCATGCAAGGCTTGAACCTTGTTCCTACACGACCTGATCAATTCGATCAGGCACTCATCATCTATTTTCATTGTTCAACTGTTTCAACATGAAAAACCCAAGAGCTCTGCCCTTCCAACTGATAGAGAGGGAAGGCGATAAGAACCTATACCTAGAGCTAACATAATATAACCCAAAACCCAATTGAGACATTGTAGAATAAGCTAAACTTGTTTTAATGTCTCTTTGGGCAAGAGTTAAAGTAGCTCATAAAAGTACTGTTATTATACATACTAAACAAATGAGATTGACTTATTTAAAGGAAATATTTCATGTGTCCCCATCTCTTTTTGGTGGCAATAGTTCATTTGCAGAATGACAACCCATTTAGATAAGAAGAAAACAACTCTCTAGCTTCAGGCACGTTTTTTTTTTTTTTTGGCTCAATTGCAATATGATGTTACCCGATTTATTGAGAGGTGTTCGATTTGTCAAGAATTTAAGGGTGTGCGACAGAATACTGGGCTTTACACTCACTTTTCTGTACCAAATTCCATTTGGGAGGATCTTAGCATCAATTTTGGCTTGGTGACTGCCATGAACTAAAACAAGTATGGATTTCATTATGGTGATATAGTAGATAGATTCTCTGAAATGATACACTTTATTTTGTGCAAAAGACCCTTTAATGTAGTCCATATTGCTTAGTTATTTTTTAACGAAATAGTTCATCCTCATGGCTTACCTCGCAATTTTACATCAGATTGAGATTTGAAATTCATTAGCAATTTTTTTGTGTGTCCTATGAAAACAACTAATGACTGAGATAAATTTAAGTTCGACATATCATCCCTAAACCGAAGGCCAAAAAGTGGTTGTCAATCTCACCCTTGGCAATATGCTTTGTTTCCTTGTTCAGCACCATCCTAAACAGTGGGATAATGTATTAGCTCAAGTCAAATAAGTCTATAAGTCAATGACAAATTACTCTACTGATCGTTGCCATTTTAGCTTTGTTTATACTAAAGTGCCGAATCATTTATTTGATGTAGCAATTTTGCCTAAATGCGGCAATCATGAAGCTCTTAATTGGACTACCCACTGTTGGTCTATTCTTGAGGAAATCAACAATAAACTCATGATATCTAATGACAAGTACAAAGAACCCACCGATGCTTAGCTTGGTTGGTGGGCGTGTTCAGTTGGAAACCCCCCATCCCGAGTTCGATTCCCTGGCGGCAGTCGCCCCTCTAGGGGGAGCCAATAAGTGCTGGCCACGAGTAGCAAGGGTGTGGATCGCTCGTCTAGGTTAGCCGAAGAGACTAGTGGACATTGCCATGCGCATCACAAGCTGACATGACAGCGGGCCGATACTCCCCATTCCCAAAAAAAAAAACAAGTACAAAGAAAGGGCATATAAGCATCGTCGCCAGAAAATTTTTCATCCAGGAGAGCTTGTCATGGTCTGCTTGCACAAAGAGCGATTCCCATTTGGCACATACATCAAACTCAGTCCACATAAGATTGGCCCTGTTCCTATTCTTCAGCGTATTAACGACAATGCCTACATCGTTGAACCGTCTTCTCGCCTCAATACACCTCATACGTTCAATGTATATGATATTTCTCAATTGATGCGGAGCACTGGTTGTGGAACAGTATAAGCCAAGGATCATATTACCTATATATGTTATATTTCTATTTCTTTATTATCCTAATACCGTTATAGTGTTGCTAGCACCAGTTTCTTTCTTGCTTTATTACCTTTTAGTATTATTGAGCCCTTATTAATTAGCATTCCTAATATCATTATTTCATCAAAATGAATTTTTCGATGGGTGGGGGACCTTGTTGTCGAGCACATGCACGCAAAGTAACACTGCGCACAAGTTGGAGTGCTCTAAATAGCAAAATCATTTTTATTTTATTATTTTGTTTTATCTTTCTATTTTGATTTGAAAAAAAAAATGATATCTAAAAAAATATTATTTTTTTAATATATTGGTGGTGACGGAGGTTGTAATTAGTGGACGTGGCCAACAATAAATAGGGATGGATGATGGTGGGCGGCTAGTGATAAACTGAGATGATTATTTTTAAAGATCAATATGATCTAAGTTAAATTTATCTAAATTACTTTTATGATATTTAAAGGTTATATTTTATTTTAAAAAATAATTAATAAACTAAAATTAAAAAAGTGACAATATGAAAGGGATTAAGATGCGCTTAACAATAATGGCTTGAAATTTGATATTGATGTCTTCCCATAATTACTGACTTCATGGCTCTAATGCACAAGCCATTTGCAAGATAATGTTGACATTCTAGACTTAATTTTGACACTTTAAAGATTAATAGAATCTCTATAATTATCTTCAAGTAATTTTAAGAAATTTAAATCATTCTTTTAATATTCTTGCTCCAATTGACATGCAAACCTCAATGAAAAATTTAGGCAATAACACTTTTTATAATTTTTATGAAAGTTTAGAAAAGACGAAATGTATTTTTGGATGAAAAAGATTTCAAATTGTTAAAATATGAGGGCAAATGATACGTGCTAGAAAATTCGTCCGTTCAAGCATAAATCTTAATGTAATTTTTAATAGAAATCTTTTGAAATTAAATGCAGGGCCATCAAATTCCAGTCTCAGCCAAATTGAAATTTTTTAATGCAACAAGGGCAACAACATAAAAAATGTTATGATTTAAGCTAAAAAAAAACTGAATGAAATACGTTAAATATAATTAGAACTTTATGACATTAATTAAAGATTTAAAAATTCTTCAATTTTTTTTTCTTATGAGCAAAATGAATTTCAATGAGAGTAGGGGTGTCAATTTTTGACACGACCCGAACTCGACCCGGAAAAATCCGGGTTAGGGTCAACCCGGACCTGTTCTAGTTCAACAAATCAACCCGTTTTAAAAATCGGGTCGGGTTCGGGTTGACCCAACAACCCGAAAATGATTCAAAATTGACACGAAAACTCCTGTTTGACTCGGAAACCCGAGATTGACCCGTTTTTGACCCGAAAATCAAAGATTGACCCGAAAACAAACAATTTTAGGTCAACTTCGGGTCCCGAATCGAGTCGGGTTCGGGTCCAGAATCCTGACCCATCTTTAAAAACGGGTCGGATTCGGGTTGACCCGAACAGTGTCGGATCAGTTTCGAGTTCGACCCGAACCCAACCCGCTGACCCGAATTGACACCCCTAAATGAGAGTAATTTGATGATCCAAAATTCATTCAGTTTCAAGGTGATTAAGATTCTTAAATGTAATAAAGATTATATACTCGGGGGAGTTAATATTAGTCATAGGAGTGATTTGAATAATTTGGCTAAAATTATTAAATAATCACTCAAAAAAAAACTATAAACAGAGCTTTTTCTCACATTAAAACAGGCTTGGTGGCTTGGACCTTAAATTTACTTATAGAATTGAAAAAAAAAAAATTATATCAATATATATTGCGTAATTTTTATCAAAATTATCTTAAAATTTGGTCACATTTCAACTTTTATAACATTTGTTCTATTAGTTAAATATAAATATCTTAATATTTTATAATGTATTTTGTAATAAATATTTGTATTGTTCATCTATAAATTTAAATTACATAATTTTTTACCACTTAAATGTCCGCTGTCCAGCATCCGCTGCGGCGCTGCCTCGAGCCCGCCTGCCCGAATGCCTCGAGCCGCCTGCACCGAGGCCAGCCTGCCCGACGGTCGCGAGTCGCGTCCCCTGGCAAAGTCTGTTCACGCTGTCACCGTGTCCGTGCGTTTTCACGCCGTGTCCGCGCGTCTCCAGGTGAGGAGGCCACTCAGACCAGCAAAGTCCAGCGGCGGCGAGCCGTTCCGCGCAAAGTCCAGCGGCGGCGAGGCTTTCGCTGCAACCGCCGTCGGTCCGCTTCCAAGTCCGCGGGTCAGGTTTGGATAATCGACCAGTTTACAAAAACGGGTCGGGTTGACTCGAACCCGAATATTACCGGGTCAATCCGGGTTCGACCCAAACCTGACCCGTGACCCGAAATTGACAGGTCTAGTTTCCAATTTTCTTTCCTCTAAGGCGATATTTGCTCCTAGTGAGTTCCAGAAAGAAGGATGCATATCTTTCATTTCCAAGTGGGCCCCATAATTACCAGTTTTTGAAAGCGACTCAAAGATAAATTGTCGGACAGCTAAAGGAGCAAGGAACGTTCATCACGTGTTGGTACTTAACTTTTTCCAAAATAGTTCTCTCCAGAACCAAGAAGGCTCTTCATTTTTTTTTATTTTTTTATTTTAGTTTTAGTCTTGAAACATAAATTTTAGCTTAAAATTTTAATAGCATTTAATTTTTTTATCAACTAAATTATATAAAATTACGCTAAAAAAAGTAATATATGATAAAAAAAATTAACTTGAAGATGATATTCAATATAGTGAATATATTAGCAAGTAAAAATATAGTGAATTAAATATTCAGTTCAAAAGAAATGCATTATTATTGGGAATTAAAAAATAATTTTTTTAGAAGATGATATTCAATATAAATGAATGTGATATTTTGATAAATTTTTTAATGATGATTGTGAGAATAAGATTTACTTTAGTGAAGTTATCATCCTAAGTGAAATAAAAGATTATTATTTTTACTCTTGTATTAGTAAAAACAGAAGTTGATGAAGCTTTAAAGAAAATAAAGCATAAAAAAGTGGTACGACATAATAATATTTAGGGCTACAAACGAATCGAACCGAGTCGAATATATGAGTGTTCATGTTTATGTTCGTTTATTATTAGCTTGTTCATGTTCGGTTTGTGGTTGATTCGAGCTTTATTGTTTATGTTCATGTTTGGTTCATTTAAATTAATGGTGTTCATGTTTGGTTCATATTTAGTTCGTTCAGTGTTTATCGAGCTTTAAACAAACAGGCTTTAATGAGCTATGTTCTTGAACATATTTAGAATTTTTTTTAAATTATCAAACAAGCATGTTCATGAATAAATCTAACTAGTATTCTTGAGCTATCAAATGATTAAGATCTAACGATGTAATATAATAAATTAGCAATTGTAAGGCAATTAAAACTACAACATATATTATAATATTTAATTATTTTAAAATTTATTAATTAAAAAGAAATATATTATTATGTTATAATAAACTAAAACATTTATATTATGTATATTTATCAACTTTATAATTAAATATTAATAGAGTTTTTATCGAGATTATTCACGAGTTCTGAATCAAACATGATCGAATCGAGCTTCTTATCGAGCATAATGTTGAGCATGTTCACAAGCTTCAAATGATGTTGTTTGTGAACATAAATGAACCGAACACATTAGTATTCAAGCTTGTTTATTTAAGGATCAAGTATTAAAAATGTTGTTCATGTTTGTTTGTTTAGTTAGTCAAACGATCACAAACGAGCTTTAATTGAATCGAGCAACGAGTAGCTCATCGATCGTTTGGTTCACTTGCAGCCCTAATAATATTTAAATAGACAAGATATCATGGTATTTTTTTATTTGCTAAACTTTTTAATATTATTTTGAAGACGAAAAAGATGTCAGATGAATCAAGAATGAGTGTGTTAGTTTCTATTTTTAAGAAAAATATGTGATGCACAATAGTATGAGAATTATAGAGTAAGTTAATATGTTATACATTAAAATTTATGGGAGAGAGTAATTTAGCATAGGTTACGATTAATATTAATGTTTCTCCAAACCAATTTAGATCTATCTCGCATGGGTCTACTCTGAAAGAGCTATACATTTGTTGAGAGGTTTGATGGAGAAGTATACAAAGGATAAGAAGACTCAACATATGATATTTTTTGATTTAGAGGAAACATATGATCAAGTTTCAAGATAAGTGCTCTATAGAATTATTGGAAAAAAATAAGTTAACAATACTTATATTCAAGTTATTAAGGATATATATGTATATAAGGTTGTTAGCTATGTTCAAACAGAGCAATTTTGCAGTGGCGGAGCCAAAAACATTTCTTAGAGGGGGCTTTTTTTTTTTTTTTAAGAAAAAAACTCCCCTCAATTTTCCAAGCCCGACATTGACAATTTTAAAAAGATAAAGTACTAAATATAAGATAAGGTTGTCTTAAAATTTTTTAACAAATTGTTTTTATGCCTTGACAAAAAGTATCTCCAATTTAATACCAACAACACCAATTGTTGAAGTTCTCTCTCTTAACATTCTTTGAAGGAGTTCTTCTAAATGTATGCTATTAGAGATTTGAGGTGCCCTTGGCCCGCGGGATCCGCCGTTGTGGTTTGACCAAATATTTTTCTATTTTAGTTGGTTTACATCGAAGATCAACTTTAAGTCCATATCTTTTTCACTTTAGACATGAATTTTCTTACTAGACATTTGCAAGAGGATGTAACTTGGTGTATGTTTTTTGCTGACGATATTCTTCTTGTTAATGAGATTATAGAGAGTTAATGAGACTAGAGAGAGAGAGAGAGAGAGAGAGAGAGAGAGAGAGAGTTGGCGAAAAATTAAAATTATAGAGGCCAACTTTAGGATATAAAGATTTTAGTTTGAGTACGTAGATCTAAAATCAAATACATGAAGATTAATTTTAGTAATAGCCAATCTAGTTGTGGGATTTTTATATTGGGAGATCAAGTTATTAAAAAGAGTACTCATATCAGATATATATCTCTGATTTATTATTCAAAATGATAGTGAAATAGATGGGAATATTATTATTAGAATTCAAGTTAGAAGGTTGAAGTGGAGCAATGCATTGAACATGTAGTGTGATAGAAAAGTACCCTTCAAACTTTAGGAAAACTTTTATAAGAAGGTGGTGAGACGTGCGCAAAACTTTATGGTACAAAATATTGATGGATTGACCATTAAAAGAAAAGCATAAAATTAAGTTAGATGTTGCAGAGATTAAGATGCTTATCTGAATGAGTGACTTTACACTTAGAGGCAATATATGAAACGAATATTTACGTGAAAAGGTTGAAGTACCTCTAGTTGCAGATAATATTCGATAGAGTTGCCATAGAAGGTTCGGTCACTTAAAATGTCGGTTTTTTTATGACCGTGTTAGGATTTGTTAATAAAGGTAGAGCTAGACCTTAAAATAATTGGTTATACAGTGTTAGATATGAATATTTTTTTATTAGATTTAAATGAGAATATGACTCTTAATATGACTCAATTGAGAAAAAAGATCCATATAGTTGACCTCATGTAATGTTACAAAGACTTGTTGTTGTTGTAAATTATCTAACATTAAAGAGCTACTTACTTGAATACATGAATATAACTCTAAAGATACATAAGAAAATAAAATTTTTGTTTTAATAATTTTAAATTTTGATATAATATAATAATTTTAAAACTGAAACTTATAATTATTTTTCTATTTTATGGGGTAAACTTTTTATTGCAATAGAAAGGATGACAATGCTAATCTAATTTAGTAAGTAAATTTCCAGTCTGCGAAATGAAATACCTCAGCAAGATGACAACTGAACACCACAGCAACATTCAAATGGAAAATAAAAAGGCAGCCAACAATAAGCTAAAAGAAATTTGGATTTTCTCCATTTAGCAATTTTCAAAAAAAAAAAAAAAAAAAACAGCCTTACTAATCATGTGAGACACCGTGACTATAGCTGCATGAGAATTACAAAACTTCCTCTCATTTCGTTCTTTCCAAATCATATAAACAGAGCAGCAAGCTAAAAAGTGGTATAAATGCCGGACTTTAACATTAGCCACGATAAGCTATCCATAACCTGAAGCAAATTTGGCCTAAGGAGATGACTTTTGAGAGACGGCATCAAATTTGTAATGATAGCAAAAGAAAAGTCACATTCAAAAAATAAATGGGTAGATGTTTCAGCACAAAAATTGCAAAGTACACATTGAGGATTAGCATAAATCCCCCTAAGAATGAGATTGTCAGCAGTTTTTAAACCATTCAAGATCGCCATCCAACAGTAGGAAGAGAAACGTAATGCATGTTTTTTGTGCCAAACAAAATGATGAATAAACTTGTTAAGACCCTTAGCCTGGAAATTTTTGGCCATGCAAGAACAGTTTATTGCCTCTCTCTTATCCTTCTGGCATGGGGATTCGGTATTAGCGGACAATGATGTAAGAATTGCCTCTCCTCCCCTTGGACGGCAGAGTTTTTGGTCCATATTCAATGCATCTGCTTTTTTCTTTGCAACCAGGGGTTTGCTATATTACTGACAATTCATTTTGACTGAGCCCGTATTCCTCTTGGGTAAACCTGTCAAGTTCTTTCTTTTTGCTCCTTAGTATTTTTTGTATGTGTATCTGGTTACACATAGCCATTTGTGGCTTCCTTTTGGTCACCTTTTTGTTTCTGGATTAGTCCTTTGTTCTTTTTATTACACATGTAACTAGTTTCATTTAATGGAAATGGGCTATGCCCGCATTTTTTCCCCAAAAAAAAAAAAATAATAAATTTAGGAAGTAAAATTGAGAAAACAAAATTATAGGAATTATTATTAGAAGTGGGCGAATACTGATACTTCTATCTTTTCTGAGCCCATTCTACCTATTTTTCAGCCTTTGGGCTCACCTTTTCGTTGCTTCTTTCCTCTTTATTTTTAGACTGCCAAAACAGAACTTTGGAAATTTCTACTCATGTTGGTGCTGTGAATCTTCAGCGTTATTAACAAAGAGAACTTCATTAGCTTAAAACAAGTGATTGGGGTAAGAAGACAAATGCTAAAATACTAGTTGAGTCGTGTTCTTTCAGAGCTATAAGTGTAATATTACGATCAAGACATGGCACAAAAGAACAAGGTGTGCCAGCTTTATGAAGAGAAACCAACCATTCTCTTCACCCTTGAATAGGAGTGCAAAGCTGTAATGAACAAAAGCTTTATTCAATCTATAAATTTAGGACTTCATTGAGTGCTAGTGATGCGGGGAGATCGATCAATGAAGAAATAGGATCAAAAGAGCTAAATAGCTCCAAAGAGAGCAAAATAGTAAAAGGTAAAGTAGTTGTAAATTTAAAAAATATTCATTATCTGATGTCTTTTTTCCTACTGCTTGTATATATAAATGCAAGCGAAAGTTTTAGAAGTTTCTAGAAAAGAGGTACAAAATAGATATAGTATGCTTAAGGAGTATTCTACTTATGATGCACCGCATTAGTTAGTCCTATGTGAAATTTAATTGTGTTGATCAATTAGATTTTACTGTTGTCACAATCCTCAACTCAGTTTGTCGTGCTCGCTAGAAGCGTGCGGGAGATCCTCCTCCTGCTTGGGTTTAGGTGATTTGCACCTTTTTTTTTTCCTACAATGCCCCAGCGTTTTGTACTCTAGCATCCCTGCGCTGTGTACCTGGCTGTCCTGGTACTGTATAGCTGAGTACCTTGGTACTGTATAGTTTGCTTGGAGAAAAGACAGCTAGTAGAGCACTGCAGCACTAAAGATTTGGCGCTTCGATGTTGTCAAACAATTTTTCTTTCTCGTTTTCTTAAGGGTGACATCCTTTAGTGGTATATATTATATCTCGTTGTTTGTTCTTGTGGAAGAACACTGTAAGAGATAAGAGAAGCAATGAGAGAGTGAGAGTGAGAGAGAATAGAGATCTATTCAAATTTCTTGGTGTGGTGTGGCTCCGTGATTTTTTTTTGTTTCAAGTTTTTCAACATTAATTCATGACGTTCTTAACTTTCTGCTGCATTTATTTTTTCTTATTTATAAGGGAGGATTCTTCCAAAGGGAGTAATAGTTAGAAAATAACCAGGCAGAGAAGGGAGTTTCCTAGTTATTCATTCATCCCTAATATCAACGAGCAATCGAAAGCATAACAAAGGGCTTGAATGGTCGGAAGTCCCAGACCTCCCTTATTTTTGGGATTACAAGTGTTAGCTCAAGAGACAAGGTAAAGTTTCCTTGCATTGATATCACCCAAAAATAGGAACTTTGCGGCAAGTTTAGAAATCTATTTGCAACAAGCTTTAGGTATGATGACCCCTCTGATCCAATAAGCAACTGTGTTCCATATGGTAAATCATAAGAATTGAAGCCTACATGCAAAAGAAAAAGACTTTGCTTTCCAATTCTGAAAGTTTGTTAGTAATAATGTTGAGGAGGGGCGAGAAGTTTGAAATGTGGGTTCTCTTGATAGATATGAAAATGCCCAAATAAGTAAAACTCGTGGAACAATTGGATATTTGAAGGGATTCACAAATCTCATTGATATGGGGTGAGTTGTCTTGTATAATAATAGAGCTATTGCCATGATTAACTTTCAAACTAGAGGAGTCGGCAAAAGTGCTCAGGATATTTTTCAAGGTATTGCAATTAGAAGGAGAAGCTTTGACAAAGACAAGAACATCATCGGCATAAAGAATGAGTGAAAGCATGAAACCATTAATATCTACGGGTTGAAAGGTGTTTTCCCCCTCTAGACAAATAGAGTAATGCACATTAGTGATGCAAGCCTTCACCCATTTAATAAAAATAGGAGGAATTCCCTTTTGGGCAATTCTTTGCAACATAAATTCTCTAGAAAGAGAGTCAAATATCTTTTCAATGTCCAGTTTGGCACACATGTAAGAAGTATTAGCACATCTGTTGAAGAAATCAATATTTCAGTAGTTAAAATAGCATTATCCGTAGAAGCTGCATTGTTTAATGGATGGTGGTGTCAGGAGTTCTTTTAATCCGGGACTTTGACTGCTCCTCTTAAGATTCATATTTTGAGGTGACTGGTTTTATCAGCAAAACGCTAAAGCAAAGCTGCATTGTTTAATGGAGGAGTTATTGTTTTCCTTGATCACTTTTTTACATGTGTAATGTTTGTCTGGAAGATCATTGTCATGTTTTCTTTAGCCATTGTGAAATCTGTAAGCTTTGTATGCTAGCTTCGTTATGTGTTAGTTCATGCCATATCTCCGGCATTAAGTTTCTCTTCTTTTCCGTTCATGGAGTCTCAAACATACTCGTAAATCAAATAAGTGAAAAAAAAAACATACTTGTAAACATCAGATATACCTCTGGGATCAGTGGCGGAACCAGCCTTTTTTTTTTTAAGGATAGACAAAATATGATTGTAAAATATATGATTTTATGTATTAAATAAAAAAAAAAGATTTTTTCTTAGAATTTAGACAACTACATTTATTGAAGGTTGGCAAAATAGTTAAAATATTTATCCTTCTATAAAAAAAAAAAAATTTCAAGGTACGGGATAAAAGCTCTTGCTAGTTTCACCCCTGTCTGGGATACATTTTTTATTGTGACATTTTATGGATAATTTGGGGATCAAAGACAACATGCAATGCGTCAGAAAAGAAATCTGTTTAGATTCGAATGAATGAAAGAGACTTATAATCTGTTTGGAATGACTGCAACATTTTATAAAAATTGATTGTGAGTTGATATGAAGAAAATAACTTCACTACTATAATGGTCGAAAGCTATTTTTCACTATAAAAATTACTGAAAGTAGCGGAAAACATCAAGAAAATAGTAGCAAAATAAAAATTTTATTGATGTTTGAAAAACAAAATAATCATAAAGATATCCCAAACAGATCCTCAGTTTTCTCAACGGTTCTCCGTGTTAAGACTACAATTATCCAATATAAGAAAACATTAGATTTACAGGTCAAAGAAAATATGAGAGATTTATTTCCTGTAGTTCAAACTTAAGATTTCTGTATAAGTGTTATGTTCTTATGGCATTTTATTAGGAATTGAATATTTTCTTTCTGTTATTATGAGAGAGCATTTGACCTAGTTTTTAAATAAGGAAAAAGAAAAAAAATTCATATTCAATATATTTTAGTTTTATTTAGGTTAATTTTCTTATTATTTTGATTTTTAGACTAGTATAACAAATCTATTTGTGTCACCATTTTTTATTATTTAAAAAAATTTAATAAAAAAATAAATATTCAAAATCAAATCTATTAGTGTAATAGTTGTAAGTAAACTTTTTTTATATTCAATTGCATGTAAGCCATGTTTAAATATTCTTTGTCTTATATTTCTTATTCAAATAGTCAAAATTATAATAATTTTTTTTTATTTTGTTTTAATATATTTATTATGTGATCTAACTTAAGAAAAATGAGATATGATAATTAATTCTTGTTCGGAAGATAAAATTAATTATGATCAATTAATGCTCAATTACAATTCAAATGTGATAATAAAAATAATAAATAGTTTTAAAAATCATAAATTGGATTAATTAATAAATCCATTGTTGAGCAACTACACTTATCTGCACACGTTGAAATCAGCAGTGAGTCAAATTGATTTGTTAGTTGACTCGGACTCGACACGTTAAATGGCTTGTGAGCCAAATTTGTTGACCTAATGAGCAAGTTTTAGTCAATTCTGATTCAACTTGTAAGCTTGCAAGGTTCATCGTTTAAAAATTATTTATATTTAGAATTTTAAGCTTAAATTTTTTTGAAATATTTAAAATTAGAATCTTTCTTATGATAAATGAGCTGAGCCTTCAGACATTCAAACTCATAGTACAACTTCGGGTTCAAGCTCAAATTGGATTAATTAATTTAGCTCAGGTCAAGAGTGACTCAAGCTTGACTAAACTCATTTATACCTCTAATTGCCGGAGTAAATAGTTTCCCTAGCATTTATTTTAGTTTATTATAATAATTTTAACCGTTATAAAATTTCAAATAACTGTTTACAAATTGCTGCAATACTACAAAATCTTTCGTAGTTATTTTGGAACCCCTCAAGAAGAAAATTTGTAGGGGGTTTATATAAATATCATTTTATTTCATATTATTTACATATCTAACATCCAAAATATTAATATTATATATCTAGCACCCATAAAACAAATATCCGTGCATTGAATTAAATATTAAAATATATAGGATGATATAAGTGGTATGAATAAAATATATGAGTGATATATTCAATATTAAAGCTGTGTATGGGTGGTATACATGTAATATTAATATTTTAGATGTTAAATATATAAATAGCATGAAATAAAGTGGAATTTATGTAAATCCCCCAAATTTGTATTGTTACTCTTATCAGTCGCAATAATAAAAATTTAGTTTATATATTTTAATTTTGAAGTATGATTAAATTTTGATTGTTTAAGCTTTCATAAATTATTAAAATTATTTCAACGCAAGAAAATTAAAAATTGAAGAAAAAATATACCCAAGCAATTTAATGAACTTTAAAAATTGAATAAAAACTCCGATCTAATACATACGTCAGACATGAATTACCTGGCGGGCTTAAAGATAAGACCTCTATAGTACCAAATCAAAGGTTTTTCATATCCTCTTTGATTGTTCATATAAAAAGATTAATCCGTTTGGTCAACACAAGACTAATATATAATTATATGCAAAATGATGTAAACTTGACTATTTTTAATTATTATTATTATAATTATTATTTATTTTTAATGATGTAAACTTGACTTAGCAACACATTATAGGCTTTGAAATGATAAGATGACTTTTCAAGAAGTTTAGTTTTTTTTTTTTTTTTGACTTTTCAAAAATGTTATTTTAGTTTATACTCATAAATATAAATAGTGGGTTAAAATAGTCTGATCAAAAATTAATTATGATTAAAATCATAAATTTATTTTAAAATAAGTGTAATATATTAAGAATTATTTTTTTATTATGTTTTCTATTAAAAACTTTATACAACAATAATATCAAGTCTTTATATCACTACGTGGGGCCAATTACATGAATTCTTTTTCTTTACTGTATTATATTAAGAGACAAATTCTCATTTAAATCTAATAAAAATATCATTACTAATATTTTCCAACCAAATCTTTTAAAAATTTATGAATTTTAAATTCATTATGACCAAATTTTAATTAAAAAAAAAATTGCATTACTTTTTCTTCCTTTAAATTTTTATGCATAAAAATTTAGAATTTTGATTTTATGTCATTCATATACATAACAAAGTGTATGAATTCAATGTCTTTTTCTTGGCTCAAGGTTTATGAATTTTTTTTAATAATATAATTCATAATTGGCTAAAAAATAAATATAGTCAAATTAGGTGGACTACCTTCTTGATAAAAGAGTTTGATAATTCAAAATAATGGATTCATGAAATTTTGATCAAATTATGTCTATCTTTATAAATTAATTAATTTCTCATATATTCAATTAAACCTCTTTAAGCTCATTCATTTCTCCAAAATATCTATTGGGTATTAAATCCCTTAAAAATCATGATTGATATTGGAACACAAGCTAAGCTTCTTTATTTAAAATATTTTGAAAATTTTTGAGATAGAATTAATCTTTGAAATAATGTTCTTTTTGAAGACATTACAAGTTAGTTTTGCATGGATTCTTATTGTGTCGATCAATTAGTTTATACTGCTGCCTTGAGCCTCAATTCCCTCTATTGGGCTTGTTGGGGGTTCGGCACTTACTTGGGTTCATGTGTTTTGCACTATATTAGCTTTTTCGTGCAATGTCCCATCACTGTATAGTTTGATGGTAAAAGATAAAGAGTGGAGCACTAGAGAGCTCAAAACTAAAACCTTAGCATAGGAACACTGTCAGGGGGCGCTGTGGCACTCTAGACCTCGACGCTACGGTGCCCAAGACCCCGATGTTGTGGCGCTATCATATAGATAGAAGATAGAGAATTCAATGCCACGACGCTCTAACTTGGTGTCGTAGTGTTGTGAAGCAGACATAACAATTTTCTTTCTGTTTTTCTATTAAGGGTTGCGCCCCTTCACGATTGTTGTATATCTTTTGGTTTATTCTTGTGTAAAAACGATGCTAGATAGATTAGAGACAATGAGAGAGTGAGATAGAAGATAGTTCTTGTTGCGTGCTAGAATATACGCGGCAGTAGAGTTTATAAATATTCGTCTTAGAGTTGCTCGAGTATTCCGCACACAAACAGAAAAGAGAAGTGAACACCAAATATTTTTACGTGGAAAACCCAAAAAGGGAAAAAACCAC
>NW_021318962.1:286602-296310 GCF_001605985.2 Dendrobium catenatum | reverse complement strand
ACTATTGCAAACTTATAAATTGTAACGATTAAAAATGTTTCAAAGTTAGAGTCATGATGATTTTAATTGCTATTAAGGCGTTGCCAAATGCAATGATTTAGTTTATAGCAGTTTTGACTACGGCAATGTTATTAGAGGTTAACATTGCTGCAACCTTACAATTCCTTTCAATGGCCATTTGTCAATCATAATAACAAACATTTGTAAACTACAATAAAATGCTTCAAAGTTAGTGCGCTAATGACTTTGTTAGTGGCTTTCTAATGATTCTTACAAGCTCGCTCTGGCATTTAACCTATTGGGTGTTGCTGCTGATCATGCGTTGCTATTAGATGTAGGGCTGCAAACGAATCGAGCCAAGCCGAGTATGCGAGTGTTCATATTTGAGTTCGTTTATCATTATCTTGTTTAAGTTCAGTTCAAGTTTGATTCGAACTTTATTGTTTGTGTTCATCTTTGATTCGTTTAATTTAGGAGTGTTCATGTTCGGTTCATGTTTGATTCGATTAATATTTATCGAGCTTTAAACAAACAAGTTTTAACGAGCTATGTTAATGAATATATTTATCAATGAATCTATTGAACAAACAAACATTAAATTTGTTCATGAACATCTTAAACAAACAATCTAGTAAACATATAGACAAATGTGAAATGTCTTTTGTTCATAAAATTAAATTTATAATAAAAGCAGTTGTCTATTTAAAATGAAAATATGATTAATCTATATGAATATATTTTTAAATGAAGCTTTGTTGCATTTTTCTCCATTTGAGCTTTTTATAGAGCTTAATGTCGAGCTTGTTCACGAACGTCAAATGATGTTGTTCGTAAACATAAATGAACCGAACACATTAGTGTTCAAGCTTGTTTATTTAATGATCGAGTATTTAAAATGTTGTTCAAGTTTGTTTGTTTAGTTAGTTAAATGATCACAAATGAGTTTTAATCGAACTAAGCATCGAGTAGCTCGTCAAACTTTTGGTTCGCTTGCAGCCCTAGCTAGATGGCCAGCTCCTTCATGGCAACGAACACGTACTAAAAAGCTATTGTCATCACCGGGCTGTGGGTGATGGCTTGTCGGTTTGAGCTCACATTTGTATCCAAGAGCTTGAGTTTTGTTTATGACTCAGCTTATAGCAAGACACGTAAGGATATATTTGTTTGGGATAAGTTATTTGCCATTTTGTTTTCATATCCAAATTATATTTGGGACAGCTTTTTCACTATTTTATTTTCATATTTGTTGCAGTAGAGTGATAAAATTTTTTATCTTAGCATTGCATGAATATTCAGTATGCAAATAGAGAAGATGCAAAACTAAAATTTTTATGTGAACAATTCTGAAAAAAAAGATAAAAATCATGGGGACATGCCCAGTTGAAATGATTTCATTAAATTTGAATGCATTACAAAACTTGACCCGTCTTTAAATTTGAAGACAGTGAAGTTACCATAGTTTAGGGAGTTAGATAGAAGTCCAACGTCGGTCAATGATTAGACATAAATTTAGCAATGATTGTTGGTAGGGCGAAAGTCCAACCACGTTCGGTAGCCTCAAAGAAATCTGGCGATGGTTAGTGATCTGGTAGAAGTCTGGCGATGGTCAGTGGCTGGGTGGAAGTCCGGTGATAGCTAGGCAGATGTCTAGCGACAGCTGGTGGTTGGATAGATATATGACGACGATTTTGGTGTCAGGGCAGATGTCCAACAATAGCTGGTGGTCGGGCAAAAATCCTGCAACGATCGGTGAACGAACATAAGTCAGTTGACAGCTAGTGGCCGGGCAGATGTCAGGCGATGGATGGTGGTCGGGCAAATGTCTGATGATGGCTGGTGGCCGGACAAATCTCCGTCTATGGCTGGTGGCCGGGCAGAAGTCTGGTGACGATTGGTGGCCAAGCAGATTCCTTGGAATGGTTGATGGCTGGGCAAAAGTCCAGCGACAGCTGTTTGTCGAGCAGACTTTAAGCGACAGCTGGTGGCCAAGCCGTGGTCAAGGAGTGGTGGCAAGAGAGATCTCTGATTCTCTTCCATCTTCCTCTTCTTTTTCTACCTTTCTCTTTTGTGAAAAAATAGGGAATTTATTTATAATTTTTTTAAAGTGACATGACTAATAAATTAGGAGAAAATCAATGGTATGTTGGGAGTGTTTTTAATGGATAGGTTATATTGATTCCCTTGACCATAGACGTTTTATCAAGCATTTGAGTATCTTAATGATGCCATAATACAACGATCTTGGGCTCGTTGGATTCGTCTCGTCGAGCCGCTCTATTTGACTATAAGCATGTCATATTTGTAATCATTTGCTCATCCAATTTGTGCCTTGAATCTTATAAACATTCCTCAAGCCCCCGATTTGGAGCCATTTGGGCTTGAATTAGATCGAATTTGCTTTCGTTGGGTTTGCCTTATTGAGATGTTTAGTTTGACTATAAATTAGCTAAAATCGATATTCATATTGCCCGGATTTAATTTCAAAAGTTTCCCATTAAATTTTTCTCGAGCTTCATACCTGATCAAGATAATTATGTTCATGATATATCAATATTGAAACTATATTTTCATTTGACTATTTTTATGTTGTTTTCTTGTTTCTTTTTTAAAGTTTTTATTATGAGAAGGTAATTTTGAGTAGGTACTTTTTATATCCAATCAATAATGCGTGATACCTTTAAGAAAATAATTATTCAACTTTATATATATATATAATATTTATAATAATTTAAAAAAATTATTTTTCTCACAATAATTCCGTCATAAGAATATCAAAAAAAGCACTATACACCCAATGAACTCACCAACATCAGACCAAAACGATTAAAAAATAAGAAGGCACTTTTAAATCTTAATATGCATGCTTAGTCTTCAAAATACTAACATTCATCAAAATTACATTTTCGTTGTGCATTTTATCCTAAATAAAATTTACAATATAAAAATTTGTTTTGAAAACTCACAAAATAGTGTATTATATACGAAACTTGGAGTCTCAAGCAGTACAATAACACAAAGTTAAGCATAGCTAGCTTTGAACAATTTTCCCTTTCAAAATTCTGAAATTACATCTCATTCAGGAGAAATTATTCTATGCGGAGTCAAAACGGAAAGAATCGTCCAGACATGTGAGTGTACATATATGATACACACAATATGTACATAAATTATTTTGTGCGGAGTCCAAACTGGAAGAACTGTCCAAATATGTGAATGTACACATTACTATATATAATATTATGTATACTCATAACCCAACTAATTCTCCGCTCCGCACAGAATAATTTTTCCCAATTCAGAGCTCATTTGTATTATTTTATTTCGACCATTTGCATCTTGTTTTACCGGTGAAACTTTCGTATTTTGCGAGCATATTATAAAGCCTATTGTTGGTTCATTCAAGTTTTGACTTGCATTAAATAAAGCACATTAATGTGCCATATGCCTTCGAAAAGCACGGCGAAGTTCGTATACTGTACTTCCCATATTTTATATAGCCTTTTCGGCCGGTTGATGATTCATTATCACTCGTAAAAGAATTATATTTTAGGAATGGTGTTCTTTGTAAAAGCCTCTTTGTTTTTGGTAGCGTTAGGTAGGCAAGTAAAGCAGTTTTTAAAAAATAAATAAATAAAATTTAAAGAATTAATAATATTATTTGTCATTATACTGCCTATGTATGTCGCTTGCGTTTATTGCCCAAGAAGATGTTTAGTACAAATATTCTTTTATTTATAATACGTTTTTTAGGTTAATTAAATCTCTACATAAATAAATAGAATAATAAAAGAGAGAAATTTTGTTAGGGGTGGCTTAGTTTTACGATGAACGGATGAGATAATTCTGCATAATTGGAACCAAAAAAAATGGAAAAAAATGTGAATGCAATAAGGGGGGTTATTATCATAAATTTGATTTATAGTAATATTTTTGAAAAAAAATAATATATATAATACGATTACATATTTTATAATTAATTTTATTTGAAGTTGTTCTAAAACTAATACTTTTAGCTATACTTTTTCAATGTTGTCATATTTTTTAAATAATATGATTATTGTTAAACACTCAGCACTCTGGTGTCTAGTCTTTTTTTACCCGTTGTGAAAAGATATCTTGACTGCTGCGATGCTTTGTTCTCTTTATTTCAACGTTGGGGCACTCGGTACGCAACGCCACGGTGTTGTACGAAAAACTTTTTTTTTTCTTAGGTGCATGGCGCCCAAATCCAAATAGGGGGTAAACCCCTAGCACCCCCTAGCGAACACAACAAAACTTCAAATTTGAGGCAAATGAACAACCAGATTGATCAACACAATTAAATTCTACACAACAATGGCGAAAGACATCTCATAATTCATGCCTATTGTAATATATTAATACATTATCCATCTTTGACAAACGATAATTTTTTAGAGGGGTTTACCCCCTTTTTGGGATTCGCTTGCCAAAAAAAGTCTCCAGTATAAAGAATCATTAGTCACTAAAATGACATTATATATATTTGAAAAAAAAAAATCTCTAACTTTTTAGCTACAAAATTTGAAGACAATTTTTCTTTTTGGTAGCTAATATCAAGCTTCATTTTTGGTGACCCATTTTCTTTGTAGTGAATGGCCGAGCCAAATTCGAGGCAACACCAACAGTTACATATAAATTTGCCCCCATTGAAAATTAAGGCCGGTTCCGCCCTTGAATCAAAACCATGAAATAAAAAATCAAGCTGAACCACAAAACTGATCGCCCTAATTAATATTTGGACGTTTCCTTCAATTTTCTTTGAGGTAAAGTCATAGCACTTGTCAAGTGGCAAAATTCGGTAGACAGTTGATGACTTGTCCATAGGCGACGCTGGCTATCTTAAACTTGTGGTCATTTACTCATTTGTCACTTCAGTGTCTCAAGTCAGGAGTGGGCCGGTGACAAATCCCTTTACATGCACCGCACCGCCCACTCTAACATAAGAAAATAGACATTTAGATGGACAAAATTATCATTTTATTCATCGTTAATCGGTGAGAACTTGCCAGAAAATCCCTTTCTGAAGAGATTTAGATAGTTATGTGCACGTCGTCTGAAGTTTCCTCGACGATAAACTTTAATTAAATGCATGAGAAAAGATTAGAGACTGCAGTGAGTTGCCGATGAAGAAGGCAAAGTATGTGGTAAGATGGAGACGATGGCGACTAATAGCAGATGAGAGGTGGTAGAAGCATGAGAAAGGAGGAGGAGAAAATTTTTTGCTTGAAGGGAGTATCGGACGCTTGTAGTACTTAGAATTAATTTATAAATATATAAATTATTTCTGTATTTAACAACAAACAAAGCTTTGTTTTTTTACTAGAATTTTATTGGAAAAATTGGCTCAATTATCATGTCAAATATTTCTTTTGGTATTTTGTTGAATTTTCTTAGTGCATTGAACCTGTTAGTTCTGAATGCGGGGCAAGTTCCATAAGACAAAGAAATTCCTCCTCGAATTAGTATAATAAATTCATATATCTCCTTCACCTAGAGATTTATTATGTTTAGGATATATATTTCAAGGAGAACCGTCGGTAAAAAGACCGCCGGTAGGCCGTCGGTCAATTAACCGGCGGCGTCACAGCCGGAAAACCGCCGGCATAAAATCCGGTTGAAACCGGCGGTCGGAGCCGCCGGAAAACCGCCGGCTACATAAACCGCCGATAATAGTTTCCTACGCGATTTTTTCCAAAAACCGCCGTAAAGCCGCCGGTAGTTAAAAAAACCGCCGGTTAATATAGGCTTACCGCCGGATTTCAGCGTTTTTCCTGTAGTGAATTTAGCTATGGGAGGATGTATCTCTACGTCAGGTGGGAGGACGCAATAAAAATTCGACTCGTGCACCCTCAAATTTGTTTGAACTTGCTTCCTACATCATTGACAATCAATGTACATTGAACACTAACATTTGACGTACACATTCTCGATTGTTCGATCTCCTTTTTTGTTTTTAGAATTATCAAGTTGATCGCACATCACATCTAGCTTCTGATGTTTACTATTGACAATCACGTAACTATCAATTACCAATATTAAAATTTCTAACTAATCACCTAACTTCTATCACGAGAATAATCAAATTGGCTTGACATCCAACGCTAATTTTTATTGAACTATAATGCCTCAAGACTTCTATAAACATAGGAGTTATTTCCATAGTTTATATTTATTACTTTATATCAATGCATTCATTAATCATTTCGAATATAATCACTTTCGTGAGTTTTTAGCGGAAAAAATCTTCTATCTCTTTCATGCAACTTTCAATATTTAATCTATTCACATGTGTGTGATAACAATCATGCATGAGATATTAGATAATCTCTACTATCATAAATATTCTAATATACAATATATTTATACATACATACACATGTATTTACTTGTATATATTTTGATATAATTTTAAGTTGAAAAAATATATGGTACTTAAGTTTTATTTGAGATAACTTTATTACTATTTTTTAAAGTAGCTTTTTAATATAAAAAACTTAATTTTTGTACTAAAAGATCTATTTTAAAAAACAGTAAAAAAATGTCCCAAACTAAGCCCTGGGCTTGATTTGAAACACCTTTCTTACTATTTTTTAAAGTAAATTTTTCATACAAAATTAAAAAAAAAAAGCTGTTCTCCGAGCCTAGACATCAAAGATCAACTCTCTAAGAAGTGAATGATCTAATATTTTGGCTTTTCTTACTCTTCAAGAGAAAAATCTTTGCACGCGTCATGAGGCAAATCGGTAGAGACTGAGAGCTCAGGGTCGCTAAGCAGCTTATGAGCTTGTGGAAGAGACTGAACGGATTGCCCATGACCAAGGAAAAACAATAGCCTTTGGGGAATGCTAGATATCTTAAACGTGTGGCCAGTTTTTTTTGTCGTGTCTCTGATAATAGTGGGTGGCCTATGTATATATAGGTGCACCGCCCACTTTAATATTAAAAGAAAATAACTATTTATCATTAATGGGTGAAAATTTTTTATATATGAATTGTTTGATTTGAAGTAAATTGAATATAAAATATGATATTTAGTTGGATGAAAAAGAAAAGTAAATTAAAATAAAATGAATATATATTGTGTAAAGTGTTTTAGCTCATTTTTAAGGTAAAATATATAAACTCATTCAGTTTTAAGGAAAATTCGTTTAATTTTCATCTCAAGAAACATCTTTTGTCGCCGCTAGCCACCATGTAGTACCATCTCAGGCCACCACTATCACCACTCATCATTCAACTTCATTTTGTTTACACTCATCTAAATAACACAGAATATTTCTTTTATATTGTATTTTATTTACGTTATATTTCTCTTTTAGACAATCAAATCAAATATTTTTTTAATGTAAAAAGTGTCATTGGAGATGATCTTTAATTAAAAAAAAAATGTTAATAATTTTGGTAAAAGTAGCGACAGTGTTGCATAGAGAAGGTGATATGGATCATATGAGGAGGAGATAAATGCAAGCAAGAGAAAATATTTGAGAGTGGAGGGAGGTGGGGAATGGGGATGACCCAAGTTTGGGATGGAGAATAATGGCAGATCCAAGAGGTAAGAAAAGAGAAGGTGAGGAAGAATTTTTTTTTGGCTGGAAGGGGTACTGGTCTGGGAAAGAGAGCAAGAGTCAAACCCGAACTGACAGGGTTTCTACTAAAAAATTTAATACATGGAAATTGTTGGCTGCCTGACTTGATATATATATATCCTCCATGCTCAGAGCACCTCACATCTTGTTAGCATGTATGTGCTCGCTTATCTCATCAACAGAGAGATTATTTAGCAAGTTCATGCATATCTCATCAATTGAGAGATATTTTACCATCTCATCATTTACTATGAATAAGCCCCTTTTAATTAAAGCTTTTGTTGGTGTTTACATTTTTCTTAAAATATTAAACTCAGTACTAATCTTGTAACCTCTATCTATCCCATGTATCCCTTCTCCTCCTATGTAGGAGAAGTTCGGAACTATGTTTTCATGTGTTATAAAATCAAACATTAAGGCTTTATTCGGGACACCTTTCTTATTATTTTATAAAATAATTTTTTAGTTAAAAAAAATTTATACTAAAAAATAACTTTAAAAAATAATATAAAAGATGTCCCAAACAAAATTAAATTTATATATTTCTTATGATTATATTGACTCTCTATCTCTCTATATCTTTATCTCTCATGAGAACCACTCTTTAAATTACTAAGTGAACAAAAGTGACCTCATAGTATGAAAGGTTCAGAAAATTTGCAAAACTATCATAGTTAAATCCATGTCATACAAGTTCTATACTATGCATGTATATCATGTTAATCATATGGTTCATATATATCAAATGTCTTTGCATCAATTTTATCAGTCTTATCAAATACTTGTATCAGTCATAACCTATATCTTATATAAATTATATCATGTTTATTATATAATTTATCATATATATTCTTATCATATACAAGTATTATAAAAAAGAAAAATCATCCAACTATTTGTGGTATTTTTCCAGTATCCAGTATTGTAGGTCAATCCTATAGGAATGAGTCTCAATCACAAGTCATTTAGATTAGGTGGCTTTCATATCAGAAGTCATCACTTCCTATACGTCAACGTATCATATCTTACCAATTTGTCTCCTTATGCATCCCTTTCTATATTATTATTTATCATTTTAAAGAAAAGTTTGTCGGTCCACCATACTCTACATGGTAATATATCTACAACCAACCTAAATTAGTCAATAATATATGATCAGCCATTCTTATATACACTCATTTCACAACAAAATATAACAAAATAAACATGTAACACATTCAATGTTCAGTTCATTATGTCATCTTAATGCATGTAAAATTAACAGTTAAACTAAAATTAATAAAATTTATAAGAAAATACAGTTTGATTTTTTTTACATGTATGTATCAATAATTATCAAATTATAACTTATGCATGTCATATAAGCATATAAAATAGCTGGATAATGCGAGTTATAGCGTAAAAATTAAAGACGCGTTTAATTTTTAAGAAAATGTTGGGATTATCTATTCAATTATTATTACTTACTCACGTGAATTTATCAATCTCAAATTATTAATATGTTTCTGTAATTATTTGAGTTTTTTTTTTTTTGTATCACCAAGTTTAGCCTTTATTAACTTAAATTTTATTTAGCGCACAAAAGTTAATAATTCCGTAATTAAGCGTAGAATAGTACTAACGACGTTACCGTTTGAATTTCGAGTACCGTTGACGAGAACGTTTTTTATCAACCCTGAAGCGGCAATAAAAACCACTTTGACTTTGTCTATCAATATTGTGAAATACAAATTGCATTTCTTACATGAAAAAAAAAAATATAATTTTCTTAATTTCACCACCATACAGGCATGTTGAATTGCCGTATTCAGTTGAAACAACCTACATCCTATCCAGTAGCGGAGCCAGAAAGTTTATCAAGGGGGGGCCTAAATTATATTATTAAAATTTTCCCTCAACTTTTTTCATCCGGGCTTGGGACCGGCATAGGCAGTTTTAAAATTTTTTTATTAATAATTATCCAAAAACATATAATATTAAATATAAGAGAGTAAACAACTTACAATTTATAACGCCGACTCTTCATATTCTGAAAGAGTTGAATGATTACTTCATTATCAATAGAATCCAGAATTTCTTTTTCAACATAAACAAGTAATAA
>NW_021318962.1:215231-286350 GCF_001605985.2 Dendrobium catenatum | reverse complement strand
TCTTTTAATGAGGTGAACTGATCATCAGATCGCATATCCATGATGTAAGTATCCAACTGATTTTCAAGAACCGCCTGATCAAGAAGACTAAAATCAGCTGGATAAAACTGTGTCATTCGAATCAACATGTCTTTATTGAATGCATGAAATCCGTTATTAGGATTCAAACATGCCATGCACAAAAGCAGGTCGGTATTTACTTCTGTAAACCGATTGTTCAACTCCTGAAGCTGCATATCAAGCACTGTGTAAAAAATTTCATCCTGACAGTTTAATGCCTAATACGTTAGATGCGAAAGCAAGAAGCTTTAGATTTAGACTTCACTTGGGACGATTTTTTTGTTGCTTCTTAAAGTAATTTTTTAGTACAAAAATTGAAAAATTTTATACCAAAAGACTGCTTTAATAAGCAACAAGCTAGAAAGTTGTCCTAGACTTCGTTTAGGATGACTTTCTTTCTGCTTATTAAATCAGTTTTTTAGCATAAACATTTTAATTTTTTTACTAAAAAGTTGCTTTATGAAGCGGTAAGAAACCATTCCAAACGAAGCCTTAAGCTAAGGCTTCGTTTGGGACAACTTTTTTATTGTTTATTAAGACTTCATTTGGGACGGCTTTTTTGCTGCTTTTTAAATCAATTTTTTAGTAAAAAATTAAAATTTTTATACTAGAAAGTGCTTTAAGGAGCAATAAGAAAGTCGCCCCAAAAAGAAGCCTAAAATAACTTTTTAGTGCAAAAATTATTTTTTTATGTTAAAATGCTGTTTTAAAAAGTAGTAAGAAAACCGTCCAAACAAAATCTTAAGAGAATTAGAAAGAGTTCTGGAAAAGAGCAGATAATCCTACCCCCATAACTACACTCATGTCTCAGCAAATGGTCTTACGTACAAAAATAGGGTCGCAAGGCTTGCAAATGGGTTGAATTTAGATTAAAATAATTAAAATCAATATTAATAATAGTAACCAAATGCAAATTTAGAACAAATCATTTAGAGAGCACAAATCACAAATCGATAAATCATATAGCTAAAGCAGTCATTCAATTGTTAGGATCAATCTCTAAGCATCTAAGTAAAACTTTCACATCAAATAATTTAAAAATATATTTATGTAAAAAAATTAAATAATTGATCATTAATTAAAAGTTTAAATTTTTAGATTGAAAAATATCTTTAATCCTTGTATCTTGCCTAACTCTAGTCTAATGAAGGATCGCATGAGAATCATTTTTTTGTCAGGAAGCTCAGAAAAAATGCCCCTCTACATATGTAGAGCACTAGCTATATGTTTAATAAAATCGATCTAAATTCTCGGAATCCTTTCAAATTTGTGCCAAATTCATAGAACTTGATCAAAAGTCTTGTGGCTGCAGCACAATGTTATGCTCCAGGACAAATTGACTTGTGGTCAGCTAGATGCATCGCATCTTAGTTAAAAAGCTTCTTAGATATATGTGATTTAATTTATTACAAATTTGTTATATGATTATAGAACTTTTCAGATTTCTCATCATTTTCTACTTATTATTATATATAGTAGGATGTAAGAAGAGTTTAGCATTGATGAAATATTACTCTCTTTGAAGCCTTTGAAGCTTAGTGTTTGTGTTTGTTCCATTAATTGGATTTTTTTCTTACAGGCCCGATATTAAAGACCAATATTCTAGAGGTTTCCAAATAAATAAAGTACAGCAATATCTTTGTAATTCTTTATCCACGTGTAATTATACTAGTGGAGAATAGGCTGTTCTGCTTTCTATAAATAGACATCTATACTATGTACTCCGCAACTATTAATAATATTCAAGTATGAGTTAATACTTTAGCACTTGTTTTGTCTTTTTCCCTTTTACCTTTCGGTTTATTCAATTCATCATGGTATCAGAGCCTGCCAACTCGGACATCTGAATTTTTTTTTCTTTTTCTCTCCGAGCTCTGCCTTGATCCTTCGGCTCTTTCTCTTCCTTCAAACTCTTTTCCGTCTTTATGGCAAATCAATCTTCTTCTTCTTCTTTCACAACGACCAACACCTCTCCGCAAATTCCACCGGTCATCACGCCTCAGCTGAAATTCCTGATCAGCAATATCAAGAACCTCATCACCGCCACCCTTACCTCCGACAACTTTTCGATTTGGAAATCCCAGGTTGAAAAGGTCTTTTACGCCAATGGATTCAAAGGGTTCTTGGACGGCACAATCTCTCTTCACACCGTCTCTGACGGCTCCGATCACCAAGAAACCGATCAGATGGCAAATCTTCAACTCACGGATCAACACCTTGCAGCTGCATTGTGCTCGGTAATATCTCCATCAATCTTACCATATGTTCTCTCCCTCACCAACTGTTCAGAGATCTGGTCCACTCTTCTTCATCGTCTCCAATCAACCACACGATCTCGTGTAATCCAATTAAATAACGATTTACACCATCTCACCAACGGTGATAAATCCATGTCCGCTTATCTTCTGGACATCAAGACGAAGGTCGACGCAATCGCTGCCGCTGGCACCCGTCTAGACCCTGAAGACGTCATCCTTTACACTCTCAATGGCCTTCCCGCCACCTACCAATCATTCAAGACAGCTATTCGAACAAACTTACAACCCATAAGTCTTGATGATCTGTACAGCCTACTCTGTACCGAGGAACAGAATCTGCTTCAAGAAACCATCAAAGAACTTAATGCTACTCATCTGACTGACTCTACTAAAGCACTTACTGCTACTCGCGGACGCGGCTCTGGCCGAAACAACAGATACCGTGGTCGTCGCGGTCGTGGTACTAGAACCACATCTGGTCGCGGCTCAAACAACCCTGATCGCAACGTTACCTGTCAGATCTGTTTCAAACTGGGACACTCCGCCTCTCGGTGCTGGCACCGGAGTGATCTCAACTACACAGCCAACCCACCACAATCTGCTCTGATCGGCACAACTGAAAGCACTGCGGCAACGGATTGGTACCTGGACAGTGGCGCTTCTTCACATCTAACAGCTGATCCCTCTCACCTTAGCAATCCGGCGCCCTACTCCGGAAACTCCCAGGTCATCATCGGAAATGGGCACCATCTCCCCATACAGCACACAGGTAATGGAATTCTGCCTACCCCATCAGGTAATCTGGTTCTCAACAACATTCATCAAGTACCAAATCTTTCCTTTAATTTGCTCTCCATTTATCAACTAACCCGTGACAATAACTGCACTGTCTCTTTTAACTGTCATGGCTATCAAATAAAGGATACGATGACCAATCGCATACTGCTTCAAGGACCTTGCCATAGAGGGCTGTACTCGGTTCGGTCCAAACAACCAGCATCGGATCTTGCCTTAATTTCGATCAAAACTGTACCGGATCTATGGCATTTGCGACTCGGTCACCCAGCCAATACTACATTGCAACACCTATCTGTTCTTTCACAAATTTGTACTAAACTTTCAAATAACAGTTGTAATACATGCCATGTAGCTAAAAGTAGACAACTATCTTTTCCTGTTTCTAATTCCATTACTACTCACTCTTTTGCACTAATACACTCAGACGTTTGGGGCCCTTCCCCCACTATTTCTTTACAAGGTTTTCGTTATTTTGTTACGTTTATTGACGATTTTTCAAATTTTTGTTGGGTGTTTCCGCTAGCTCATAAATCAGAAGTTACAAACAAGTTCATACTATTTTCCAAAATGGTCAAGTGCCAATTCAATTCCAACATTAAAATTGTTCGTACCGACGGCGGCGGTGAGTACCTAAACAATACCTTTAAACAATTTTGTCAACAACAGGGAATTCAACATCAGTACACTTGCCCATACACACCAGCTCAAAATGGTGTAGCAGAACGCAAGAATCGTCATATTCTTGAAACGATTCGGAGCTTACTAATCCATGCCAACGCTCCTCCTACCTTATGGGTTGAAGCCTTACACACGGCCATACACATCATAAATCGGCTACCCACCACTACACTAAAGCACAACACACCATTCAAAAAACTCTATAACAAATCTCCCTCCTACAATCATCTTAAAACTTTCGGATGTTTATGTTACCCCTGGCTCCGTCCCTATTCGAAATCCAAACTTTCAACTCTATCTATACCCTGCGTATTCATCGGCTATGCCTCCCAACAAAAAGGGTATAGGTGTCTTGATCCCACCACAAATCGTGTCTTCACTTCTCGTCATGTTATCTTTACATAACATTTGTTTCCATTTCACAGCAACACTAACACAAACAACACATCATCATCTCAACCCAATTACACTGCCTCACCTTTGCTTCTTGTCCTAGTATCCAGTCTATCTACCTCCACTCCTATCCCACACACCAGGACACCTATCCAGCAGCAACATTCTTCTGTCCCAAATCCTCAACCCGCTTCTGCAATTCCTTGCCCAGCAAATCCCGTCACTACCCCACCTGTTCGGCACAGACATACCATGCAGACCCGACTCCAAACTGGCCATCTCAAACCCAAACCAATATTCGACCTTACACATCAAACTTCGGAACCTGATCCCACGTCCTATAATCAAGCCGTTAAACACGCTCACTGGCGAACTGCTATGTCCAACGAATTTCAAGCTTTACAATCACAAGGGACTTGGGAACTTGTTCCCTCGCAGCCTCACTATCATACACTTGGATGTAAATGGACCTTTCGCACTAAATACAACTCCAACGGTACGATATCTCGGTATAAAGCTCGACTCGTTGCGTTAGGCTACAATCAAGAATATGGCCTGGATTATACGGACACATTTAGTCTCGTAGCCAAGATACCAACGTTCAGGATCCTCATTACCCTTGCACTTCATCATCAATGGTCCATACATCAGTTAGACATATCAAATGCTTTTCTCCATGGCAACTTAAAAGAGACCGTCTATATGAAACAACCTCCAGGATTCGTCGACTCCAATCATCCGACCCATGTTTGCAAACTGAACAAAGCCTTGTATGGACTCAAACAAGCTCCACGTCAATGGTTCGAGACTCTGACCGGCTTCCTTCATCAATGTAAGTTCACCACGAGCAACTCTGACTCATCACTATTTATATACAAACAAGAAAAATGTGCTGTTTATATCTTAATTTACGTCGACGATATCATACTAACGGGCAATAATGATTCTTTCATCGCACATATACTGGACAAACTGCACGCCCGATTCAACATGCGGCACCTGGGCAATCTTACTCAATTTCTCGGCCTCACCGCTGAACCTACACCAAGTGGACTGGTTCTGCATCAATCCAGATATGCGGAAGATATACTTCACCGAGCCGGAATGCAGAACAGCAAGGCCGTTGCAACTCCTATGTCCATCAAGACTGCTACCTCCGGTTCATCCACACTCTTCTCAAATCCAAATCTGTACTGCCAGCTAACCGGAGCATTACAATACCTTACTCTTACACGCCCCGACATAGCCTTTGCAGTCAACCGAGCCTGTCAGCACATGCATCGGCCAACCTATCAGCATTTCGACGAACTCAAGCGAATTCTAAGATACATTCGCGGCACTACTCACCATGGCGTCACAATCAATGGTGACTCTTTGATTCTCCGATCCTACTCTGACTCCGATTGGGCCGGTGACAAGGAAGACCGCAAGTCCACTACTGGCTACTGCAACTTTCTCGGTGAAACACTCATCTCCTGGAGTGTTAAGAAACAAACAACCATAGCTTGTTCTTCAACAGAAGCCGAGTACCGTGCCATTGCCGCAGCTACCACAGAAATCATTTGGCTTCGACGACTACTACAGGAGCTTGACATTCCGCAACCAGCACCGACCATCCTCTACTGTGATAACACCTCCGCAATTGCCCTCGCGAATAATCCCGTTTATCACGCTTGAACTAAGCACATAGAGATTGATTGTCACTTTATTCGCGAATGTATCAAGAATAAAAGCATAACGGTGCATCATATCTCCTCCAAGGATCAACTTGCGGATCTATTTACCAAATCCCTACCTACTTCAAGATTCAAGCTTCTTGCTGCCATCAGCTTGCAAGGGGATATTAAAGACCAATATTCTAGAGGTTTCCAAATAAATAAAGTACAGCAATATCTTTGTAATTCTTTATCCACGTGTAATTATACTAGTGGAGAATAGGCTGTTCTGCTTTCTATAAATAGACATCTATACTATGTACTCTGCAACTATTAATAATATTCAAGTATGAGTTAATACTTTAGCACTTGTTTTGTCTTTTTCCCTTTTACCTTTCGGTTTATTCAATTCATCACCCGATTCTTCCGAAGGTCCATTGCATCAGAGCCGTTTTACTTAACCGGCCAAGTTAATGAAACTTGGTCAAGATTTTTGAGTAATGAAATTTGCTTGAGCGACTAAAGTTTTATTTGGGACATCTTTTAGCCACTATTTTCAAGTAATTTTTATACTAAAATACTGCTTTAGAATACAGTAAGAAAGCTGTCTCAAACAAAGCTTAAGTTTAGCCAACTAGACAAATTCAATCATTTTATATAGAATTAATTTCAAATTTTCAAGATCACTTTCTCATCTCATTGTAGTTTCATTGGCTAAAAATTCCACCTCAAATTTCGCACATATTATCTAAAGTTGATGCTGCTTCTTATTGGTAGTTCATACACCTATGAGAGCAGTTCCTCTTTTACTTAACAAACTTGCATGCAGAAATTAGTCTAAATCTTGGTTTTGATGGTTGATTTTTTTGTTGGCTCCTATTCTTTTAAGACTTTGAAATTTTTTTGATAAAATGAAACTCAATTACTTGTAGAAAGTTTAGCACATTTCTTCACACCACATGAAACCAGGTATTTTCTTCACTTATCCATTTTTTGTCACTTCATCCAATTTTGTTGTTTTTTTTTCTTAAATTAAGATAATTTAATCACAGGTGTTAGAAGTTAGGTATTGATGTACTCAAAGCTCCTGCATCAACGATGAGATGAGAGTCAAGATCTTCAACCATTGGTCCACAGTGCCTTGCACTATGTGCAATTCTTTCAATATAACATATTTTATTGTATATTACTCTACGGAAGATAGAATTTTTATTATACATTTTCTTTGATGTTTCATGCATGAGGGTTTGTCTTAATCCAACAAAGAGACTATGGTTTACTTATTTAGTTGAAAGCTGGTTATAAACTTATTTTAATGCTTCATGAATGGAGACCATTAGTTTTAGTGAAATTCTTAAGGAGAAACTTGGGGAGTATTTTATAAGCACATTAAGAAGTCAAACCCTTATAAATTTAAGTGTTTTGTATGTGTTTTTTTATTAATTAGTAGCTTCCTCAATGATGATTTTAATCTTTTAATCTGATCTAGAATTCAATATTCAATTATAATAAATGATTTTAATGTTTAAAATCACAATAATTATTTTTTCATTAACACTAAAATGACTAATAGCATAATTTGAAAAATATAGAATAAGAAGAGAGTCTAAGAGTCTGTAAGGATAAGGATATGAAAATATGTAAATATGAAAAAGAGAATACCAACAATAGTGGAAAAAGGCCATGAGTAGTACTCTCCACTTTTTTTTGTTGCCTTTAGACTATTAGGTCTTAAGATTTGTTCATTTACTAAATAGTAAGAGAGCATCTAAGACATGACACCCGATAGTGAGTAATAGGTCTCATGAGCTTGTAGATGAGTAACAATAGTGTTAAAAGACCATGACTAGTACACTCCACTTCTTTCATTGGCTTTAGACTCCACTTAAGGTTTGCTCATTCATAAGTTACTAAGGAGGCATCAAGAATAATATGATACCCAATGGTGGGTAGTTGGTCTCAAGAGATGACTATAAATCAAGCACTATACTTGTGGCAAAAGGTAGTTTTCTTATATATTTATAGTATGAGAGAGAGAGAGAGAGAGAGAGAGAGAGAGAGAGAGAGAGAGAGAGATTGCTCCCCTAGATATGATCAACAAGAGTTATCAACAATTTCCTATTATAATGTGATAAAAATTCTCAAAATTATACAAATTATGAGCCCCATTTCTATCCCTTCATTTGTGTTGTTCATATCGATTTTCTATGATTTTGCACCCTTATAGGTTATTAAGTATTAGAATTGAGATACAACTTGTCATATTCTATATTTATAAGGGTTTTAGGGCTATAATTTCCCTTGAGGTGAGGTCTTTAGCTTAGGTCGTCTCCTCCTCTAGATCACATAAATTCTTATATTTGATTTCTCATAACATGTCATAAGATAGTTCTTATGTAGTATTTGCCGGGCCAAATAAGAATGGAGGTTGTGTCTCAACCACATAATTGGGTGCACATATAGGGGAATACATGTTATTGTCATAAATTAGCAATAATAGCTAGTTGAAGATTATGGTTGCAATGAATTAATCTTTTTTTAGGTTCTAATGTAACTGTTTCATATGGTGGTCATTTTATAATCTTGAAATTAACATTAATTCTTATTTGGGTAATAATATGATTGTCCATTGTCCACTTTAATATCTTCAATATAGTTTTTCTATAGTCAAGATATTTTATTTGAGCATACATCAAAATAATTTTACTAAATACTTTAAAGGTATAAGAAGATAATTATGATTTTAATTTTTTGTAGTTTTAAAATAGTTCTAAAATAAACACATTACTCCTACACAAATACTATAATTTAAATCATAGACTATCAATCTCATTAGCCTTCTCTCCAATCCATTTAGTTTTCGAAATGCATAGAATATTTATCTTCGTATGAAACATAATATCTATTAATTCCATTAATTTTTCTGTAAGAGAATATATATTCAAATCATTAAAGATATGTACGCATGATCTATTACTTGTGTTCAAATACAAGGTGGATTGACCAAATATTTTCCTATTTCGGTTGGATTACATCAAGGATCAGCTTTAAGCCCATATCATTTTGCTTTAGTCATGGATGTTCTAACTAGACATTTGCAAGAGGATGTACCTTAGTGTATGCTTTTTGCAGATGATATTCTTCTTGTTAATAAGACTAGAGAGGGAGTTGAAGGTAAACTTGAATTATGGAGGTCAACCTTAGAGTCTAAAGGTTTTCACTTGAGTATATCTAAAACTAAATATATGGAGTATAATTTTAATAGTAATACACTTAGTAAGGGGATTTTGACTTTGGGCGATCAAGTCATTAATAAGAGTACCTGTTTTAGATATCTTGGATCTATTGTTCATAGTGATGGTGAAATAGATGGGGATATTATCAACAGAATTCAAGTAGGATGGTTGAAGTGGAGGAATGCATCAGGCTTGTTATGTGATAGAAAAGTCTCCATCAAACTTAAGGGAAAATTTTATAAGATGGTGGTGAGACCATCAATGCTTTATGGTGCCGAATGTTGGTCATTAAAAGAGAAGCATCATACTAAGTTAAGTATTGCATAGATGAGGATGCTCAGGTGGATGAGTGGCTTTATCCTTAGAGATAAGATACAAAATTAGCATATACGTGAAAAGGTTGGAGTAGCTTCAGTGGAAGATAAGATTAGAGAGAGTCGCCTTAGATGATTTGGTCAAATAAAATGGTGGCCTTCGACTGAACCAGTTAGGAAAGTAGATGTTTTAAATTTGACTTATGTTAAGAAGGTAGAGACCGACTTTAAAAAGTTTGGTTATAAAATATTAGAAATGATCTTTCCTTATTAGATTTAAATGTGAATTTGACTTTTAACAAAACACAATGAAGAAAAAGGATTCATGTAGTCGATCCCATGTAGTGGGATAAAGGCTTGATGTTGATGTTGCTGTTGTATTAATGATATTTAGAAGATATTCAAAGATTTTGATTGAAAAACGATGAACAAAACTAAGCTATAGAGATGATTTTTATATGTAGTTATTTCGCTTGTTCTAATAATGTTATTGTTGGAGTTGTCTCGAATTTGGTTTGACCATTGTTTGTTCATGTCTTTGACCGTAGTTTGCTCGGCAAATGTGTCAGGGGTCCAATGGGGCAGCGTCCCCTTGCTGGGTTCGACCTGTAAGGGTAATTTTGGCCTAATAATATGATGTAAAGGGCTTAGCATTTGTGTCGTTTTTTGTACTTTGCATTTTATTTTCTCTATAGTGCAGCCATCCTCCTCTAATTTTGGGTTTTCCACTTAAATCTTCTATATTGGTTTGTGTTTTGCAAATTATTATTTATTACTTCTTTTTATGTTTGGTTCATCATACCCTAACATCTATTTTTTGCTTTAAGCTAATGAACCTTCTAATGAAATTTCATTTCAAGATGAAAAATCAATATTATAATATTGAATTTTAAATTATTATAAGACTGTAAACATAAAATAAAATTAAGAGCACCATAATTAATTTTCTTCTATTATCAGAAAAGTCCATCTTGTCTCACTGATGTCATGTAGCACATTATGGTGGAATTTTTATGGGAAGACCCCCATAAATTTGAAATATATCTGTGAATTGCAAGTTGCCCTCCCCAAATATTATATTGCAATGTGCCCAAATAAAAAAATAATAATAATAAGACATCTTCAATTAAGTTTTTCTTTCTCGCTGTCGTATTCTCTACGCAATATTTACTGCGTTGATTAGGTTGGAATTATAACCTACAGTTTCTTGGAGTTTTTTTTTTTTTTTGGGACATTTAGGTCATTTAAGGCAAACTCACACACACAACACATATACATAGACTCGAATTCTGAACCTCTTAGTTGGAAGCCAAAGCTCTCAACCAATAGGCCAAGAAGAGTTGTGTTCTTGGAGTTTCTTACCTGTACAGGTAAGTGCAGAGCCATACTCGGAGTGTAATAACCGTCGTCGATCACAGAAGCTCAAAGCCAACTGTGAAGAGACAAACTTGAAATTTGATAGCGCAATATTGCATGTGAAGTCTATAAATTTGTGCGCAGTGACCCACCCGAAAGGTTGAGAAGTGACAGAGCTGCTCCTCACAGGCAGAGAATCCCGTGAAGAATTTATTTTCCATGCCATTAGTATTTGATTCCCCAGAGTCACGGCAACTAAGCAATAAGCAAGTGATGGCAAAAATATCAACTCGATTAGTTTTGATGAAATATTTCTAATGAAATTAGTAAAGACTTTGATCCACGATGAAGCTGCTACATTATAGTTGTTGAATTCATATTTGTTTGTGAATTATATTGGGAGTATTGAGTGAAAAAGAAAGTAGTAGAATAGAATGAGGCTTCGTTTGGGATAATTTTTTTGCTGCTTTTTAAAACAACTTTTTAGTACAAAAATTTCGTGAATTTGAAATTTTTGTACTTAAAATCCGCTTTAGAAAGAAGAATCCTGGAGTAAGACACTTGAAGATTTCATCTATAAAATGTGCTCAAATATGAAAATTGTGTAAAATTGCATAAATTAAGCTCATTCTGGACCTCCTATTTATAAATTTAGGTTGAGGCGAGAATCTATATGCATGACTATAAACTGAATGTTTGATTTGATGTAATTGTTTGCCGGGTAGTTGAGTAACTGAGTTGTCAATCAATAGTTTGCCTTAAAAATTTGCCCCTATTTGAGTATTTGTCGGGCCCCATTTTATAAATAGTAAAGGGTAGGAGGCCGATTGATAACTTCTACTCACCGACTTGGAAGAGTTCTCGAAATATTGTTGTCTACTTAACGAGTTCTCATATAAACCGATGAGTTTGAGGCTAAGTAAATTGTGTTAACTTGGCTTAAACCGAATTGACTTAACTTGGATCTGATTAAATTAGATTGAATCGAATTTTCTCAATATTTTAGTGTATATCAATGAATAAACTTAATTCCTCTTCACTGGGTAGGTGAACTAGTTTGCTTGATTTTGAATATTTAAGAGTTTTTCAACCGTTCTAAATCTTATACCTAGGAGGGATAAGAGGTTATCCTTTACCTGGATATCGTTTTCTCTGGCCTATTTTTCTCACCAACAACAACCAACACAATTGCATACTTCACAAACCAGCTAAAGCTTGCCTCATGACAAGCTGTTATAATGGATTAATTATTGTGTGCGGATGTCGAATCCCGTTCGGAGACCAACCAGAATGCCCCACATCACCCCTTCGCTCGGTAGTGCGGCTCGGTACTGCGGCTCGGTACTGTTGATGTGACACATTCTGGTTGATCCCAAAACAACATTCTGCATCCGGTCTCCGCACAGAATAATTTCTCGTTATAATGAGAAATTGCTCGGCGTGACGTGATAAAATGAGGATTTTGAAATCATAAAAATACTTATATTGCCAATCTCAAAATGATTTAAAATTAGCAAATTTATGCACAACTTGACTTTAAAAGAGCAAATCAGAAACCAAATAAATTCATATATAATATAATATTATATCCCAAAAAACGATATGATGCATCAAATTAACTATGTCTATGGATTGTTCAATCAACCAAAATTGGTTCCTAAAATATTCCAAAAAGATATAATCGTTGGATTGAAACAAATCGATCTAACCTAACCAGGCTGAGTTTTCCTTCCCTTGTTACAATTATCTTTAAATGATCCTCTTGAGATGCTAACTCATTAAAAAATGTGAGAATTTGTCTTTGTTTTTGGGAGGTCCATCCAAGGAACAATTATTACGTCCTCCGACCGGATGTAGAGAAACATCCGGTCGCAGGCAAAATCCCGCTATACCGAGGTGTACCGAGTTTTTTTCGAAAAACTCGGTACACCTCGGTACAACGGGATTTTGCCTGTGACCGAATGTTTCACTCATTCGGTCGGCCGTACCAAATAAAACTTCCCATCCAAGAGGCATTAAACCCGTCTAGAAATTATTTATATCGATCAAATGGTTTAAATTTGATCCATTAATATCCAAGCACTCATTATATCCAATTATAAAGCGCAAATACTCATTGTTAGCCACCAATACATTATACAAAAAATGAGAATGTTGAGGTGCATTAAATTAGCTTGTTTGTATGGAGTTTGGCTATGGCCATCCTGTTGGTTTTTGGTATAGAGGAGATTGTTGATGGGATAGATGTGTTATTCATATGTGCACTCAAACATGTGTGTGTGTGCGTGAGAGAGAGAGAGAGGGCCGGAGTTGTTGTACTTGTGTGTGCCTTGCACTATATGTGTTGTGTTATGAGCATGAGTTAGAGAAAGTGGGGTTAGTACATGGAGGAGGTAAAGTGCATGGGAAAGATTGAAAAGAAAAGAGAGAGAAAAAATATTAAAATAATAATCATGTCAAATTATACAAATAATTATATGTTTTAAGTTAATATATAGATTTTAAATAATTATATATGTAAATGATATATGAATTTAGTGTGAACGAGTTTATTTGGACTATTTTGATAATGAAGACATGATAACACATCCTGGTTCATGCTATTTTGTGAAATGTGGTCGTGATAAAAAAAAATTACATGGGTGAATATTTCATACATGGAAGATTCATGCATGCATGATTTCACATAAATATTTTGAATTTTTCCCCTTTTTTTTATCATTGCATGCACCCTGGAATGTGATGAAAACATGATACAACACGATAAATTTAATTCCAAGCTAGGTGAACAATAACATAAGATCACAATAGGTGGTGCAATTTATCATTGCTCGATCAAAGCTAACTTAATTAACCTATTGCTTTTAGAATGCACCCTCAAATGTGATGAAAATAAGATACAACATGATAAATTCTTCAAGGCTATTCCTTACCTATTTCAAGCAAGATGTCCTCTTCCAACCATAACCACCACTAACATCTCCCAAATGTGCTCCACATCATAACAAAAAAGTACATAATTTTGACCACATTAATCCAACTACCAAGTGGCTCCATTATTTTTTGCATTAGAGCCAAAACTTTGCATTAGAAGTAAACAATGAAAAAATTACATGAAGGCTTCTTCAAGGTGTCACCACAATAAGAAAAAAAATTACTTCATAATTGGATAACGTTTGTCCATCTCACCTTTTTCAAATTTCAAGCATATTTTCACCATTATTGAAGAAACAAAAGACTTAGAGGCTATGATAATCGAGCAACTCTTGTGTTCTTTATAAGCCTATGAAGAAAAGAAAAAGAAGAAGCAAGTGATCAGAAAATTAACATGGTATTCACTCCCTTCCAATCAAGTAGAATTGATTCCAAGAGGCTTGATCCGACCTCTTTCACACATTTAATACCATCAAACACTAACTTTTTATTTGCGAATAAAATTCAAATTTAATTGACTTCATGATCAAGGAGCTTCCTCGATGCGTCTGCTAGGGTTCCTTCGTGAAACCTAGCCGCCACCTTTCTCTCATCGGTGGCTTGCGTTTTTCATGGTGAATAAGCAGTTGGATCCGGGTTTTCTTGAGGGTAAGAACTCTAAATCCTTCAAAGATGTTCTTTCTGGTTCAGTTGCCTCAGCTGGCTTTCCGAATTGTCGCGTCTCTACCATTTGAGGTATGTCGGCTTTGTGGTTTTCGGAAGATGAATTTTTGCATCTTGCTAAACCTTTCGAGTATGCTTTGGTGGGGAAGTTTCCCCTGAAACGCCCGGTTTTGGATTCCATTCGTAAATTTTTTTTCAACCTAAAGCTATCCAGTGATTTTTCGGTCACTTAGTTATCAATCAAATGTTTTGATAAAGCTTTCTAATGATTTAGATTATGGGAGGATTTTGCACACCGATCTTATTTTGTCTCTGGCTGTTTCATGAAAATAATCAAATGGTCGCCTCTCCTCGACCTGTCGGAGGAGTCGTCGATCGTCCCTGTGTGGGTTTCATTTCCTGGATTGCGTCCTCACCTGTTTTCTCCCAAAATTTTGTTTGGATTGGGTTTTGGTTTTTGGGCGTCCGATTCAAACAGATAACGCTACGGCTGTGGGATCGCGTCCCTCAGTCGCTCGTATCCTGATAGAAATTGATATCTCTAAATCTCACCCGGATTCGGAGTGGTTGGGTCCGGAGAAATTTGGATATGTTCAAAAAGTGGTTTTTGAAGGTTTTCCAAATTTTTGCCAGCACTGTAAGGTTGTGGGTCACAAAAAAATTGAATGTCCTAATCTGTTTCCTCATCTCCCACCTGTGATTTCTGCTCTCCCTCCGGTGGTTGCCGATTCTGTTCCTTTAGGGAAGCATATTGATTATACTCATGTCCCGAATCCTCTTGGTGTCTCTAATATGGGTTTTGGTGAGGTTAGCCCTGGTTCTTTGAAAGGTGTTAGTGAAGATAATTTACCTGTGATTGGTCCGTCTAATGAAGCTGTGGCTTCTCCTTTTGTGCTGGATGAGCCTATCGGGTTGGTGGATGATATTGTCCCTGTTATTGATGATGGGGCCAGGTCTTCTCCATTGTGCTCTCCGGTTGATAACACTTGTAGTGTAGGGAAGTTGTGCAAAGTACATAATTTTCACCAAATTTATCCAACTACCAAGTGGCTCCATTATTTTTTGCATTAGAGCCAAAACTTTGCATTAGAAGTAAACAATGAAAAAACTACATCAAGGCTTCTTCAAGGTGGCACCACAATTAGTACAAAAATTATTTCATAATTGGATAACGTTTGCCCATCTCATCTATTTCAAAGTTCAAACATATTGTCACCATCATTGAAGAAACAAAAGACTTAGAGGCTATGACAATCGAGCAACTCTTGAGTTCTTTATAAGACTATGAAGAAAAGAAAAAGAAGAAGCAAGTGATCAGAAAATAAATGTGGTATTCACTCCCTTCCAATCAAGTAGAGTTGATTCTAAGAGGATTGATTCGACCTCTTTCACACATTTAATACCATCAAACACACTAATTTTTTATTTGCGAATAAAATTCAAATTTGACTTGGCTTCTTCCACATAAGTTCTGCAATGCATAACAATATATTCAAATCAAATTCAAATTAATTTTGAATGACTTAATTCAATAAATATTTAGAAATGAAAAATTTGTCCCTAATTGATAATAATTTCTTTCTCAAACAAGCTTTCATATAAATATTCACTCGAAGACAAAAAAATGAAATATTTGGCCCATTATGACGCCAGCACCACTTCCGATAGGATTTTCCGGTTGGATCCCGAACCCGACGGGTTTCCACAATGCAAAACGTTTAGTGGAAAATAGGACGAAGCTTGATGTATAGGACTTCTGTGAGTCTGTGACCGGCGAACTCCGCGGACGACGAAGGAAATTGTTACTGAAAGTGACTAGCGGCCGCTCAGACGCTCCCTTGTGCCTAACTGTTGTTTCCTCTTGCTTGTGGTCTCCTCTTATTCTTTCCGGTCACTCAATGGTGAGTGTTTATGAGTATTCCTCTCCTTCCTATTTTTGGTCTTAAAGAATGATTCTTGAATTAAGAGAAGTAAAACAGGCCTTCCGATCTCCTTTAAAACGTTGAGTCTTTTTAGATCTATAAATGTGAAAATACATAAGAATTCAGTGATCTGTATGAATCTCCCTTTTTCTTATTTTTGAAGATTTGGGGATCTTTACTTATTTTTCTTTTGTTTTCTGGGACCGTGGATTTGAGCTTGCAATCGTGAAGTGGTACCTTAAATTTCATGAATCGGTGAAATCCGTTCTGTTATACTGTTTGGTACTTTTGTTTAGCGTGACTCTGTTTAATCTTATTTCCACCAGAGCTACTCCAACCTTTTCAGGTATATACTTTTTTTTTTTTGGGACATTTAGGCCATTTAAGGCAAACTCAAACACACAATGCATACAGAAAGACTAGAACCCAAGACCTCTTAGTTTGAAGCATAAGCTCTCAACCAATAGGCCAAGACGAGCTGTGTTTCATGTATATACTTGTTTTGCATTTTGTCTCTTAAGTGTAATGTCACTCATCCACCTGAGTATCCTCATCTCTGCAACACTTAATTTTATTTTATGCTTCTCTTTTAATGGCCAACATTCTGCTTCATAAAGCATTGTAGGTCTCACCACCAGCTTATAAAGTTTTCCCTTGAGTTTGAGGGGTGCTTTTCGATACATTCCTTCACTTCAACCATCCTGCTTGATTTCTACTTATAAGAACCCCAGCTATTTCGCAATCACTTTGAACAATAGATGCAAGATATCCAAAATGTGCACTCTTTTTTATGGCTTGATCACCCAAAATTTACTAACCTACCAATAGATTTATTACTACTAAAATTATACTCCATGCTTTCAATGTTAGATCCACTCAAACGAAAATCTTTAGACTCTAAGATTGGCCTCCATAATATAAGTTTTTTATCTACTCCTCTAGTCTTATAAAAAAGAAGAATATCACCAGTAAAACCTAGAGTAAGAACATTCATGATTAAAGCAAAAAGATATTGGCCTAAAGCTGATACTTGATGTAATCCAATTGAAATAAGAAAATACTTTGTCAAACCAACTTGTGTTTGAACATAAGTAATAACTCCTACATAAATATTCTTAATGACTTGCATATAAGCATTATTAACTGTCATTTTTTCTAAAACTCTTTAGATTACTTCTCTTAGAAGTTTATCATATGTTTTCTCTAAATCAATAAATATCAAATGCAGATTCTCGTCACTCTCTCAATACTTCTTTTCCATTAAACCTCCCAAAAAATGTATATAGCTTCGATAGTAGACCTATCCACTATAAATCCAAATTGATTTTGAGAAACATTAGTATAAAGTCGTAATCTATACTCAATTACTCTCTCCTATAATTTTAATATATGACACATTAACCTAATTCCTTTATAATTCGCACTATTGTGTATCATCGTTTTTATTAAAAATAGAAACCAACATACTCCATTCATTTGACATCTTTTTTGTCTTCAAAATAATATTAAAAAATTTAATAAGCTAAAAAATTTCTTGATCTTCTAACATTTTTCACACCTCTATTAGAATATCATTAGGTTCTAGTCTTTTTTTACTTCATTTTATTTAACGCCTCAACAACTTTTATTTTATTAATACGACGTTAAAAATTAAAATCAATCGTATTCTTACAAAATTAAAGAGTTTATCTAAATATCTCATCCAGCTATGTTAAATATCTTTTTAAAAAAACACTTTTTTATCTTCATCCGTAATGCACTTCACTTGAACTAGATCTTTTTTTCTTCTATTTATTTTCTTAGCTAACTTATACATATATCTCTTACCTTATTTAGTTTCTAATTTATTATATAAATCACTAAAATCTAAATTCTTTGGATCGCTTATAGCTATAGTCCCTTAGGCCTCTCTATATATTTTTCAATTTTCTGAGCATTGACAGATATACCAATTTTATAACAAAGATTCTTATTTTTGTTCTTTTCTTATACATTTTGATTCCACCACCAATTATGTTTATAATTATGAGTTTTTCTTTTTGATTCTCCAAGCACATATTTTGTGATCTTTTCAATATTATTGGCTATTTTTTCCTACATAACATTAACTTCTTCATAAATAATCCAAATTTTGAGATCTTGAATTTTACTCAAAAAAATATTTTTATTAGCATTCTTTAACTAATCTCATCTAATTCTAAGATAATGTTTTACTTTATTTTCATATCCCCCCCCCTTCATCTTAAAATCTAAAATCAATAAGATATGTTGGGTATATAAATCTTCATTTAGAATAACTTTACAATCTTTGCAATCTAAACAATTTATTTTTCTTCTAAGAAAATAATTAATTTCAGTTTTTCTATGTGATGAAATACTTCTTTTTTTTCTTAAATAAGATATTAGCAATTACAAAATTATAAGCTACTGCAAAATCTAATATGGACTCACCACCTTTATTTGTTGCTCGAAACACATTGCCATTATAAATGCTTTTAAAATCTTCTACCATTTTACCAATATATTCATTTAAATTTCCTCCCCAATAACAACAACATCAAGCCTTTGTCCCACTACGTGGGGTCGGCTACATGAATCTTTTTTCTCGATTGTGTCTTGTTAAAAGTCAAATTCTTATTTAAATCTAATAAAGAAAGATCATTTCTAATATTTTCTAACCAAGTCTTTTTAGGTCTACCTCTACCTTTCTTAACATAATTCAAATCTAATACATCAACTTTCCTAACTGGGTCATCAGAAGGCCTCCATTTAATGTTACCAAATCATCGAAGGCTTTCATCAGAAGGCCTCCATTTAATTTGACCAAACTATCGGAAGACCTCCGTTTAATGTGACTAAACCATCAGAAGGCCTCCGTTTGAAATCTTCTATCATGTTACCAACATATTCATTTAAATTTCCTTCAATAATTTTTTTTCTAAAAGATATCCTTTCTATTAATTATTTTAAATCAGTCTAAAATTTTAATTTTGAGCACATATTCAAACCTATTTGAGGAGCATAAACACTTATAAGGTTAATAATCTTAACATAAACAATGATTTTTAAAATTATAATTAGATTTATAATTTTATTTTTTTCTATAACATTATATTCAGACTCTTATCTATAATCACATCCACATCATTTTTGGTACGACTACTATCTAAATACTAAAGTTTAAATCCCAAGCTATAAATCTCATTAGTCTTTCTCCAACCCATTTAATTTTTTTAATACATAGAATATTGTTCTTCCTATGAATCATAATATTATTAATTCTATTAATTTGTTCTAAGAGAACCTATAGATCTATCTAAATTATAGTTTCATGGACTAGCTTCTTTGTCCATACCCGCCCATGATGTGTGAACTCTTGCTTATTTAACACTACACTTGGGTGCCGATTCAACGACCCTTGCACATTTTTTGCTCTATTCAGGTCATACAACGCTTTGCTTCTAGGGAACACCTAACATTAACATATTATAATAAATAATTCATATTATGATTATTTGACAAGTTTTACACTTGATGTCGACTATCTAACATAAACCTTCATTTTTCTCATCCAAGGCTTGAGACCTGGCTTCGACAATGTTGCTACTTACCTCCCTCTTATAAGTATTTTTGCGTATGATGATATATGGTAGATATATCATTAGATTTTACTTGTTTAGGATTTTTTAGCTAAGCTTGATGTTGTAATAGATGACATGAACGTTAATGGAATTTTTTATCAGTTGGAGATCTTGTGAGAAGGATCTATTTCTAATCTTGACAAAAATAAGTTTCGTGGTAAGTGTAAAGATATGTCTTGCTTCTATTGGAAAAAAAAGGGGCACATATACAGAGATTGCTAACCTTTGAAAAATTAATAGCATACAAGTGAACTCTATAAGAAAAACAAGTTAGTAGATGCTAGTACTATTACATATTGATCAGATACAAATTTAGATGACATTCTTGTGATATTTAAGATAGCTGTAATGATTAATAGATTCTAGATTCAACTTTTTCTTACTATACATGTCCTTGTAAGTTATTAATTTTCACTTATGTGTCATGTGCTAATTACTATATTTATATAGGAAACAATATGTGGTGCAAACAATTGGTTTTGACACAAGGAATTGGAAAGTGTATTATGTATGGCTAGGATATTGATCAAAGAAAGGCATCTATCATACCATAGGAAAAATCTTATTTCTTTAGGTACTCTCAATAAAATAGAACGCAGGATCTCAAGAGATGCTAAAATCTTAAAATTTGGAGGGATTATTGATTTTCTTGGAAGCAAATAAAGTTGATAGACTCTATGTTATAGGATTTAACTTCAAGTAGATCATTAAAGATGAGTTGGTGGATTGATCTCATGCTGTAATTCTATCTTAATGCCAGTTCGTACTGTTAAAATTTGAAGTGAGGAGAGAGTCGTTCAGGGATATGAAGTTTTACTAATTTGTCTGAAATTTTGATAACAATGGATCAGTTTTCTATGAAATATATGTTCTTTAGATGCCTCTTATTGGTATTTATGTTGACATCTGAGATTTACTAGATTGCATAATGCTCAACATTTTGAGGGATTGGGAGTTTTAAAAGCTTGTTAAGAGGAGTCACATGCGTGATCTAAAATATTGCCATATCACATGTTATGATGTAGATTTTTTTTTTCTATTTTTATTTAATTTTTATAATATCTACAAGATATTATGAGATTTTTTTTTCTTTGCTTGAGGAATTATGGGTTTTTCTTTGTGATGAGATTGTGTACACTCATGTTTAGGGAAGAGATTTCTTGTGGCCTTTTTTGTTTGTATACGTGCAAAATTTTGGTAGGGGATCAACTTCTTTATTCTCTCTTATGAAACTAGGTTGTTGTCCTAGCTGAACCATTAAATCTTGCTATCTTCTTGTAGTGTTTGGTCTCTGTTAATCCTTTGTGTCCTTTTTTTTACTCATGGTAGGCGCTTCGGTATAATAAAGCATTTCAAAAATCTCCAATGTAAATGAAAAGTATGCATCAACTTTAGACTACCTCTATATAGAATTTAAAGTCTCATTTACCTGTAAAAAAATTTCCGTGGAAAAAAATCTCTTGGATTACCCATTTTATGAGACAACTTTGAAAAATGTTATAAAGCTTGTTTAGAAGCCTCTGTGGAATTTCAATTATGCATTTCCAATCCAATGATTTTGCCTTAAAAGTTCTTTGGGGGGAACTTGTTTATCTAGTCATATGACGTATAGTTGAATATACTAATGATTGGCTCTCACCAGCTAATGATTAACCCTCACCAATTAGCTTAAACTTTTGAACTGCACAATTCTTTAATTACTAATGTTTTAAGCTCAAGTTGATTCCCTGGATATTATCACTCCGGACCATATAATATCATGACTCTGCTAAAGTAATAGATGCAATTTGAGGCTTCCTTGGCCCTTGTTGATCTCCTTTATATGTTAATAAAGTTCAAGTAGTTCAAATAATGAAATCCCATGATTCAGCGAGCTCTTTGGCGCGTCTTTGTTTGTAGTACTTAATTGGTTATAAAAAACTTTTGATTTGATGAGGATGATGACTGATGTGAATAATTCTCGTATACAAGAAAGATTTTGAGTTATATGACTAATCACACAATGTGCTGAGGGTTGATATACTAGTAGTGGAAGATATCCATATGCTTAACTTTTAACTTTTGGGTTCATTTAACCTTTTTGTTAAGAGAATTCTGGCCCAAATTTATCTTTTGGCGATCCACACTCTCTAATAACTTGTTTGAATTGATAGTATATTTAATGTTTGATGTATTATTTTGATTCAAGACACCGCATTTCCTCTGAATTTTCTTATGCAGGTAAGCAAAATAAGCTTGTGGTTGAACACTTAAAAAAGGCCTCTTTTTCTATATGATGAGCAATGCACAATTAAAATTAAAATTTCATTCTAAACATGTTAAACACTTAAAAAAAAGCTTGATAAAATTTTATGTAAGATTTTTCTTTGTCAAATAGACCTTGCTTGGGAAAGATATGAGATACATCTTGTGATAACTGATGTGTCAAGCTTTATGTTGTGAAATGATCAGATTTATTGATTCTACACTATGAGAGTTCTTACATCCCTATGGTATAAAAAAATCCAGACTTTCATACCGATATTGTCCAACCATATGGGCTTAAAACTGGCATTAGCATTCTTTCATGGGCTCCCTTTGCTTCATGTATTAAGATTTGTGGCAATATAATAAGGTTTGCTTGTATTTGCAAGTTACGAAGAGAACTCCCTCATTAAGGTGCCAATGACTTCTGCTTGTGTTTATCATGGAAGGAGGACTGTTTCTTAATTAAGCATATGTAGAATTAATTTTTCTTTATGGTGTCGAATGTTGGCCATTAAAAGAGAAGCATAATATTAAGTTAAGTGTTGCAGAGATGAGAATGCTCAGGTGGATGAGTGGCTTTACCCTTAGAGATAGGATATGAAATGAGCATATACGTGAAAAGATTGGAGTAGCTCAAGTGAAAGATAAGATTAGAGAGAGTCGCCTTAGATGGTTTAGTCACATAAAACAGCGGCCTTCTGATGACCCGGTTAGGAAAGTAGAGGTATTAGATTTGACTTATGTTAAGAAAGATAGAGATAGACCTAAAAAGTCTTGGTTAAAAAATATTAGAAATGATATTTCTTTATTAGTTTTAAAAGAGAATTTTACTTTTAACAAGACACAATGGAGAAAAAGGATTCATGTAGCCAACCCCATGTAGTGGGACAAAGGCTTGATGTTGTTGTTGTTTTAGTAGAATTAATTTTGCTTTCCTATCTGATTTCATGCTACTATATGTAATGCATGCATAATGTCCTCTACAGTCGAATACTTCAGATAAGGAATCCATCAACCAACCTAGTTTATGTGAAAACCTTCTCCAAGAGCAGAGTCTCTCAACCCTGGAATCGAACAATGCAGGTCAGTACTTCCTGATCTTATCGGTTTGATCTGTTAATTACAATTTTCTCAGGGCCTATTTAGTTGCAGCTGATATAAAACACATTTCAGAATGTGAAAACAAAATCATCAGTTATATTTGAAGGGTTTCTAATTACAACCAAACAAGTAAGGTAATCTAACAAATATCGTTATTTTCCAAAACAAATGTTATTTACACCGGCAATCAAATGTGTTCTTAGCCTAGAAGCATTTGTTAGAGGTTGAGTATTTCAAGAATATAAAGGAGATTCTTCCTTTGAATCAGAAGGTGATAATCTCCATGAAAATGACATGCAGTTCCTAATTCTGCATCCAGAACTCAAGTACCCAACAAATTAACATTCGATAGCAAAATCCAACCTCTTATGGGAAGTCCATACTTCATATCCATCATGGCAAAGTCACATGTTCAATTGCCATATCAACTGGTACATCATCATTTTGGATCTCTCTTGTTAATAAAATTCATCTTAGCTTGTGCATCTCAACTTGGTTAACTTTTTTTTTTCTTTCCATTGTGAATCGACCAGGTTGTCCCAACTCATTTCCACAAAGCTCTTCCACTTTCTACTGTTCAGGGAATCCTTCAATGCCGAGGTAATACATGGCAAATAAGATACTGTGGTGATTCCCCCTTGAGAAGATTTAGTTGTGGATGGCGTAAGTTTGTAGAGGACAACGAATTGCAGGTGGGAGATGGATGTGTTTTTGAGCTTATGGATGATAAGGAGCTGACGTTCCGTGTGCAGATCCTTGATGGGCAAATCCCCTCTAAGTTTTTCAAAAAAGGGAGCTTGGATCGACCAATCAATATTGATTAACTAATGTTTCCTGAGGTTTCGGAGTATCTTAAAAGCTATGGTTGGCGCTGTTATGTATGCTGTTTCTGAACTTGTTTAATTTAAGATTTGCATAAGGGAGACAAATCTGTGTATTTTACATGATTATTAATCTCATTGCTTCTGAATTATTTGTAAAATAATTACAGTGATTGCATTTAGTTCTGTTAAAGTTTTTATGCGCCAAAAGATTTTCCACTTTGGTTTTAAAATTGACTGCACAGATCCTCCCCTTGCTTTTTGATTTTATGAACTGATGGACAAAGCTGAAATTTGGGGTGGCCCATCAATCTTTCTACAAAATGCAGTGCAGCTCGACTATGTCCACTTTGATGTAGTCAATAATGTGGGTTGTAGTAGCAGCATTCCTGTGTACACAGCTTAAGGGAAATGAAATGAAGGAGAAACCACTGTAGCAGCAGCTTTCTCATTCCCTTAATCTTTTTTTTGGCCAATTTAGGTGCTTGATTTCAAGGGAAATGGAATGAAGGAGAAACTGCTGTTTTCGGAGCTATTATTCTGTGCGGACACCGGACGGTTCTTCCGTCCAGTTATGCGCTCGGTATCGAGTGTACATTTTTGGGGCAATGTGGTGCAGTTTTATTGGTTTCCGGACGAATCCGGACGCCGCACGTAATAATTTTTCCTGTTTTCGGTTTGAGGAGATGGTAAGCTATGATTGTGTTCATTGCTCAAAAGTTTCTTTCACATCGAATGAACTGGGACCGTCCTTCATAGAAGCGCCGATTTGCTTAGCGGGTTGGCATCTTGGTCACTTATCTCACAATAAAAAACATGATGTTTTTGTAACAGTTCATAGCAGCAGTTTATAAATCGCTGTTATAGACAGGTATAAACAATAGTTTTACCCGCTATCAAAATCTCCTAAATATTCATAATTTTCGCAACCGATTAGTAGCAGTGGTTTTAAAAGCTGTTGCTATAAGATAAATATATTTCCACCGTTTTATTGTTTGATGCCCTAGCTTCCGATCTTGCCCTAGCCAGCCATCTCAATTCCTCTCTGTTGTGATCCCAATCCCTCCCTCTCTCACTGTTCGTGCGAGAGCTATAGGCGATCGACATTTGGGGATAAGGAGTGCGTCTTTGGGATGTCAGTTGCGGCAATGGTAGGAAATTGGGGCATTTTAAGTTGCTAAAGCCTTTCAAGCAAACACATATACAGCGGATTTGCAGCGGTTCCTAAACCGCTACAAATAAATTAGCAGGTGTTTAAACTGCTGCAGTAAACTTTAAAAAAGTACTGCGAAAATCTGATTTATTAGTAGTGGATCATTCAATATTTATTGGATAAGACTAGCTTTCTAGCGTATGAATTATTTCTCAATTTTCAAACAAATATTTCAATCGACATTTTGTGTAAAATTTGAAATTATGATAGCTGAATCTATGTGCTATCTTTTTTGTATTAACATTAGCCTTGGAAATAACTTTAGACCATCTAGAAATTGAATTCGATTGGCACCTTCATCACCATTTTAGGTTAACCTTGCTTGCATCCAACTCAAACAACTGGCACTTACAACAAACTAGGTGCCTAAACTTTATTTAAAATACAAGGGCATGTTCAAAATTTCTTTAAATTTGACTCTCTTTTTCAAAAGCAAACTGTCTTCTTCTTTCATAAGTTCAGGAAATGCTTTTGAGATAATATTATCAAATTGAAAACAGGTCTTTAATTTGAAGTTATGACTACTTACAAGAGGATGCAATTAACCCTATTTCTCATATTATAAGTCTAATAATTAAGTTCCCGTGAATTTACTCAATTTAAATATAATATAAATATTACAATTTATTTCAGACATTAAAATCTCGTCATATTTATTTTTTTAAAAAAACTGAGTTTATATATGAAGACAAAATTTAGGATCTTATAAAAGGTAAAATTTTAAATTAACATATTAAGTTGCATGACAATATTATAATAAATAATTTTTTTAAAATTAGTGGAGGTTAAATTCAAATATTTTTTAATTTAGCTTCAGTTGCGACGGATTTCTTGTTGTTTTTTAAAATAATTTCTTACTACAAATTTTTTTTAATTTAAAAAATTTTAATTAAAAAGTCATTTTAATGGGTGGTTGTTAAATTCAAATACTTTTCAAAGTCTGGAAAGATTTTCTTGATAATTTTAGTATTATTTTTTTAATACAAATTTTTTTTAAATTAAAAATTTTTATACTAAAAATTTGTTTTAAAAAATTATACTTTTTTTTAAAATTAGTGGAGGTTAAATTCAAATATTTTTTAATTTAGCTTCAGTTGCGACGGATTTCTTGTTGTTTTTTAAAATAATTTCTTACTACAAATTTTTTTTAATTTAAAAAATTTTAATTAAAAAGTCATTTTAATGGGTGGTTGTTAAATTCAAATACTTTTCAAAGTCTGGAAAGATTTTCTTGATAATTTTAGTATTATTTTTTTAATACAAATTTTTTTTAAATTTAAAATTTTTATACTAAAAATTTGTTTTAAAAAAATAATACTAAAATTATCCCAAACAGTCAAAATTACAAAAATTATTAGATGCCGTCATGTACAAGAAACATAGCCATCCTTTCTATCTTTTTACATAAAATATCAAACATGATTCTATCTTAAATAAAAATATAATAAGTAGTAAGGACAGATGGACTATTACCTTTGGAAAAATTGCCACATGGACAAAGTGATAGAACTCATGCCACGACACCAGAACTGTATTATAGCCTGCCACGTAAAAAACCAATGGACAGACTTATCCTCTCAGTAGCCCTATAAAAGTAACACTTCTTCATCGTCCAAAGCACAAAAACCTACCGTTTTCATAAACCTCTTAAGCTGAAAGCCTGTGAAGAAGAAATCCAACCGTCCCCCATCACACAATATGCATAAGTTGAAGGATATGAGCAGCGTCGCCAAATTTAAGTTGAGGAAAAGCGCCATAGCAACTCAGGAGAAGAAGGAGAAGGCTACTGCGAGGAACAGGCAGGAGAAGGAGATTGCGGAGGAGAGAGCTAAGGCTAAGAAGGCTCAAGCCAAGGCCGATCTGCACCAGGAGAAGGCCGATCACCGGGTCGCATCAGCTGTTCATCATGCCGGCTTACACCACGTTCCCCTCAGCGGCCACCGCCGCCGCCACCACCACCAACACCACCCACATGTCGGAGCTGCTGCTCCTACTACTCATCTGTATTCCGGGGCCCATCCATATGCTGGAAATTACTAAATGTTCGTGTGAATAAGAGTGTATAATGAAATGTGTTGCATATATAATTACCTTGTAATTTATGTCAGTACTGTGCTAGAATTCCATCAGATATAGTTTTTGGTTGTATAAAAGTCCCTACTATTGAATAAGAGTGTGCAATGAAATAGATTTCATTTATGGCCTTGTTATTCAGTACTAAACTTATATAATAATGTTTATGTATGTAATGTACCAAAATTCCATCAGCCATGGTCTGGTTGTTCTTGTGCTGCTTTGTCTTGCGCAGACCGCTGTAAAAGATAACAGGGTTCCTTCATACATCTTAGGACATCTGGGAGAACTTGACGACAGTGTGTGTGATATTCAAATGATGAATAAATTATATATAATCAGTATTCAATTTGTGGTATTTAATAGTGTTATGAAAATTTAGTTGAATTTATTATAATAATATTCTCAAAAATATTATAAATATGATCATATTTTTAACATAAATAGTTGTGAGATTTGAGGTTAGAGAGTTTTGGAGATCTGAGAACTATAAAGCACTGATTGACGTTATATGCTTACTAGTCATTACCATTATCTAACTTTCGTGGTATGACTGTTTTAATCAGATGGTCGAAGTCTGATCATCATTAAACCGATGGTCATCATCTAACCATCGTTGATTGACTATTATCATCTTATCATTATTGACTGATTGACATTATTTAATTTTCATCATTATTCCATCATTTCTTATTTCATGATCTCTTCTAAAATTGTAGAAGATTAAGCAAGCAAGTACTTTTAATTTTATAATCTAGTCTTTTTTAAGTTGTAGAAAAAATGGTCTTTTATATCTTGAAGTACGTAATGAACTATTTCAATTAGGCTAAGCCCTAAAATATTTTTTATCTTTTTAAGTTATTCACATAAAAACTCAGTTCTCTTACATAATTTTCTTTTATTTATATGTTATATTTTCATACAAAACTATAACATAAAATCCTTTTTTGTCATTATAAATTTGTTAGCATGCAATTATTAATTAGCATTGCATTGAGAAATTTATATGTACATCTTAGCAAATACAAAATTAATGATTGGTAGAAGTAATGCTGGAGCTGAATAAGCTTACAATCAATAATATTAATTGTAATTAGGCAAAGCAGCTAGTCCCTATAGACCAATCCTTGGATAATCATTGATTATCATCAAAAAAATTATCTTGATCGGGCATGAATCTCGAGGCAAAAATCAAGTTGAAAACTTCAAAAAATTAAATCAGAAGCCATTTGAACTCCGATTTTAGCAAACTTATACTTGAACTGAATATCTCGAAAGTACAAACCCAACGACACCAAATTCGACCCAATCCGAGCTCGAATAGGTCCAAATCAAAGACTCAAAGCGCATTAGGACGGTTCAATCCATAATTTAGATTACCAAATAGTTTTGAAATGGGGCGTGTTTGTAGTCGAATCGAGCGGATCGACAAGACGAATCCAACAAGCTCAAGATAGCCGAATTCTGATATCAATAAGATATTTAAATACTCAATAAAAGGTTAATAATCAAGTGATTCAACATCAGTCGTCCATTTAAACCGCTCCAAATTTACCATTGATCTTCATCTTATTTATTGGTCATACCACTCTCAAAAAAACTATAAATATACCCCTCATTTCTCATGGGAGGGGACTCAAGCAAGAAGAGAAGAGAAGGAAGAAAGCTCTCTGGCCACTGGACTCCTCCTCGACCACCGCTAGAATTCCACCTGACTGGTGACTGATGCCGGAATTCTGCTCGACAGTCGACTGACACTAGATTTTTGCCTGACCATCAATTGAAGCCGGATTTCCGCTTGACCACCAAAACGTCTTCGGATTTTCGATCTCCGTTTGTGACTGAATTTCTACCCGATAGTTGATTATTGTAATCTGATCGTGACGAGTCATCCACTTGTAATCTAAGAAAACACTAATGGAATCCATTCAACTGGCCGTGACACTATGGTTTTTCCCTTTTCTAGGATTTTCACGTGAAATTTTGGTGTTCCTTTTTAATTTTGTATATGTACATGTGTTAGTTATTTATACAAGGCGAAGACGAAAAGATTTTCTAACTCTATCGCCACATATATTCTAACCCGCAACAATCAATGCATGAAGGTGGAATAACAAGCCAGAATCATTTAACTTATGAAAGTGGCTAGATGCTAAAGAGTGCCACCACAGTATGATGTAACTCACTAGCCAGAAAATGAATAAAACATGAGGTAGGAAAATTTAAAGCCATGAAGAACGTCATGAAGTTAAAGTTTTTCCTTCATCACAATCTAACCTATAACTTGTTGACAATACTAGCTAAGTAGCTAGTTCAACTCATCCTTCTGGTATGGCTTGAACAACCCAAATCCTCTACCAACCTCGGTGGACTTGACTTGGTCATAGCTTATGGATACTCATGATGTTTTATGAGAGAGCAACTATATTTTATTCATGATGAATTTTTTTTGGGATAAAAATAATCTTACTTCCCTATATAGTTGTTAGGTTTCTTCACCCCAAACTAATAAAATTCTTTAATATTCCATTTTAGTGGGTTCCAAGTAGGGGTGTCAATATTTGACACGACACGAAAACCTGACCCGTTTGAAAAATGGGTCGGGTTCGGGTTCCTGAATTCGACCCTTTTGAAAAATGCGTCTAATTCGGGTTGACCCGACTGGGGTTGCCGGGTCAACCCGAAAATCTGTTTAGAGTGAGCTGCCAATGCTGTCTGAGATGGGGTTAGGGTCGACCCGACTGAACCGGGTCAGTTCCGGTTCGACCCGAACCAACCCGTGACCCGAAATTGACGCCTCTAGCTTCAAGCTACCAAATACTGATCCTTATGTTGGATCCTCTAATCTTTATGAGCATATAAATCATTATAAGATCATCATTCATATTCAACAATTTTATTATTTTGAAAAAGCTAGATTTCCAAACAATCTATATTTAACAACTTTATGTTAGGTTTTGGTCAAGTTTTAGGTTAGTTGTTCCTTATGATCATGTTGTAGTTTATGTAGGTTCTTCTTTTTGTAGCCTTGTATAGCCATTGAATAGAGTTGTTCCTTGGTTTGTCTATAAATAAGTGTACAAGGCTATAATAGTTGTACGTGAATCCAAGCAATAATATTGCATTTCATATTTAGCTAGCTCTCCTCCTTTCTACTCTCCCTCTCTCTCTACATTCAAAAAGAACAGCTCATCCTCAAGAATTCCAACAAATTGGTATTAGAGCCAGGCGGGGGATGATCAAGGAGGAGGAAGGTGTTCTTGTAATGAAGAAAAAGCAGCAGGTGGTTTGGATCGCAGGCACAGGCTAGGCGTTCACGTGTGGGTGCGAGTGAATAAACTCAGTGTGGTGGAGTTCAGAGCGGTCTGGTGTCGTGATCAAGAGACCCTATAGGTGCCGCATACGGAGCCAGACATGCAAAGCATTGGTCGGACCATTTGGGACGCGAGGATAGTCACCAGATGCGGGCGCAAGAAGGAACAATTATTAGGTCCTCCGACCGGACGTAGAGGAGCGTCCGGTCGCACTAAAATCCCTCCAAAAAACTCCGTATTTGCTCGCTATTGCTAGGTATTATTTGGTAAAACGAGGAATACCGCTCTGTGAAGACCAATACCGAGTTATACCGAGCTATACCGAGCAATACCGAGTTATACAAAAAATACCGAGTTTTTTTTAGGAAAAACTCGGTATTGCTCGGTATAGCTCGGTACAACTCGGTATTGGGTCTTCACATGATGATATTCCTCGTTATTGTTTGGTATTGCTCGGTATTTGCTCGATATTTCTTATTTTTGGGCGCGATTTTAGTTCCGACCGGACGTAGCTCTACGTCCAATCGGAGGACCTAATAATTGTTCAACAGCTCATGTGTATGAAGGGAGCAACGGACTCGCTCCGGTGGACGCACACTAGCATGCGAAGCGGAGCGGCCTAGCCCCGCGTTCAAGAGGAAGCGGCTAATCGAGTTCAATAGGAGCACGGGCTACGTTGTGTTACGAGCAGGCCCACAGATTGGGAGTATGATCGGGCCATGGGTGTAGAGTCTGGGGCCTTAACGGCCCAGCTAGCTTCGCACGTAAATACACGGGCAAGCGCACGTCTTAAGAGAATACAAACAGGTTGCATGTGAAACAGGTGTGGTTTAGAGGCGGTCAATCCCGCGGTGTCCCGTTGAGTATCGTGGACTTACACGCGAAGCCAAGCATATAGGAGAGGTGCACATGATTTCATACTACAGATAGATGGGGCAAAGATGAAAGAAGGTAGAGGATTCTTGGTGGATTCAAGAATCATTTGTTTCTCATGTGAGAGGTAGTGTGCACAATTTACTCAAGAAGCAGGCAACGAGCTCGCGATCGAATGGGTTGCTAATGAGAAGCTGCAGGTCATAGCGCGCGCAGGTGCCCGGGAAAGATGGGTGAGCTAGTGGGTACTCAGTGTTGGAGAATAGGCATGATGCATGAGAGAAGGTCCGTGGGCAGGAAGCTGCACAAGGCACGACGGTAATCACTAGAGGAACAACGACTGACACATGCCTGCGTAGTTTGGAATGTGCGGGGGCATGAGCTAGGTCATGGGTTGGAATGCATAAGGAGGTCAGGCACGAGCAGACACTACAAGAAAAATGTGAATTATCGATGAAATTTCCAACGGATATCTGGTATAATTTTTGACAAATTTCTATTGGAAAAAATTCATTTAAAATTTCGAAGAAATTTCTGACAAATTTTTTTATGGAATAATTATGATAGAATTTTCGGCGGATTTAAAAAAAAATTATTGTTAAATAAAATAAAATTATTAGTTTAGGGTAAATACAATTATTGTGAAACTTTTATTTTTCTCCAAGTAAAAACTACAACCCCGCCGCGCTGCAACCTATGACGATATAGTGTACAAAGTTACAAGGCTCTGATATATAGCGTTGTGGCACCGTAAGAGTTATACGGTAATTTTGCCCCCCTTGCATCCCTTGGTATGATGTAATTTAACTGTATCTGACTTGCAGCACTCTATTCTTTAATTTATCTCTAGCCGTACTTTCAATGTCGTGTTGCTAGCTCTAGAGTGTCGCAACACTTTTATTTTTCTCCAAGTAAAAACTACAACCCCGCCGCGCTGCAACCTATGACGATATAGTGTACAAAGTTACAAGGCTCTGATATATAGCGCTGTGGCACCGTAAGAGTTATACGGTAATTTGCCCCTCTTTATTACAAGGGTTTTTAGACAATTAACCCCCCCCCCTAAAATACTATGATTTTTAGGCAATTGGCCCCACTAAATAGTAATTAGATTCCACACAAAACTAACAATATACATGTGCATAATTACTTCAAACCACCTAAAAAATTGAACTCACTATGCACCTTCATCATCATTTTAGGGTCCGCAAAACCTTGATTGAATCCAATCCAAACAACAAACATTTCCATCAAAGTAGACCCCTAAACTTTCTTTAAAATTCAAGAGCATGCTCAAAACACCACATTTAAGAGAATAAAAAGGGCACTACACTATACGTCAATGAATTCACATTTGCTCTCTTTTTAAAAAAAAAAAGCAAAAAGTGTTTTGCTTTCTTAATCAGGAATCTAATTTGTTCTACTTCAAAATTGCTTTTTAATAAACAGTTATGACTGCTTACGATAGAAAATCGATTTTATAATGCATTTGATACTTTCTAGTCATAATTAAATTACCATGATATTACTCACTATGATGTAATCTAAATTTCACAATCCATTTCAAACAAGAACAACTATATATATATCATATTAATTAAAAAAAAAACATAATTTATCTACAAAGAAAAAACTGAATTTAAAACGTGAAAATTTTAAATTACAATAAATAATTTCTTTTAAATTTGCAGTTGTTCAATTCAAATAATTTTAAAATTAAAGTATTTATTAATCATCTTACTTAATAAATTTCGTTTTTTTTTTTCAAGGCGATTGCAGATTTCTTCATTTACAGAGCGTGCGTCACCCTTTATATTCATTTACCCCAAATATGTAGCATTATTCTATCTTTAAATAGAAATAGTTAAGACAGGTGGAGGATCAATCGACACGTGGCAAATAGATCAACTCGTGATTGAACACCTAAACCTCACTGTATGCCTGCCACGCGAAAATCCAATTGATGACTAATCGTCTCAGCAACGCTATAAAATAAGCTACTTTCCTCAGGTCCAGAGCAGAATAAGCATACCATTTCCATAACCCTCTCCAACACTGAAAGCCTGCGAAGACTGCGAAGAAGGAAGCTAACAAACCCAACCCAAACAGGATGCATAAGCTGAAGGACATGAGCAGCGAGGCCAAATATAAGCTGAAAGAAAGCACCATAGCAACCCAGGAGACGAAGGAGAAGGCTACTGCTAGAAACAGGCAGGAGAAAAAGATTGCGGAGGAGAGAGCTAAGGCTAAGAAGGCTCAGGCCAAGGCCGAGCTCCACCAGGAGAAGGCCAATCACGGGGCTACGTCAGCTGCTCATCATGCCGGCCTACACCATGTTCCTCTCACCGGCCACCATCACCACCACCATCACCCACATGCTGGAACTGCTGCTCCTACAACTCATGCGTATACAGGCGGGGCCTATCCATATGCTGGGAATTACTGATTGTTTGCGTATATAAGTCTGTACCGTTTAATATGAGTGTGCAATGAAATAATTTGCATGTATACTTTGTAAGTGCTGAACTTACATGTCATGTATGTGTATATGTGTATTGTATCAGATTTCCATGGATTGTAGTTTTTTCTGGTTTATCTTATGCCGGTTTATTTTGTGGAGACTACAGAGTTCACCTAGCATATATATATATATATATGGTGACATGAAGAGTAAAATATGATGCAAGAGTAATAACAATAGTTGGAACATATAAGATGCAAGAAGCATAGATCTTCAAAAAATCGAATTGGAATCATAGTCAGTCACAGCATATTAATTAATGATTTTTTTAGGGCAAATTGAATATTTAATATGACTGACATCTAATAGAAGAAGTATATTAATATATATCAATTATATGCAGCATTAACATTTTAAAGGGCATGTAAATTAAACCATATATTCCTCTCTAAATCCATTTTTGACACAAGAGAACAACCTAGTCAGTGTTTAGCAAAAGACTACATGAATAGAAACGAAGAACACATCGTATTGAATGAAAGATTGCAAATATTGGGAAGTAGGGGTGTCAATTTTGGGTCACGGGTCGGGTTCGGGTTGAATTCGGAATTGACCCGGGTTCAAACAGGTTGACCCTAACCCGACCCGGGTAGGAAAACAGGTTGAAAATGGCAGTCGCGTGGCAGAGGGCAGCGAGCTGGGGCAGCGCGGGTGGGGGCAGCGGGCAGCGAGCGGGAATCCAAATTTTTTGAATTAAACAGGTTTTCAGGTTGACCCGGCGAACCCGCCCCATTTTGAAATCGAGTCGGGTCCAACCCGAATTTTTTGGGTCGGATTCGGATAGGGTTTTCGTGTCGTCTCAAATATTGACACCCCTATTGGGAAGTACCACACATCGAATACATACAAGAAAGAGAAAAAAATCATGGAGCCACACTACAACAAGAAATTTACAATAAAAATTTGATAGAAATAGTACAAATCTCGATTCTCTCTCGTTTTCTCCTTGTCTCTCTTCACCCTTGCTTCATTCTCTTACAAACAAAACAAAGAGAAAATATGAATAACAAAGGTACACAACCCATTATGAAAAATGAGAAAATAAGCTGTCTGTCTATCTCATAGCATCAAATTTGGAACGCCTCAGTGTTCAACTTTCTACCTCTTGTATACAAGTTAGTGACGAGCTTTGGAGGTCGCAACGCTCCTTTGTATCGCATATTTTTACAGCAACAACAACTTAAGCTTTTTTCTCACTATGTGGGGTCGGCTACATGAATTCTCTTTTCTCTATTGTATCATATTAAAAATTAAATTCTCATTTAATCTAATAAAGAACAATCATTTCTATTATTTTCTAACTAAGTCTTTTTAGATCTACCTCTACCTTTCTTAGCACAAGTCAAATCTAATACCTCAACTTTCCTAACCGGGTCATTGGAAGGCTTCTGTTTAATGTGACCAAATCATCTAAGGCGACTCTCTTTAATCTTATTTTCTACTGGAGCTACTCCAACCTTTTCACGTATGTGCTCATTTTGTATCATATCTCTAAGGGTCAAGCCACTATCCACCTAAGCATCCTCATCTCTGCAACACTTAACTTAGTATTATGCTTCTCTTTTAATGGCCAACATTCGGCACCATAAAACATTGCAGGTCTCACCACCATCTTATAGAATTTTCTCTTAAATTTGAGGGGGACTTTTCTATCATACAATAAACCCGAAGCATTCCTCCATTTCAACCATCCAACTTGAATTTTGCTGATAATATCCCCATCAATTTCACCATCCCTCTGAACAATAGACTCAAGATATCTAAAACGTGTACTCTTATTAATGACTTGATCGCTCAAAGTCACAATCCCCTCACTAGGTCTATTGCTACTAAAATTATACTCAATATCTTCAATTTTAGATCTACTAAAGCGAAAACCTTTAGACTCTAAAGTTGACATCCATAATTCAAGTTTACCTTCAACTCTCTCTCTAGTCTTATCAACAAGAAAAATATCATCAGCAAAAAGCATACATGTGCATCCTCTACACAAATTGTTTGAAAACAATAAAAAAAATAGTTGCAAAAAAGGGTAAAATAAAACCAAGTCTCAAAACACACATTTAATTTAGAAATAGATCCCAAAATTTTGATGACAATTTTTTCAATAAAACAAAATCAATAAATTAGCTGCCTCCAGCAAAATTTGATCTGGTAACTCTACATTTATGGAGTTAGGACAGGTGGAGGATCAAACTTGGGGCAACTGCCACATGCAGATAAACTCACGAGACAACGCATAAACTATACTGCATGCCTGCCACGTTAAAAGCCAATTGTTAGACTTTATCTTCACAATTATCCCTTATAAGAACACATTCACCCCACGCCTGAAGCATAAAATCTACAACTCATACCCTCTTAACCCGACACATTTCAAACAAGATGCAAGCTGCGAAGGAGAAGCTGAAGGACGTGGGCAGTGCAGCCAAAGAGAAGTTGCGGATAGGCACCGCAGAAGCCGAGGAGAAGACGGGGAAGGCAACTGCTACGAACAAGCACGAGAAAGAAATGGCGAAAGAGACAGCCAAGGCCAAGAAGGCCGAGGCCAAGGCTGATCTGCACCAGGAGAAGGCTGATCACCAGGCGGAGTCCGCCGTTCATCATGACGGCGTACACCATGTACCCCTCACAGGTCCACATCACCACCATGCAGTGGGGGCGCCGCCGCTCGGAACCGGTGCTACAACTTACCCGACTTCCGGCGTCAATCCTAATGCTGGAAAATACTTATAGTTCTTCTAAATCTCTACTTTTGATTATGAGAGTGCAAATAAATAGATTGTATGTATAACCTTGTTACTACTGAACTTACAGGTTATGCTTATCGCTGAACTTTATCCAAATTCCACGAATAATAGTTTTGACTGGTTGATCTTTTGCCGATTAACCTTGCGGCAACAATTGTAAAAGACAACTGGGTTCCTTTGCTTTCGCGATTGATGTATTTTCTTTCTTGGTTTGATTGTTTGATAATTGTTTTCATTCGCTTTGCTACTGTTTTATTACCTTTGCTTACGAGGCCTTCTATAGTACTGTGGGAACTTTTCAATTTGCTGTGGAGATTTCGAGATCTTCGATCATCGCTCGGCGTTTGGGCTTCAATCAATTTGTATAGAGGCTATATACAAATTAGAATAATGTGGTTTATTTTAATTGGACTCCCAACGCAAGTTGCATCTGCACATAATAATTTTTCAAAATTCTTCTAAGCTTATGCTGTGGGAATCAGCCAAAAAAATTAATATGATGCATAATATAACTTAGTGGGTTTAAATTATTGGGGAAAATTATCTCTGGATAATTAGTATTGAAAATTGATTTTATAATGCATGACGATTTTTACAATCAATTAAAGCTTACATTTTATCAATTAATAAAATAAGTATGGATTCATTCTGCGGCTTTCGCGTTAAAGAAAAAGTAGCCACTCGCCAGCACATGCGACCGCATTGGCATTTCCGGCGCTCGGCTTCCTCGATATGAAGATGGAAATGGTGGTGTCGAATCCATCTGATACAACCGAGGAGATTGCTGCTGCCGCGGCGTTGTCATCAGGTGCAGGTGTTTTAGAACACCATATGCATAAAATTTGTTTGCAGGAATATACACAAAGATCGGGATTATCACTTCCATCTTATTCAACTGTGAACGAAGGAGAACCACATGCACCAAGGTTCCGAGCTACAATATTGGTAGATGGGATGAGATTTACTTCTCCTTACACATTAAGTAGAACAAGATGTTGCAAAATGTACTCTTGAGATTATATCAGTAAAATTTAAGAACGAGGCTTCCCTTAATATTCACAAGGACCCAGCATTTTGCAAATTGATCCTCAATGAGTATGGAGCTAAGCTGAAGAAAGACAAACCAACATATATCATAACATCCTCTTAGTTCTCAGCCTTATCGTGCCGCTCTGGGGATTTAGGGTTTCCCTCGTGCGCTCTCCGTCGTTCGCTTCGGGGCTGCTTTTTCCTGCCAATTTTCGTTGCGAGTTGTGAGATCTGAGTGTCTTGTGTGATCTTTTGGTGTTTTTGCCCTTCTAGGGCTTGCCTCTCATGGCGAATGTTCCTCCAGCTAACCCTTGGGGGAAGGCGTCCGATCCTTTGGTCCCAAAGAACAAAGGGTTTTTTAACCTTGATGCTGATGGTTCGAAATCTCCCTCTAGCTCTAGATCTTTCAAAGAAGTTTTATATGGTGCTTCTTCTCCAGGTGATATTTTGCCTACTTTACAGTAATCGGTTTTTAATGAGGTTCCGGCTGTTCTTTTATCTGATGAGGAAGTTCTTAAACTTGCCTCACCATATCAATTTATACTTGTGGGTAAATTTGGTTTGCGCCGTCCAAATCTAGATGCTATTCGAAATTTTTTTGCTTCTCTTAAGCTCTCTGGTTTTTACTCGATTGGTCTCTTGGATTCGAGACATGTGGCTATACAATTATCTAATGATTTGGATTATAGTAGGGTGTTTGCTAAACGTTTTTCATCTATAATTGTCAAATGAGAGTTTTAAAATGGACGCCTTTCTTTGATATTAAGGAAGAATCGCCCATAGTGCCGATCTGAATTTCTTTCCCTAATTTACGTCTGCATTTTTTTAATTCAAAAGTCTTGCATGCTTTGGGCTCCATTTTTGGGAGACCGCTTCAAACAGATCAAGCCACTGCCTCTCAAACTCGTCATTCGGTTGCTAGAGTGCTTGTAGAGGTGGACATATCGAAAAAACATCCGAAGGAAGTTTGGGTTGGTTCGAAAGCGTATAGCTATTTGCAAAAAGCTGAATTTGAAAAAGTGTCAGATTTCTGCACGCACTATAAAATTCATGAACATGCTCAAATTGACTGCTTTAAACTTCATCCTAATTTAAATAAGACTCATGCTCTGGCTAGCGGGAGGTCTAGCTCTGCCGAGAATAACAAAACTTACGTAGCGGTTGTGGATATTAATAAGGATGCTAATGTTATTCAGGTGGAACCGCCTCCAGTGAGCCAAATTCTGCAATCGGGAAGTGAACATGATTTGGGAATAAATTTAAATGTGAATGGCCATGAGTCTGATGATATCTAGGACACGAGTGTTTTAGATTTAAATACCAAAAAAGATTTTATTTTAGTTGATAGCACGGTTGATATTATCAATGATCCTAAGCTTTTTATTTCTATTGATGATATTCTTAACGATATGCCTAATATTGCTAATACTACGGCTCCCGAGAAATTTTTGAGCTCTAAACAGGGAAACAACGTGATGTTGGGTAATGAAGTTGATGTGTCTAATGATGCTTTTGAAGAAGGTGAATTTATTCCCCCTTCCAATATTGAGGGCTCGACTTCTAAAATACAAGGTATTTCTGCTGCTTCTCCTTCTAATTATGTTAAAGATGGTACTAACAATTCTGAGGAGAATATGGTTTCGAAAGGTGGTAAGAAAAAGGTAAAAAAAAGTAAGAATTCTTGTCCTCCTACGCTAGATCTACCAGAGCTCAAACTTCTTCTAAAGATTGTAATGATTAAAACTCTCATATGGAACGTTAGGGGTATTGGTAATAGGGAATCGAAAATTAGAGTTAAAAATTTTTGTAGGATTCATAATATTCAGATTCTTGTTTTATTTGAGCATTTTATTTCTCCTGATAAAATTGCTTTTACTTCCAATTTTTTAGATTTCCCTATGCATTTTACTAATTGCTCTAATAAAATCTGGATTTTGTGGCAGAAAACTATTTCTTTAGATATTATTGCAGATTATCATCAAGTGATTCATTGTCATATTAATGTTTTTAATGTGAATTGTTTTGCTTCATTTGTTTATGCGGCTTGTACTAGCTTAATCGTAACACGCTGTGGGAGCAACTTATTGATTTCTCTGCTAATATTAATGGTTCTTGGTGTATTGGTGGAGATTTTAACATTATTTCTAATGCTAGTGAACGAAGTGGGGTTAGTCGGCCGAACATTAAAGCTATGGAAGATTTTAATGCTATGATTAATGACTACAATCTTAATGATATTGGTTTCTTTGGTAGCCCCTACACTTGGAATAGGTCTAATCTCTGGCAACGCCTAGATAGATTTCTTTTCAATAATGAATGGATGACTCAATTGTCTGCTACTAATGTGGAACATTTAAGTAGAACTCTTTCTGATCATGCTCCTATTTTTTTAAATATTAATGTTGTTAATTAGATTGGTACGTATGCTTTTAGATTTTTTAATATGTGGTTACTTCATAATAGTTTTAAAGATGTGGTTCAGAACAATTGGAATGCTCCTGTCTTCCCGGATAATAACATCTCTAGTATGTTGAGACTTTGCGCTAAATTGAGTAGACTGAAACAGTGTCTTAGATATTGGAATAAGAATGTTTTCAAAAATATCTTCTTAAATATTGTTGAAGCTGAGAGGAATGTTTCGATTTTGGATGGTGTTTATTTGGATAATCCGAATGAGGTTAATCTTTTAAATCTTAATACTGCTAAAAATGTCTTATGTCAATTATATTTTCAAGAAGAATCTTATTGGAAGCAAAAGTCTCATGCTAAATTTGTTATGGAGGGTGATAGAAATACCAAATTTTTTCATGTTATTGCCAATAAAAATAAGACCAAGAGTTCTATTCATAAAATTGTGAATAATGAGGGCATTTTACTTGATTCTGATGAGTTAATTTGTAAGTATGGTGTTGATTTCTTTGTGAACATGTTCAATAGTCATACTGATATTACTCCTATTTTTAATCCTAATGTTATTTCTACGCTTATTAATGATGATGATAATCTTCTTCTTTGTCAAATGCCTTCTGAAATTGAAATTTTTAATGTTGTTAAGGATATAAATGGTGATGCTACGGCGGGTCCGGATGGCTTTACCACCAAAATTTTCCAAAAATCATGAGAGATTGTTAAGGGGGATGTTACTAAAGCAGTGATAGATTTTTTTGGAGGCAACCATTACCCTAAATTTTTCTCCTCTACTAATATTGCTCTGCTTCCTAAAAAAGAGGGGGCTAATACTTGGACTGATTTCAGACCTATTAGCCTTTGCAATTTTTTTAATAAACTTAATTCTAAGATCATTGCTAATAGACTGACTAATATTTTACCTAGAATTATTTCTTTTAATCAAACTGATTTTGTTAAGGGAATAAGTATTTGTGATAATGTTTTAATTGCTCAAGAGCTTACTCATGATATTAATACTAAGGTCACGGGGGATAACATTATTTTTAAATTGAATATTACCAAAGCTTATGATAATCTGGATTGGAATTTTCTTTAAAAGGTGATGGCTTTGTTTGGCTTTAGCAACAACTTCATTTTGCTTATTAAAAATAGTGTTGAAAATTGTTATTTCTCTATTATTATTAATGGTAGAAGTCATGGTTATTTTAAATCTTCTAAAGGTCTTCATCAAGGTGATACTATTTCTCGAGCTCTTTTTATAATTGTTATGAAATATTTATCTTGAGGTTTAGATGATTTGTATGCTAAAAATGTTAACCTTAATTTTCATACGGTTAGAGGCTTTCCTATATCTCATTTGAGTTTTGCTGATGATTTCATTTTATTTTTCAATGGTGCTACTATGAATATTAAAATTTTAACGAGATTCCTTAATAACTTTCAGCAAAGACAAAAGAAACTTTATTGTTGGTAAATCGATAAATCAGAACATGATTCATGCTATTCAAAAAATATGTGGGTTTCAGGCAAAAAAGTTACCTATAAAATATTTGGGTACGCCTATTTATAAAGGTAAGAAAAAGAATATCCTTTTTGAAGGTATCTTTACTATTGTTCAAAAAAGTTGGCTAGTTGGACTTCTAACTTTCTTTCTTTTGGAGGTAGATTGGTGCTTATTAAGTCTGTTCTTAATTCCATTCCTATCTATATTTTTCACACGTTAATGCCTATTGCTTCTATTTGTATTAGACTGGAGAGAATGATCAACAAATTCTTTTGGGGTTCGAAATTTAATACCAATGGTATTCATTGGGCGGCTTGGCATAAAAATTGTGGTGTTTTAAATGAAGGGGGCATAGGTTGCAAGAATTTAAGTGATACTACTAAGGCTTTTTTTCATAAATTATGATTTTCTTTTAGAACTAATATCAGTTTATAGGCTCGATATATGAATGCTAAATATTGTCATAATCTGCATCAGAGTATTTCCTACTATAAAAATGCTGGCTCCATTACTTGGAAAAGATTATGTAATATTAAATGGGAAGCTGAGCAGTACATTCAGTGAGGTTAAGGTAAGAGAGATGTTTATTTTTGTCAAGACAATTTGTTGGGTAATATGTCGATTGATTCTTATTTAAACACTCATACGATGGACTCTACGAAAGTTTATGCCTTCATTTTGGATAATAGATGGAACATTCCTATGTTGAGGGAGTTATTGCCTATCTATTTAGTGGATGAGATTGTTAATATACCTTTAAATCTGAATTGCAATGATCAAATCTTATTTTCTGCCTCTTCTAATGATAAATTTCAATTGCGGAACATTTGAGAGAATTTTAGAATTTATGTTGACAAATCACCTATTTTTGTTGTTATTTGGCATAGTACTTTTCCGAATTCTTATTCTACTTTTGTGTGGAGATGTCTTAAAGATTTCTGTCTGTTGATGATCTTCTTCAAAAGAAAGGTTTTACTTTAGTTTCTAAATGTTTATGTTGTTCGAATTTGGAGAGCATTGATCATCTCTTCATTATTGGTTTTGTTACCAATAAGGTGTGGTTATATTTCAATAGCATTGCTGATTAGAATTTTATGATTAACCATAGTAGCTTGATTTCTATGTTAGAGAGTTGGTTAAATACTACTAAAGGTCATATTCATAATTTGTTGCCTATTCTTATTTTGTGGTATATTTGAAAAGCTAGAAATGAGGCTAAACATGGAGAGGTTAAGATGGATGCGACCCTTATTATTGCCAATGTAAAAAGAAAGGTTCAACAGCTTTATAATTTTAATGTCATATATGTTAAGACTTTTAATAAATGTAGAAATCTGGCGGTGGCTTGTGGTATCAATCTGGACTTGTTCAGTCCTAATACGGTTGATTCTGTGGTCTATTGGATTAAACTTAAACCTCCATATGTCAAATTAAATTTTGATGGTGCTCTTGGCACGATAAGAGCTGGTGCAGGTGGTATTATTTGTGATTCTATGGGTGATTGCTTGGCTGCTTTTGTGCGCCTTTGCTTCATTTTGAAGTAATTACGGCTAAGCTTAATGCTTTATTCTTGGGCCTGGAGTTATGTCTTAAATTGGGTTTTACTTTTGTTTGGATTGAAGTTGATGCTATGCTTCTTGTCCAAATTATCACTGATGTTGTGCCTGGGAATTCTATTAATTTTTATCTTATCAGAAAAATTAAAATTATTTTAAACATCATGAAGTTCAATATTTCGCATATTTATCAGGAAGGGAACGTCTGTGCGAATTGGTAAGCTAATAAGGGTTGCTCCCTTAATGGCTATGTAGATTTCGATATTAATAATTTAGATTCGATGTTGAAGGGTATGATTTTATTGGACAAAGCTGGTATGCCTTATATCAGGAAGCGTTGATTTTCTGTATTTAATTCCATTTTCCTTGTTTTTTGTTGGTTTGATGGGGTTGGTTGTGTTATTGGTTGTCTATCTTTTATGGTGGCATCTTTTTATTTGTTGACATTTTATTTCAAATACTAATTTTTATGTACCTGCTATGAGTGGGGTGCTGGAGCATTATCCATCTGGGCAGTTTTTCTGATCTGTTCCTGGGAGGGAGATCTTTCACACGGTTATGTATGTTTTTTCTGGGAGTATTGTGGGTCCTGTTATGTATTTTTATTTTGATAAATTCCACAGGTGTTGGGTTTGTTTTTCTCTGGCCTTTTATAACTGGTCATTTCCTTTTAATATTATTGCTGGTTGGAAGGTGATGTTTTGGAGTAATAATTTCTATTTTGTCCTCATTTGCAACTAGTATGGTTGGCATTGGAATAATAATTTGGGTGTTATGTTTTCTATGAGTATGGGGTGTACCTATATGGCTAGTACTATTATGTGGACAGTGCTGAAGGGTATTTTGATGTGCTTTTCTGATGATGATAAGTTTAATTGGTTATAACAAGGAGAGTACAAAGTACTTAATTTTTGTTTACTACTATATCTCTCTCACTTTTTTTTGGAGAATTCTTTGTAGGTTTCTTAACAAGTATTATATTTTGAGCTTCAATGACCTCAAGGTATTTTGGTTCTCTTTACTGCATTCATTTCTATATTATTATCATTTTTTTTTGCAGGAGAGCTGTGCTGAATGGTACCATTATGCTTCTCCTTTTTTGGGTGCTGTCTACTCACAGCCCGAGTGATATTGTTGGTTCTTTTTGTAATCATAGGAAAAGGATCCATCGGCTCTTAGGTTTTTTGTTTTCCTTTTATCTTGTAGCTCTTTCGAGCATTAGCGAGCTGGAGGAACCTTCTAAGGACTATGTAACCAACTTTTTTATATTAACGCGTAGGCCCCAATGTGGGTTTTAACAAAAAAAAAACCACTATTCAACAAGATGGACTTATTCCAATATTTATTACAACTATTACTTTCGATGTGAAAACTTATGTTGGATTAGCTGGAAGGAGCAAAAAAGAGGCAGAGCAAAATGCAGCATGTGTTGTTATTGATTCTATTTTAGCAAATTCAAACACAGTTGCTGCAATGGTTCAAATTATAAAGACAAAAGGTAAACTTTATGAGATGGTGAACAATATTGCCAATACTGGGAATGCAACTTTGACGAATGAAATTAAGAGTGATGATGCTGATGGTGTTATTGAAGGAATAGGGCTAATGGCTGTTGCACCCATTGGAAGTTTACCTACTGGACAGACAAGTTGGGTTCCTTTCACTTCTCAATTGGTGGATATTTCTCAGAGCAATCAAATGAATTATCATATTTCATCTTTGGGTTTGCCAATGGCGGTAGTTGATGCACAAGCTATTGCTCCAAAGAAAAAGAAAAAGAATTCGAATAAGAGGAATGCTGATCAATCTAAAAGAAAAAGAGTTGATGAACTGCCATTGAACGTTGCATTCTCATAGAGGAAAAGAGAATATTTGAAGCTGATCACCCTTATGGAAGATATCAAGGTTGATGTGTTATGGATCTTTGCATCTACAGGTAGTTGGTTCTCTAGATGTTATAACACACTTTAATCTAGTTGCTTTTGTTTCTTTCTATGCCCCCAAATTTAACTAATCTAGCAAAAATGTAGAGGAGATTTCAGGTTGATTGGCCTAACTTGTTTTCTATTATCCCTGTGATTTGATCTTTTCACTCATCTTTAGTGCAATAGCCAAGAATATTGTTATACTGAACTATTTACTGCAAATCTTATTTCTAAAAAAAAAAGAAAAAAGTGTGGAGTTAGTTCCAATTGAAATAGTTGCTATGGAGACCCTTAAATGATGCAATTCATGATTAGCTAGAGCTTAATGTAGTGCATTGTGGAAGAAATGTATTTGCTAGAAGAAACACAAAATATGAAATTAATCAAATACAAGATCAAAGGCTTTAAAATAAAATAATATTTTCTACATGCTCCTCCCTTACAAAAATTATATTCACATTGTAATAGAAGATTCTAGAAATTAAGAAAACATGTAATATTGCTTCCTTGTAATGCATTCTCTGATATAGTGATAGCGTGTATCAATATGCTTGCTTCTATCATGAAAATTTGGATTTTCGGCTAATGCTATTACATACTTATTATCAACATGAATATTCATGGCTTCTTCTTAAGGTATGCTTAATTCTTTTAATAAATTTCGAAGTCAAATTGCATGACAAACCCAAGATGTTGCAGCTACGTACTCTGCTTCACAAGTAGATAGACTGGCAATTAATTACTTCTTTGATATCCATGTGAAAGCTGTATTTCCCATGAAGAACACATAACCAGTGTTGCTCTTTCTATCATCCATGTCATCAGCTCAATCACTGTCGCTATATCCTACAAGTTTAAAATCGTTAAATGAGGAGTAGAATAAGCTAAAGTGAATTGTACCTTTGATGTAATGTAGGATTCTCTTAGCAGCTTCAAGTGGATGGTGTTTGGAGTCTCCATATAGCGACTAACAAGTCCAACAACATAAAAAATAGCAGGCCTTGTGTAGGTTAAGTAGCACAAACCTCCAACTAGGCTCTTGAAAAATGTAGGATCAACACTTTCTCCTTCAACGTGTTTTGATAGCTAGACTTCACATTCAATTGGAGTATTTATAGGTTTGCATTTATCCATCTGGAACTTCTTCAGCATCTCCTTTGTATAACTTTCTTGTGAGATAAATATTCTATCTTTCATTTGATGGACTTCAATTCCCAAGTAATAGGTCATGAGCTCAATATTAGTCATCTCGAATTCCTTAGTCATTGCTTGTTTGAATTCTTGAAACATCATTGGGTTATTTAATTTTAGGTGAAGATCAAATCATCAACGTACAAGCAGATAATTAAAACATCCATATTATTATTCTTGATGAAAAGAGTATGTTTATAAGGGCATTTTATAAAACCTTTGTCTTGTAGATACTTATATAACCGACTATTTTAAGCTCTTAGTGCTTGTTTCTATCAATAGTGCGTCTTCTTTAACTTTAAAACTTTATCTTCTTTCCTTTTAACTTCGTAACATGGTGGTTGGATATATACTTCTTCTTCTAGAGCTCCATTCAAGAAGGCTAATTTTACATCCATTTGATATATCTTCCATTTATTTTGAGCTGCCAAGGAGATGATTAGTTTAATTATTTCTAAGCAAGCAATAAAAGCAAATACTTCATCATAGTCGATGCTGGCTCTTTGACTGTAGCTTTTTGCCACTAGTCTTACTTTATATCTTTAAATTTCTCCTTTGATATTCTTCTTTACTTTGTACATCCATTTCACTCCAATTGCCTTATGTCCTTGAGGAAATGAAGTTAGCTCCCATGTTTCGTTCTTCTCGATTGCCTTGATCTCTTCATCCATAGCATCCTTCCACTCCTTATTTTATATGGCTTCTTGAAAATTCATAGGCTCATAGTCTGTAAAAAAGCAAAAGAGTGTAAGATTTTCTTGATTCTCTATTACCTCATATATATCTCTTAAGCTCCTGAAGCATGTTATTCTTTCAATTGAGTTTTCTTGATTATTTGTAGTTGGTGTTGCTGGTGGAGTAGTATCCTCCTTTCTTTCTTGCTCCATCATTAATTGTTCCATGTCTTCTTCTTCATAATTGCAGTCCTTACCATGTAATCCCTAGTCCCATTCTCATTCTTCATCAAATATAATATCTCAACTCATAATTATCTTTCAAATATTTAGATTGTATAGATTGTATCCTTTTTGAATTGTTATTGTAGCCGATGAAAATGAACTTCTCATTTTTGTCATCTAAATTACTACTTCTTTTCATGTCAGGTACGTGCACATGAGCTATGCTTTCAAAAACTTTTAAGTGGGAGATATCGAGCTTTCTTTTGCTTCATGCTTCTTGTGGATTCATTCCCCACATACTTCTTGTTGGCAAACAGTTGGCCAAATAAATTGCACGTGAGACTACTTCTGGCCAAAATTTCTTCGGCAGCCTCTTGCTTTTAAGCATATTCCTATCCATGTCAAGGATGGTTCTATTCTTCCTTTATGCTACTCTATTTTGTTGAGGAGATCTTTGAGACAGTTAGAGATCGACGTATCCCATTGGCATCATAATATTTTTGGAATTCTTTTGAAGTAAATTCTCCTCCTCAGGCAGATCGCATAGCCTTAAATTACTCTTGAGTTCACTCTCTTTCTTGACGACGGCCTTGAATTTCTTAAATATGCAAAATACTTTTAATTTTTTCTTCAAAAAGTACACCATATTTTTTGTGAGAAATCATCAATGAAGGGAAGAAAGTAGTTTCTCTTACTGAGTGAGCTTTGACACAAAATAGACATTGGAAATAAATTGATGTTTCCCATTCTTCAAGCGAATAAGGATATTACCTTTGTCTTTTACTTCTATTTTTGAGTCTTCTCCGAAGGATACATTACCGCCCACTAAGTCATCAAGCTCCACGTCCGAACAGCTTCTTTTTTCGCATATGTGATTACTTGCTCCAATGTCTAGGTACCATGTTCCAACTTCACATCTTTCATTATCTTTGTAGGCTAGCAATAATGTGTCATCTTTTTTTCTTTCTTCTTATACGTAGTTGGCTTTTTCATTGACTTTACTTTTGGGCGCTCTACATTATTTAGCATAATGCCCAAATTTATTACAATTATAACACTTAACTTGAGATTTCTCGTACATTGACTTAGAGCGACCTCTTCTATGACCTCTTATTTTCTTCTCTTTTTTTATTGTTGTTGCTGAAATATCTTTCTTATTCATTTACACGAACTCGTTCTTGTCTACAACCTCTGTCACGATAGCTTTTATTATTATTGTTGAAGCTTTCTTCTTTCTTGGCTGATTTAAGATCTAGCTTTAGGAGTTGTTCGGTAATACGTTCATTCATATTCTTTCTTTCTTCATAAGCTTGCAATGAACCCAAGATCTTCTCCATTGTCATCTATTATAAATCTTTTATCTCCTCAATGATAGTTGTGATACTATCAAATCTTGATTCTAATGATCAAAGAATCTTCTCAATGATAGTCACATCTTCTAGTTTATCACCATTTCTTTTTAATTGATTAAAAATTGTAAGAACTCTTGAAAAATAATCGGAGACTGTCTCACCTTCTTTCATTTGTAAAGCTTTAAATTGTCTTCTTAACATTTGAAGACATACCTTTTTAACCTTCTCTTCTCCCTTGTATAATACTTGGAGCTTCTCCCATACTTGTTTGGCTGATGTAGCACTTGAAATTTTCTCAAAATCATCATTATCTAACGTTCAATAAATGAGGAAGAGAGCCTTCTTATCTCTCTTTCTTGAATCTCTTAAACTATTCTTTTGTGTTAAGGATAAAATATACTCATCGCTTGGCTCATCGTAGTCTTTCTCTACAATCTCTCAAATGTCATGCACTCCAAGATGTGTCTTCATCTTTATACTCCAATTATCATAATCTATCGTCTTGAGCAATGGAACTTGGAAGGAAGCCATACCTCCATTCGCCATCTCTATAAAGAAACTTGTCTCTGATACCACTTTGTTGGAATGAAGAAAGAGTTTTGGAATAAGAGAAGGGCTAAAGAGAAGAGAGAAAGAAATTAGGAATTTTATTTCTTACTTTTTGGCTTGTTCCAAACTCAATTGCATCACCACTATTTATACTAATAATACATCGTTAGGATTATACCAACACATTTAAATCTAATGGTTAAAAATGACTCTTTAGAGTATTCTCATATCTCCTATCATAAATAAAATTAAATGCATATTCTAAACTTTTCTAATAATTACTCATTAAATGACTCTCTAGAGTATTCTCATATCTTCTATTATAATTGACATTAAATGCATATTGCTTTGTAATAGATTTATAGAGTCTTTTTTAATAGATTTCTCTATATTATGGGCTTCAATCAAAAGTCCAAATAATAATGGGTCAAATTAAGTTTAGTTTTTAACATTTCCTACATCGTATTTCCCTCACGTTAGAAAATCTTGACTCCATCAAGATGATAGTTATTGTGTATCGGGAGCAAGGTAGGTGTAGAAATCATAAGTAATTCTTGTGATCGAAGATTTCTCTAACAAAAAATTTGTTCAGGCATAAGCTTTCATTTATGCAGGTAAAAAACTGTTTGGCTCATAAGTTAAAGGGTTACCAGCAGGTTTGATAGCATGAAGAATAACTTTGAACATGTAGATTAAGTTGCATTTTGATTTTCTATGCAATATTGATAATATTGCAACAAGCAGGGACATTTAATCATGTAATTTACTGCTGTTCTTGAAACATAACAACAAGTCAAATATCTAATTATGTTAATCATAATTCCAAGGGCCACCATCTCCCTTAACAATCCATTCTCTGTCTTCACTCCATCTTCTATATACTGCTCCTGAGGAAGTTTTTCAATTATTTCGCTATAGGAACATCTAGATTTTTCTTAGATAAGAAGTGATAAGCATTGTGGTCATTAATGTTCAAACTTTCCTTTTTTTTTAGAACAAGCATTCTATGAAACAGTTTCTCCTTACTCTTTTTGTACTCATCTGTGGAACCATGGAAGTCTAGGTGATCACTGGTATATTTGGTATACACTGCAACACTAAAATCATTCGCATTGCACCTTCCTTAAACTAGTCTATGAGAAGAAGCCTCTAATTACAATACAAATAGTATCATAAAAATCAATGCAGAGGGGAAGAACATCAAATCAGGATTTCAAGGCTATTCCCTTTGCTAGGGTTTTCTATCCCTAGGCTGTGCCAGGGTTCCTCCCTGCCCCGCTAGGGTTTCCTCGCTGGTGCACTCGTGGATTTCAGGGAAGTCCTCTTCTTCTCTTTGTTTCCTATTTATTTTGGTGATTGCTAGGTTACTTTTTTTGTTCTTTCTCCGACGGTGTCAGTATGGCACCGAACAAGTTGCATGACCATAATTTTTTGGGGGGCTTTTCTCATCACGCTCATTTTTAGAGGCGCTTGCTAGCTCGTCTTCAACTTCTTCTTTTTCGGATTTACAGACTTCTACGTTTCATGGATTGCCTTCTCTTTGGATTTCCGACCAAGAAATCAAGGATCTGGCTACCCCATTTCAATTTTCTTTAGTTGGATTTTTCCCTTCTGAGAGGCATTCTCTTGATTCAATTTGGAATTTTTTTAACCTAAAGCTAAACGACGAAGTCTCTTTTACCTTGCTGGATCCTTCACACATTCTGATCAAATTAGCTAATGACCCTGGCTATTATAAGATATTTTATCATAAATCCTATCTAGTTTTCAACTATTACATGAAATTAATGAAATGGTCGTCTTAAATTGCCTGTTATACTAATTTAGATCTCTTTTCTGCATCTTCGTCACCATCTATACACCCCTCATGTATACACCCCTCATGTTCTTCATGACCTTGGTTCTATATTTAGAAAGTCTTTGAAAATTGATGAAGCTACTTCTGTGGGATCCCAGCCATCTACTGTCCGTGTATTAGTGGAACTTGATATAACTAAATTCTACCCTAATCAAATTTGGTTAGGCTCTGAAAATTTAGGGTATGTGTAGGAGGTCATTTTGGATGAATTTTCCCCATTCTGTGCGTCTTGTAAGTGTATTGGCCATGTTCCTGAAAAATGCCATCCTGGTTTAGCTGATCTCCCTAATGCTACCTTTAACCCGAGCTCTAATTTAATCCCCTCATCTATTGAGAATGATGTTGTCCCTTTTGTGATGGAGAATGCGAAGCAGGTAGTGGGTTGTGATGTTGGTAAATTATAGGATTCTATTGTTGTTTTGTCCCCTAATGCCCCTTGATGTCATACCGTTTGTCCCTCCTGTTCATGACTTGGGGTCTTTGGTATCGGTTTCTCCTGTCCCTTTGCTTATTCATTCGTTGGTCGGTTTGATTTATGTTGATGAGGTTGTTGCCGATGTCTCAATCTCCTGGGGAGGTTTCTGAGGGTGTTATGGCTGGGGTCATGCCTACTATTTAGGGCTATCAGGTTTGTGCTAGTGAAGGTGGTCATTTGGGTTGTGAAGTTAATTCTTTTCCCATTTTATCTGATGTGGGTGTTGTATCTGCCCTGTGCTATTTTACTGGAAATGTTGTTCCTTGTGTGGTTGTGGAGAATTCATGTTCGTCTAGCTTCCCTAATGAATTTTCCACAGGGTCTCTGCTGGCTTGCTCTTCGGTTAATTTGGTTGTGGATAAATCGATAACACCTTCTGGTGTAGTCTTGGTGGGTGACCTCTCTGCTCGTGTTGTTGTTCCTATAATTCATTCCCCGGTGATGCCTATTGTTCAAGTAACTGGCCGTTTTGTTGAGGTCCCTGTTAGTTTATTATCACATGAGGCTTTGGGTTCTCATGTGGGTGCCAATTAGGGGGAGAATGTTAGGATGCAATTAGATTGGCTTCAATGCTCGTCTGATTCCTCTTCGGAGGCAAGTGGGGATGATGTTCTTGGGGATGATTTGCTTTGCAGAATGACCGTCATGGTGTTTCTGTTTCCTCTCGTGAGAGAGGTAAATGTGGTAGGAAATAATTTTATGAATGTGTTGATATTTTCGGTTGTCTTTGATGCTTCTCTATGGTTGTTGGTTTCTCTGTGATGGTGGTTATAGCAGGCGTCACTGGCGATTTGGGCATTGGTTGGCTTTTGGTGGTTGTCGTTTTACTGGAGCTTCATTTAAAAATTGCGGTTATGATTTATAATTTTTTGGGCAATGATGTGGCTAGGGCTCACTATTCCGTAGCTATGGCTCATGGCAACCTTTGGTGGTGTGTTTCTTGCTCGGTTGGGATGGCTACTTGGTGTGTTACTGCTCTCAAATCCCAACCGGATGGTTCTTGCCTGGCTTCGGAGTAGTTGGAAGCCTCTGCCAACTACTGAGCTTGATGGGTTGTTACCCCTTTGTATCTTATGTAGCTTTTTAATCGTTTCATTTTTTTGCTTGTTGTACTTCCTTTTTATGATTTAATAAAATTTGTGTTTTTGTTAAAAAAAATGAGAAAAAGGCCTCTACAATGATTTAATTATGCATCTCCTTTTCTTTTATTTCCTTTTCCTCGAGAGTAGGTGTTTAAACTGCTGCAATAGGTCCTAAAAAGTACTACGAAAGCTTGATTTATTAATAGTGTTAATTACATTTTGTTGGCACCACTGGCATAGTAGAAACCCTTCCTGCTTCATCTCCTTCAACTCAGAAAGAATTGGACCATCAAATACAAAGACACCAACATTCTCCAAATAGAATATATGCTTGACAGTTCAAATAGGGCCAAGAACCCATTGGTGTGAGCTATCTAAATCTGTGTAGTAATATGTCTTGTTTCCTTCGTTGAAGTTGCTAAACTTGAATTCATAAGCGGTTGTGAATATCAGACAAGTTATTCCAATGAACGCCTGGCTGTTCCACTGGACAGAATGCCACGACGGCCAGCTTCCATCCCATATAAAGCGGCTGTTTGGATGCAAGATTTAGTCTGGATTTGAAGAGGATTTGAGCTAAATCCAGTTAAACGGTCAAAAATGCAAAACCAAATTTCACGGTAAATCAAAGCCGCGGTTGACGGAAAATTCCCACTTTTGGTGGTAAATCCCAGATTTATGAAATCCTTTGGTTCAGTGGATTTACGGGATTTGGCCGAAGAAGCACGCGAAAGGGAGAAAGTTACCTTCACAGTAAGCGAGCTTCCGTTGTTGCTTCCTATAAAAAAATATTCTAACTTCCGCCCCAACAGGAAGGGAACGTCGTTGAAGGAGCGAAGTCGAACAGCAAATTTGTGCAAAACTTTACAATCCTGCGAAGGAACGAAGCCGAAAGAAATAGAGAAGAGAGAGTCAAATGTTATTGTTGGATAACTTAATTAATATAATTTAAAATATTAAAAATTAAGTAAACGGGTTCGGGTCGAACCCGAAACTGACCCGGCACTATTCGGGTCAACCCGAACCCGACCCGTTTTTAAAAACGGGTCAGTTTTCCTGACCCGAACCTGACCTGCTTCGGGTCCGGGTCAACCCGACCCGACCCGAATGACCCGTTTCCAAGAAGAAAATGGCTAATTTTCGGGTCAAAAACGGGTCAAACTCCTCTTTTCGGGTAAAAAACTGGTCAAAATCGGGTCAATCTCGGGTTGCCGGGTCAGAATCGGGTTTTCGGGTCAAAATCAGGTCACATTCGGATCAATTTCGGGTCAAAGGGTTAACCCGAACCCGACCCGATTTTTGAAACGGGTCGAAATGCTTAACCAGAACCCGACCCATTTCGGGATCGGGTTGACCCTAACCGAAATTTTCAAGTCGGGATCGGGTCGGATTTTCGGGTTGTGTCCAAAGAGTTACGCCTAAGGTCGACGCCGAGAGTGAAATTACCCAGCGAGGGATCATCCGCCGTCTTCCAAGAGATGAACAGTCTACTAAAGTTGTTGCTGAGATTGAGCCCTCTATTCATACCGGCAAGGTAGGCATTGCATGGATGGACGAAGCTCTCCCATGCGATGGCGCTGGAGTTGTTGAGCAACAGATCGCCAAAATCTGAGAGCTCAATCGTCGATTTGTTAATTCAGAGTTTGGCGTCCGATGACAGCAGGACTCACCGACCTCGATCGAGGATCACAATATATTCATCTCTGATGATGGTGATAGAGCCGGAGCGGTTGGGGATAGGCATCTCTCGGTTGGAGACCCAGATGACATTTTCAATAGAGATGTTGCCTTGCCAGATGCAGATTGATGGTTCCTTTATCCCCTGCTTCTGCATTTTCTCTTCTTCATTCTTCTGCTGCAGCTGAGTTTCAGAGGAATCTTCTTTTGATGTTCTATATTCAAATTGCATAATGGACTCAACTAGGGCCGACTTTGGCTCATTGAGATCGAATCGGGAGGCTCGGCAATCGAAGGGGAGAGATATGTGTGAGCGACGGTGTGCAAGTTGATTGCGGATCTATTCACGTTTTAGAGTGGAGGAGAAGAGTGAAGGCGCCAATATGGGTTGCCGACCTGTGTATTTGCTTTATCGAACGAACGGAATTAGAAAAAAAAATCATCTAATCCATCAAGTGATGCATTCACTTGGGCTTCCCAAAGAGCTTTATGGCTTTGATTGTCATTGATCGCCCATCTTTCTCGGTGTCGATCGTCATCATCTTCTTCGATTTCAACCGTCGTCGATAGCCCATTTTCTTCGGCTTTGATTATCATCGACACCCCATATTTTCGGCATTGATCTTTGTCAAAAACCCATGTCCCTTGACTTCGATCATTATTGGCAACCCATCTTCTTCTATAACCTATCATTCTTCATGAGCTCCAAGCTTTGATTGCAACTAATTTGGGGAGATCGATGAAGAAACAGGAGCAGAAAGAGCTAAATATTCGCAAGACTTATTATAGTTCAAGATGCTCTGCATCAGTTTCGACGCTATCTCAAGCAGTTAATTTCACATTGAAGGTTGTAACCCAATTGCTAAGACACTCTTGGAGTTGCCCTTCCCGCAGGAAATTTATTGAACACTATTGACCATGCAAAAACCCAGTTCTCCTGCATCTGAAACTAAACAACTAAAAATTTTGAATTAAAATTTACTTTCACAAGCTTTACATACGAGAATTGTAGCAACTTAACCCGACAAGACATACTGATGGGGCATGCCATATCATGCTGGTTTACGATAGAGAAATACAAATATCTAGTCTTGAAATTTTTTTAGATTTTTTCCAATAAAGATTTTAAAACAAACAACAAACTACATAACTACTAATAATGTCCAATATACAGAAAATAAACTCATTCACAAAATCTATTTCATTTCACCATCAAAATATGTATATAGTAATTACATTTAAATATATTGCTGTAGATCGAGCATATAGCAGAGCAAAATATAATGAAAGCTAATCATGACTCTAAAATCGAAGAAGAATATTTATACAGACTTAGATCAGATCCTGAACAATTACTTAACTAGATAATTTCTTTTCCTAGACCATGAAAATAGAGTGTGGAATCACGGTGAGCTAAAATAGCTCAACAAGTCACAAATATTGATCTAAATTTCTAAAATATATCATTTATTAAATATTTTTCAAAATTATTAAATGCAGCATAACTATTCATTATGCGAAATAGAGTAATTAAAGCATTACAGTTATCCATAGGTCCAAATAATAATTCTAAACAATTAAATAAATTGAATATCATATTTCCTCTATTTCACATAACAAAATGTGACAGATTTCCCCCTCTATTAGATAGAATTTAAGATTCTGGTCATTTATGAATCCCAACAAAATTCTCTATTTCTGACAAAGTTCAAATTCATGACCCATTTTTTACTCCCAACATAGAATTTTAGATATTTCATATTCAGATTCATAGTCTCAAATAGAATCTCAAAAAATTTTGATCCCTTATATCTCCAAGTAATATTTTTCATATAAAAACTCATTTAATTCAATCAATATAACACATTATCTTTTAACTTGCTATAATAGTAGGCAACAAAACACACCACCGAGCAGAAATTCATGTTTTCAAAACATAATCAAATTATCATGATTGTGTATAACAATATTTGTAGACTTTAATCATACTATAATACTATTTTTCAGAGTTTTGTTTATTTTATATTCAATTTAAAAAAGGCGCATATTTCAAAATACATGGTATTAAAATTTTCAAAAAATATTCCAAATATTCAAAATCTAAATCTTTGTAATATATTAAAAGTTAGAAAGTAAAAATTTTATCAGTGCAAATTTATTCTCATTTTTTTATAAAAAAATAATAAATTTAATTGAAAAATTTAGAAAAATTTCATATTTTTCAAAATTGTGATAGACATAATGTGAAATACAGAATTAGGCTTATGACTTAAAAAGACCCTAAGTGACTCAAATCCCTTCCCGCTCTCTCCAAAATCCTCCTTTGTCTCTCTTGCTCAACTACTAAAATGATTGAATGAATGGAATAGTGGATTTTAATATATTTTAGTGCAGAAATTGGCCCAGCACCTAGGGGCCACTGTTTGAGTGCCACAACATGCACTAGTTCAAATTCTAAAAATCAGAGAGCACAGTGTTAATGCGCCATAACACCCAACACCTGGGCGCTCTAGGGGAAAATTTTTTTAATTCACCAATTTGCATTCAGACGAGGAGTGCCAATTTCAGGTAAGCCCAAAACTAACCCAGCCCTATTCAGGTCAACCCAAACCCGACCTATTTTTGCAAATGGGTTGGTTTTCCAGATCCAAACCCGACTCGCTTCAAGTTCGGGTCAACCCGACACAACCCTAATGATCCGGTGCTAACAAAAAACTGCTTGTTTTCGTGTCAATATTTACTTTTTGGATCAAAATGGGTCAATCTCAGGTTGTCAGGTCAAAAATGAGTTTTCAGATAAAAAAAGGGTCAATGTCGAGTCAAAGGATCAACCCGAACCCGACCCCTTTTGGGTTCGGGTTGACCCTAACCCGAAATTTTGTGGGTCGGATTTGAGTTGGGATTTCGGATCGTGTCAAATATTGACACCCCTAATTAAGACTCCTAAACAAATCATTTTCATACATAAAATACTTTCAAATACATACCAAACACGTGCAAAAGAGTTTAATATATTTAAATTAAAGCATTTACCTATTTCAAATGAGATCAAAATAAGTTGAACTGAATACTGAATTTGGAGGTGTTACAAGAAGTGTACTATGCAGATTTGGAATGCTTGAAGCTAAGCTGGCCTGTACAAACTCCCATTGCTACCCATTTCAAACTAAGTTCTGTTGATGGCCCAAAATATGAAAAAAAAAAATGGGTAAAGGTTCCATATGAAACTTTTGTTGGAAGATTAATGTATGGAATGGTGCATGTGTACGTACTAGATCGGTTCTTGCTTATTCTATTAGCATCGTAGTCGGTTTATGGCAAATCCAGGAAAAATGCATTGGCTTGTTGTCAAATGGATATTTACATATATTAATGACTCATTGAATCAAGGTTTGTTATTTGCAAATAACAAGTTAAGTAGCAGTATTATATAGAAGATTACACTGATTCAGATTTTGCGAGATATTTGTACATGCATGAGGCGTTCAATTTCAGGATACATGTTTACTGTATTTGGCAATCTGATAAGTTGGAATTATTCTTTGCAACGAATAGTTGCATTGTCTACCATGGAAGCAGTAAGCTATTAAATAAAGCATTTGGTTGCATGGATTCATTAGAGAGTTTGGTTTTTCTCAAGACAAACGGTATTTTGTGACAATCAAGGTGCTATACAACTGATAAAAAATCATGTTTTTCATGAAAGATCAAACCATATGGGTATAAAGCAACATTTTATTAGAGATATTATTGCAATTGAATATGTTGGAGTGGAGAAAATTACGTCAGAAGAAATTCCAACAGACGCTCTGACAAAATACTTACTGATAGCAAAGTTCAAAAACTATTTGAATTTGGTTAATTGCATTGATATATATCATTTATTAAAATTGGATCAAAGTGAAGATTGTTAGTTATTGTGATCCGATTTCTTTATCACAATTTTATTTTTACTGTTTTTTCTATAGCTGTTGTTAGAGGTGTCAATATTTGACACGACACGAAAACCCGATCCGGACCCGACCCGAAAAATTCGGGTTGGATCCGACCCGGTTTCAAAACGGGTCGGGTTCGGGTTCAAGAAATCGACCCGTTTAAAAAACGGGTCGGGTTCGGATTGACCCGACGGGTTTTCGGGTCAACCCGCCAACCCGCTTTCTCGTGAGCCTGTCGCGACCCGGGTCGGGTCCGGGTTCGCATTTACGACCCGTTTACCTAACCGGGTCGGGTTAGGGTCGATCCGTTTGAACCCGGGTCAGTTTCGGGTCCGCCCGAACCCGACCCGTGACCCGAAATTGACACCCCTAGCTGTTGTGGGCTCCAAAAATTTCATATTTGTGCTCCTCGGCCTCTCCGCACCATCGATCTCTTTTCTTTGTTTGTGACAACGGTAGAGAATTTTAACGAGATTATGTTCCATGTAAATTTTTAGAAGGCATATTGGGTTTTAGATAAGAAACTACCCAGAAATTTCACCCTCATTTTGTTAGTACTTTTCGATCTGGGTTCTGGTTTCCTAGAGGCGCAAGCCCCTATAGTTAATTACCCCTCCTAATAACGAGAGAGAACTTTCGATTAAGGATAGTTATTAAAGCGGTCGCTATAAGATTTATCACCATAAACTTAAAACTGGTGGTGGGGGGAATGAAGATGAGCCCAATCAAGATCCCATGGTTTTGTCTTCCCGGGCTGTCATGATCCCTAGTCTACTTAGTCAGAGGAGGTAGTTGACCCAACCTGACATAAGGTACCTTATCATCATTCATGGGTTACTTCGTCTAAGAATACCTTGTACACCTGAGTTGGTGTTTGTGTAAGGGGATATATTTGAATCCACCTTATCTGACAGAGGGCTTATGCCTATTGAATATATTCTATGATTCATGACTCAAGGGTTTGAATTCATTATGGAACATATGGGCTTTGACCGTGATCATAATATAATGGTGCCATTTTGCGGTAAAATCATCTGATCAAAGGGCACGTGCCACGTCCCTGCCGCTAGCAAGAGACTATTTGAGGATGAATCGTAATTATACACCTGACACGACATTCACACTTTGTGAGCTAGATTAATTTCAAATATATCACCCCCGACAAACGATTGCGGGACGTGGATGAGTTTCAATTTTTAAGATGATATATTTCATTTCATGGATTTAGACTTTTTTTTTGAATTTGAGATTTGACCACTCCAATTGAGATTTGCTATCATCACGACCATCATTGGGGGACATTAAAACCACTTATATTTTTGTAATAATTTTGGAGGTATTTTATGATTCAAGTCAGGTCAACTTCGATCCTTTCAAGGAGGATGAAACTTGAATATTTGACCCGCATAGCATTCTTGAATCATTGAATTTGAGATTCAGTTGTGACGACCGGAGCACATGCGGGTTTATTTTAATTTGTAAATATAATGTTATATTAATGAACATTTGACCCTACATAGCATTCTCAAACATTTATGTTTGCAACTTTAACACGTTGATCGGAGCACATGCAAGGTATGTTGCACTTCAGCTTTGGGAATCATATTTAGTACATAAAGGGGGGTTTTAAAATATAATCCATTACGCAAGTGATTTTATTTAGAAAATGGCCGAGACTTCTTTTAAGGGCCTACGAACACCTTCTGTCTAATTGTACACATATTGCGGATCCCATGGCATCTTAAAATCTGGCATTTAAAAGTCTTGGTGTAAAGAATGGAGCATATGTAGGGTCTAATATAGCTCCAAGTGATAGGTGAAAACTTACTTTCACAGTCCCAAAATTAAATGAAAATTTTTTGAATAATTTATTGATGACGACTGAAAATTCCTTAAAGAGAAGGGATATACAAAGTCGAATAAGTTTAATTCAGGACTATTTAAATATTTTGACACATCTTTTATGTTGCCAAAGCATATCTTTGACATTAAACTCTATTTTATGACGTTACCAATTATTCTATTGTTTCATCTTATTTCGCATAGAGTCTAAATTTTCCTTAATTGCTATTTGGTTATATCACTTTGCAATAAGAGAGTGCTGAGAGTTTCATTTGGTGATGAATATAACAAATAGTAATGAAACCCATGGATAGCCTACAATGTAGTCATTCTCAAACCTTACATAGATCATCATTGCCAAAATACATGAGATTGCCAATTTCATTAGCAAAATTCACTATATTCATCTTAGACCAAAAAAGATTCCTTCAGAGATTCTTCAGGAGCAAATTTTAATAATGATGTATCTATAATGATTCATATGATATATATCATGAATGAACAAATTTGATATCCCAATCAAATTGTTAGTTTTAGCTTACATTCATTGTAACTAATATATACATCTACAATGAGCTCCCAACAGACATTATGGTTCCCTTGACTTTAAATTTATGACATCATCGACACTTATGCAATCATAATTATACCCTTTTATTTTTATATCAAAACATAAGTCTCAAAATATATTACATGAGAAGATTATCCACATCAATGTCCTTACCAACTTAACGATTGAGATCTCATGTATCTTTCAAAGATTCCTAAATGATTTTGGAGGTACTATCACAATTATCATGAAAATACTTTGTGAGAGCCAAGATACCCATTTTGTCATAACAAAATTGCTTAAAGCAAGAGAATGCTAATGTGGAGTATCATGTTCATAATATTTATCATCATGTTTGACTCTAGATCTTATGTAATTAGACCACACTATATTTTATTTGAGATTTATATATATTGAGTGATGTTAAGTATGACGAGGTGCTATTGAATCTTTTTCATGTATTTTAAGTCTTTATTATGCATTTGAGTCATTCCAAGTTATGGATCATGGTAGCTCTTGATAACTTTAAGAGTTATTAAGTTTAAATGATTTACTCATTAGGCTCATGCTAATTGCTCAATTAATAAATTTGATTGCAAAATTTAATATTAATTGAATTAAATTATTCAATTGAATGGTCTTCAATTTGTCTAAGTACAACATTTTAGATGAAATTTTGGCAGCCCCCTAACATCCCCTCCCCAATGCCTGAAGGTAAGGAAGGCACTTGCCAGTTGGCTCGACTTAGCCAAAGCGAATCAATCCCTCAGCCAGATCAGCTTGACGGTCAAAGGCTTCAGAGGATGTATTAACCCTGAGTCTTCCTTCAAATCTTTTGATTGTCACAATACCTGTTAAAATGCTCTCACCACTCTCTCTCTTTTAATATGAGGGAGGGGACCGATCGTGGGATCGTGGGGGGTTTGTGTCGGGTGAGTTGTGGTGGTTTGCATTTAGAGGTCAACAGCTGTAAGTTGTGTTAGCATTTTAGAGAGCTTCTTTAGATTCGTGTGTTGCCATTTTCCCTACATAGTTTGATTTCTTTTTATAATTGATGTATAAATTGAAGAACAAGTTCTAATTGCTAGTTTTAAATAAAATTCCTCATTTACCTGGTTAGAAGAAAGAGAATTTCAGGCTGAGAGATTTAATAGAGTTCCTTGTTTGTACTTGTATGTTGTTTTTCGGATTCTGGCTTCTTGAATGTGTTGGTTAATTATTATTTTGCTCTCTGGTTTCAAGCACATGCTTGGGCGTGGTTCTGTTATCCGTGTTAATCTAATCTTTGTCATTTTATCTTAATCCTATATTTAGGTGCTTGTTTATCTCATTCATTTTTATTTGTGTAGCAGTTATTTGATTTTGCTTTGATCGTAAACTTCTTTTATTCTCTATGTTCTGTTGTTTTAAAAAAACCCTACAGTTTTTCTTTTGAATTGAATATGAGAAGGTTTGTGTGATGATGAGAATCTGTCCCGTTTTTTTTTTTCCTTTCTCTGTTTTTTCTTGTTCTTTGCTACAGGTACAAATCCTTCAAAACATTTGGTATCAGAGCCAAATGCTGAAGCAAATGCCGTCACCAATGAAGAACGGAGAGAAGTCCATAGTCGACGACGTCGTCGGAGATACAACGCCGTCGAAATCGACGACGACTAGAGATAACTCAATGTCCATGCAACTCCTATTACTGACGAAGATGAATTATGTGGTGTGGGCCATGAAGATGGATATTCTCATGGAAGCGCAAGGATTGTGGGAGGTCATCGAGGAAGGGACTGAAGATCGGAGGAAGGACAAATCGGCTTTTGCAATGATTTGTCAAGTAATTAGCGATGAAACTCTTTTTCAACTCAATGTGAAGGGAACGACTAAGGAGGCACGGCAAGCCCTCCCGCACAATTAATATGAGTGCAGACCGTGTTAAGAAGGCAAAGATCCAAAGTCTTAAGAGGGAGTTTGAAGCCCTCCGGATGAGAGATGGAGATGCCGTCGAAGACTTTGCTGGAAAGCTTTCAAGAATTGTGAATCAGAGACGTTCTCTTGGAGAGAAAATTGAGGAGTCTGAAGTGGTGGAGAAGCTTCTGTGGGCCGTACCTGGGAAATTCCTTCAAATTGCTTCAACTATTGAGCAATTTGGAGATCATGACGCTTGAAGAAGTGATTGGATCATTACGGGTTCATGAAGAACGCCTGAAGGACATCGAAGCACGTGGTGACAAACAAGTACTTCTAACAAAAAGTGAGTGCAAGTCCAAAGATGAGAGTGGAAGTCACTCATGGCGAGGATGAGGTCGTGGTCGCGGCCGTGGGAATGACCGTGGGCGCGGTCGTGGAAGAAATGAAGGGCGTGGAGAAGCACGTCGTGATGATGGAAATCAATAAGAAAGAAAATTTGACATATCAAAGATGAGATGCTACAATTGTCAAAAGTATGGGCACTTTGCTGTTGATTGTAGGTCAAAGAAGAAGGAGAATAAAGCTTAGGTTGTTGAAATTAAAGCTTATGAGGATCCCACTCTATTATTGGCAGAAAATGAAGTGAAAGAGAACATGTTACTGCATAAAGAGCAAGTTTTGCTGAAGGCCAAAGGTGAAGAGAAGGTTACTATTGAGGATATGTGGTATCTAGACTCTGGGGGCTAGTAACCACATGACAGGTGACAAGGAGAAATTTATTGATCTTGATGAAGGAGTGTATGGAAAGGTGAAACTTGGTGATGGGTCTTTGGTTAAGATCCAAGGAAAGGGGACCGTGCAGTTGCAGTGCAAAACAGGAGAACACAAAAGGCTAAGTGATGTTTATTACATTCCTATGTTGTGTAATAACATTATTAGTCTTGGACAACTAACAGAACAAGGGTGCAAGGCTGTTATGCAAGGTGAGAAACTATTTTTATTTGATAAACAAGGGAGCAAATTGGCAGAAATTCAGAAGAATAACAACAGGCTATATTTACTCAACCTGAAGATTAGAAGGCCTATTTGTTTGAGTGATAGTTTGAAGATTTATGCATGGTTGTGGCATGCAAGATTTTGCCACATCAACTTTCAGGCCTTGAAGGAGATGCAGAGAGGAAAGCTAGTTCATGGCATTCCTGAAATTGATCACCCTGTGCAGATTTGTGATGGTTGTACAGTCGGCAAGCAACATAGACTTCCATTTCCAAGAGAAACCAAGTTCAGAGCTGAGAAGCCTTTACAGTTATTGCATGGAGACATATGTGGCCCAATCACCCCCGCTACTCCTAGTGGTTTCAGGTACTTTTTATTGTTAGTAGATGATTTTAGTAGATACATGTGGGTGTATTTATTAAAATCAAAGAGTGAAGCACATTCTATTTTTTCAAAATTCAAAATCATGGTGGAGAATGAATCTGAGATGAAGATTAAAGCTTTGAGGACTGATAGAGGAGGAGAGTTTCAGTCTTTTGAATTTAAAAAGCTTTGTGAAGAAAATGGCATAAAGAGGTTTCTTACTGCACCCTACACACCACAGCAAAATGGTGTTGTAGAGAGGAGAAACCAAACTGTTATGTCTATGGCTAGATGCTTACTCAAGAGTAAAAGTGTACCTTGCATATTTTGGGGTGAAGCTGTGAAGACCTCAGTCCATATCTTGGATAGAGAAACAATTCATAGTGTTCAAGGTATGACTCCCTATGAAGCATGGATGAAGTGCAAGCCAAATGTGCAGTATTTCAAGACTTTTGGTTGTATAGCTTATGTGAAAGCAGCAGGACCACACATAAAGAAGCTTGAAGATAGAAGTCATCATATGGTGTTGTTTGGATATGAGCCTGGCACTAAGGCTTATAGAGTTTATGATCCAAATGAGAAGAAGATTCATATCAGCAGGGATATAATTTTTGATGAAGAAAAAGAGTGGAAATGGGATGAGAAAGGCACTACAGCAGATGACAGAAAACAAGGCAGTTATGTGACTTTCAGGCTAGAAGGAGAAGCACACTCATCTTTACCAATTGAAGAGCAAGAAGCAACAACTCCTTGTATATCTACTAGTAGTCCTTCAAGGTATGTGACCTCTGAACCTCCTGTTACTAGAGAAATATCACCAAATTTAGATAGTAGTTCATCAGAACCCCATAGATATAGACAGTTGCAAGATATCTATGATGAAACTACTGAGTTGGAAGAGGAGGTTGGTGTATGTTTGACAGCTGTAGAAGAACCAATGTGTTATAGTGATGCAATTAAAGAAGATGTGTGGAAGAAGGCAATAGATGAGGAAGTTAATACTATTCAGAAGAATCAAACATGGGAATTGGCTGATCTACCTGCTGGATGTAAGGCAATAGGGCTCAAATGGGTGTACAAAATTAAGAAGAACACACAAGGTGAGATTGTGAGGCATAAAGCTAGACTTGTTGCAAAGGGGTATGCTCAGAGACCTGGTGTGAATTTTGAAGAAGTTTTTGCTCCAGTTGCCAGAATGGAGACCATTAGAGTTTTGATTGCCTTAGCAGCTCAAGAGGATTGGAAGATACATCATTTGGATGTGAAATCAGCATTTTTGAATGGTGAATTAGAGAAGGAGGTGTATGTCAAACAACCTGAAGGTTTTGTGAAAGAGGGGCATGAAAATAAAGTCTTGAGATTGAAAAAGGCTTTGTATGGTTTGAGACAGGCACCAAGGGCTTGGAACACAAAATTAGATGAATGTTTAATATCCCTTGGTTTTAGAAGAAATTCTCAGGAGCATGCCGTTTACATGAAGCATACTGGAGAATCAAGTCTACTTGTGGGAGTCTATGTTGATGACTTGATTGTGACAGGTTCTGATGTTCAGTGCATTGAAGAATTCAAGGCTCAAATGAAAGTAAAATTTGATATGAGTGATCTTGGCTTGTTGAGTTTTTATTTGGGCATTGAAGTGATACAGACTGATGATGAGATAAGATTATGTCAGAAATCTTATGCATTAAAGATCCTTGTAGATATGGGGATGACAGATTGCAATCCAGTGCAAACTTCTATGGAAGCCAGAATCAAGCTTACCAAATCAGGTACACATTCTTTGGTAGACTCAACTCAATATAGGAGTATTGTTGGTAGCTTGAGATACTTGACTCATACATAGCCAGATATTATGTATTCTGTTGGAATTGTGAGTAGATTCATGGAGACTCCTAATTCTTAGCACCTTGCTACTGTGAAGAGAATTTTGAGATATGTGAAAGGGACAACAGAATATGGTTTGGTATATCCAAAGAGGCAAGCAGAAGGAGGACTAATTGGCTTTAGTGATACTGATCACGCAGGAGATATAGATGACAGGAAGAGCACTACTGGGATGGTCTACTTTTGGGGTCCACATGTGATTAGTTGGGCTTCACAGAAACAAAAGATAGTGACTTTATCATCTTGTGAAGAAGAATATGTAGCTATCACTTCTACAGCTTGCCAAGGAATATGGCTTAGTCGCTTACTAAATGAATTGAAAGGGGAAGCAGAGAAGACAGTGAAGTTGATGGTTGATAACAAATCTGCGATTTCTATGAGTAAGAATTCGGTGTACCATGGAAGGTCTAAGCATATTGATACTCGCTATCATTTCATCAGAAGTTGTATTGAGAAGAAACAGATTGAAGTGGAGTATATCAGAACAGAAGAGCAGTTGGCTGATATATTCACCAAGTCTTTGGGAAGAGTGAAGTTTATAGAGATGATAAAAAATATTGGTCTAAAAAGTTGCAAGTTTGAATGACAAGATTAGGGGAGGCAATGTTAAGCTAATCTTTGTCATTTTATCGTAATCCTATATTTAGATGTTTGTTTATCTCATTCAGTTTTATTTGTGTGGTGTAAGTTATAGAAAAATAACTGTGTAGCAGTTATTTGATTTTGCTTTGAACCATAAACTTCTTTTACTCTCTATGTTCTGTTGTTTTAAAAAAAACCTACAGTTTTTCTTTTGAATTGAATATGAGAAGGTTTGTGTGAAGAAGAGAATCTGTCCCGTTTTCTTTTCCTTTCTCTGTTTTTTCTTGTTCTTTGCTACAGGTACAAATCCTTCCAAACAATCCGGCTTCAGGCTTACCTTTGGGTGGATTTTCACATCTCTGGCTTCTGATACAGGACAAGTGCCTAACAGATTTCCTGGCTTGTAGCAGAAGTCGAATTTGAAAATTGAAATCTTTAAATAATGTTCTTTAAGGCTATGATTTCAATGTCTGTTTTATTATGAAAGCCATAAGTGACCCACTGGCGGAACTATAGTCTTCTTAGGGGGGGCAATTGCCCCCCCTCAAAAAAAAAAATTTTTTTTTATAGGAGTAAAAATTTTAAAAAAAAATTTTTTAGGAGAGTAAAAAATTTTCTCCTAAAAAATTTTTTGCCCCTCCTAAAATTTTTATTTTGCCCCCCTAAAAAACTCTTTTGACCTAACTTGCCCTAAAATATCTATATATTTCTTCACATTTAGTTCTAATATTTTTTTTTTCATGATTTTAATAACAGTTTAATTACACATTTTTTCTTTAATTTTTCTTGCTTACTTTTTTTAAAAAAAACTTTTTGTAATATATAGATACATAATATTATTTTTTTAATATTTAATTATTTTTGTGCTTTATTTGCCCCCCTCAAAATTAAAGCCGGTTCCGCGCCCATAACCATGGTTATTTAGTTGTTGTTGAATTCAAAACGAACTGGAATGTTATGAACCTGTCACCGTTGCCTGCAACTTTGAACAATAAATGACTGAGAATTAACAACAAAACATTAAAAATTGTTTCTTAAGGAACTCAAACATGGCGCATCTCTATTGTTTTTCTTTCTTGAAATCTTCTCATTGATTCCCATTACCCTGCTCGATCTAACGCCATACCTGCTTAAAGAGCGAAATGATGCCGAAGGAGCAACCACGGTACATCAGCAGAAACCACACGAAGGCCGGGAAGACGGTCAGCTCGCACACGAACGGAATGAGTTCCTTTGCACCTGTCCTCCTCCCGTTGTAAATCTGTAAAAAGATATTACAGGCGAAGGCCACGAGGAGGGAAATTAGGGCCAGAACGAATGATAAAACCGCGAAGAAGAGCTTGGTCGGGATTGAACGCCGGAACTCGCGCTCTCTGTACGACGAGGTAACCAAAGACAAGAACAGAACCAGCGCCGTTGCGGCGCAGGATAACCCGAACACGAATGCGTTCTTGAACACAATAAATGCCGTCTTGCTGTAGATATTGCCGCCGCCTCCGCTGTCGTCGGAACCAGGAATGGAAATACTCGAAGCAAAGACGAATGCTGCCACGAGGCTGGCGCAAGTCTGCCCCAGCTGGGTGAGCTGTTCCTTGCCTTTCCTTGCCATATTCTTGTGGTTCTCTGAGAAGCACTCCTGCGCGGTCATCTCCTCCATGTTGCGGCTGTACTGAAGGTCCCTGGGAATCAATGTCTCTACTTTTTCAAACCACTGCAGATCTTTCTGCATCTGAAGAGCGCCGACCACTTCCACATCGACCGTGACTTCGGCGGCGTAGTGGAGAATGGTGTTTTTCTTGTTGTCTCTGGCGTACAGTAGTCGTGAAGGAAACACGGCATTTCTGCCTGTAAGTTTTGATTTCACCAACTCAAAAATCTTCTGGTTGCCGAGCGAAATGGCCACCTGAATTATATTCTTTCCTTGGACGTCCAGGATGCTGACGGACTGCGGGTAGACCTCCAAGATCTTCTCGACGAATTCGTAGAGCCCCATCTTGGCGCCGATTATCAGCGGCGAGTCGTTCCAGCGCAGTAGGCGAGCGTCGAAGCTCTCCTGCTCTTCGTCAGACTCATCATGTATCTTGATGAGCGCCATGGTTTTTTTATGGTTTCTTTTTACCTGATTTAAGTACTTTATTGTGGGGAAAACTTCATCAGCATACACAAATTTATCATATTCGTCGTCCACTATAGGTTTGTGGGCGCTGAAACTTGTGCTTTTATCCACTTGGCCTGTCATCCCCTTGCCGATGAAATCCCAGTAATCTGCATCCTCTGCCAAACACTCGATGAGCGCCAATGTTTCTTTATGGTTTCTTTTTTGCTGCTCCAAGTACTTTATTGTAGGGAAAACTGTATCAGCATACACAAATTTATCACACTTGTCAATTAGTTACCGAATTGAACTTATAGATTTGTTAGAACTCACTTTGCTTTAAGATCCTGAAAATTTGCAGTTTCGCCCATCCGGCTGCAGGACAAAACCAGCTTCATTAATTAATTATCACTTGTAAACCCTAAACTTTAGAGAGCACATTCAAAACATATAAAAATACAGGATATTATTCCTTTCAGCCACTAAATCAACATGTTTTTCACGTATCATTAAGATATTTATACAGATTATCAAGAAATATAATGACATTAGTCTAGCATTCCCTCTTTATATTAGATTTAAAAGATAAAGTAAGCATTGCTCGTCAGTTCTTATATTAGTTCTTGCCTGGAATTTTAGCCAATTTTAACAGTTTAAACATTGTGGCGTAGTTTGGAGGAAAGCTTTTTGTCTTTTGAAGCTGTGGGTTCTCCTCGTCGTGATCGTTTTGATCAGTTACAGGCTGCACACCATCAATCTGTTAATAGAACATGAAGGATCAGGAAATTAACAAATCGTTATTTTCTCTCTTTCTTTTGCTCCAGGAAGAAAAATAATGTAACGTATTCTTAATTAAAGGGAAATGGATTGATTTTTTTTTTTCTTTCTTTAATTTTGAAAGTTGGATTTCACTGAATTTTGATCAAGACGAATCACAAGATTTTTATTAAATTTATATTATTTTAAGATACTGATCACAATATTTTTTATAAAATTTATATTGTATTAAGCTTAAAATAAATTTAATAATTTAAAAGTTTTTTATGGGATTAGTATTTAGTCATTATTATTATTATTATTATTTTTCTTTTAAAAACTGTGTATACTAAAAAATTGTTATAGAAAACTGTAAAAAAATTATCTCAAATAAAACTTAAAACGCCTTGATTAAAAATTTTGATTAGCATAACATAAGCCTGTTTTCATCATGAAACATTTTTTAGCGTATATATAATTTTCATATTACCATGTCCGGGTAATCATCTTTGATAGCGAAGGACGCAGCCCGCTCTCCATCATCATAAAGAGGGATACCTGATGACCTTCAAATCTTAGTATTACTTACAGTAAACAGTAAATTCATTTAATGGTTATGATTCTTCAGTAGGTGGGTATGAATATTAATTTGTTCTCACACTTATAGACGAAGGATTCCAACGGTCCAAATTCCATTTCACTCTTGAATGCTCCTGGAATTGTCACCATAAGTTGCAGGGGACTCACACCAGCTACGTTTCTCCTCGTACGTAGATGTGGAAATCTCTCAGCTATATCCAACGCCAGTCCTGCCACATGGAAGCATTATAACGCACAGATCAGCAATTTCTGTGGCATAATCCTTACCTTAAATTAATTTAATATGTTTTAAGCATTATTTCTTTGTACATGCATTATACATTGATATATCATCAAAAATTTATCTTGATCGAGCACGAATCTTGAGGTAAAATCAAGTTGAAAACTTTCAAAATTAAATTTGGGACCATTGGAACTCTGATTTCAACAAACTTACAGTCGAACTGAACATCTCGAAAAGACGAACTCAACGACACCAAATTCATCTCAATCCAATCCCAAATGTGTCCAAATCGAAGACTCAAAGTATCTTTGGAAGGTTCAAAACCTAATTTGTATTTTCAAACGTGGAATGCTTATTGTCGAATCGATCGGCTCGACGAGACAAATCCAACGAGCCTAAGATCGTCAAATTTTGATATCATTAAGATATTCAAATACACAGTAAACAGACAACGGTCAAAGGATTCAATATTTGCCGTCCATTCAAAACACTCCCAATATACCCTTAATCTTCTCCTTATTTATTGATCATGCCACTATGTGAAAACTATAAATAAATCACACTTTTCTCATGGAAAGGGGGTCCAATAAAGGGGAGGAGAGGACCCAAGGGAGGAAAAGAAGAAAGAAGAGAAACTAGAGTTTTATTCAAGGCTTTTAAAACCGGACCGGTCAATGAACCGGAAGGTGGGTTAGAGGTTTGATGGTTCGACCGGGGTCGAACCGGATGACGTAATAAATATTTATTATATTTAAATATTATAATAATGACACAATTATTTATAAATATATAACAAAAATTGAAAAAAAATTATAATACTTTTACTTATATAATAGTGAAATGTTAGTCAAATAAATTCAAACATTTAAATCTAAAGGAAGATCATATATGATCAATTAAAGTTTTAAAAATAAATACAATTAAATCTACTAATTTAGTAATTTTTTTTACTAATTTAATATTTTTAATTTTAACAGTATACATTAGACATATCTCTAACTTTTACTTTTTTAATATAACTAATTATTAGAAGGAAAAAAAAAAGTGACTTAAGCTTAAAAAAAAAAAGT
>NW_021318962.1:134636-209688 GCF_001605985.2 Dendrobium catenatum | reverse complement strand
GCACTCATAAGCGACAGGAGGATCAACAGTGGATTGATGAGAGATCAAGAAAAGCCTATGTAAGTATATTTTTATATATGTTTATATTAAACTCAGCTGCAAGCACAGGTTCAAGCTCAGCTGCAAGCACAGGTGCAAACAAGTACGGAGCAACACAATCAGTTGCTGGATGAAATGCGCAAGATGAGGGAGCAACTGAGTGGAAAAGACGTAGCTCCACCTGAGGAGGAGTCGACGGAGTCAGAGTAGTGTAATTTAGTTGAAATGAACTTGTATTTTTATGTGAACTTATGTTATTGGACAATTACTTTTAATATGATGTTATCAGTTGATTTTTAATATTAATACTGTTGTGAAACTGTTATAAATTATTGTGAAGTTGTGGAACTGTTGTGAACCTGTTGTGGAACTTGTATGTGTTAGAATTGATAGGTTTGCAGGTGTGGAAATGGGATTGTTGGCTGGGAAGGCAATTTTTTTTTGTCAATGCTACAGGTTTCCGGCGGATTATGCGCCGGTAATCCGTCGGAAAAGACGATACAACGAAATGTATCGTACGTACCGGCGAATATGATCCGTCGGCCACTACCGTCGCAAGTCCGGCGGATATTCCGCCGGTAAGTACCGGCGCAACAATTGCGTCGTAAAATAACCGTGGAATTTCGATGGCGCAACTCCGGCGACTTATCCGCCGTTAATTACCGTCACATTATACGACGGTCAATACCGGCGCATTAGGCGCCGGAATTCTCATATTCTTCACGTCGGCAAACAAACCGTTTAATGCGCCGGTAATGCGTCGGAAACTGCGCCGGAACTGTTTCCGGCGCAACTTATACGTCGGAAACAAATTATCGACGCACCATAAACCGGCGGAGATATTTGCGCCGGAAACTACCGGTTCCGTCGGATTGTACATTGTTTCCGGCGGATTAAGTCCGCCGGTAATAACAGGTTTTCCTATAGTGTTATTATGGTTTTTTTTTTAAAAGGAAACTACAAGCAGTGGTTAGAATACAAAGAGTACAATCACATTATCCCGTTTGACAAAATAAGCATAGATCTTTATACTCTATGCAAGTAGGCCGATGAAAGAGAGATAGAATTATACACATAATTATCCATCAACAGCAGCTTCATAAAGAAATGAAATGGTTAATATTGGCATAATTCTCTTAAGCTATTCCAATTCTTCCAATTAGTTAGCTTTTTATCAACAACCATTTTGATAATAAAACACAAAGTGCTGTTACTTCTAAAATTTGAATTGAACCTCCTTTCATTTCGTTCCCTCAATATAAAATAAGTGACACAACGAACATTCATTAAATTGAAATGTTTAATGTCTTTCTTGGCATAATTCCTCTCCTCCAAGAATTGCAGGACCTGAGAGAGAGATGGTCTCAGCAAAAATGCACTAAGGGAGGGTATCAGATTCTTCAGCACGTCAAAAGAGTAATCACATTAAAAAAAAAAAGATGGGAAGTAGTTTCCTAGTTGTCAACACATAAACTGCATGTAGGCTCAATAAAGATATTTCTTTTTAACAATTCTTCCATAGTTTTTAGTCCCCTTCTCATAGCAAGCCAAGCATAAACTGAAAATTTTAAAGCATGATTTTTGTGCCAAATTGATATAGACCAACAGAATTTTCTCTCATCTATAAGGAAATCATTAAAAAAATGGACTAGCAAATTTTTTTTATTATCCTTCCAGGAAAGAATTTTATTATACTCAATATAAACGGGAATATATTCCAAACCAGAGCAACTAGCGGCATCCAGAGTGTTCGGAAAGTTCCAGCCACCTCTAGCAATAAAATCATCAACCTTAGAATAGTAAGAGAAGGTGGAGGTAGGGGAATTATGAAATTAAAGTACTCAACATGTATAGAATTCCCAAATACCCAAGGGTCCCAAAGCATAGTAATTTTACTGTAAGGAGTGATGGTGAAGTTTATTTTATTGGCAATGTTCCCAGCCACCATAACAATCATGTACCAAAGTTTGGTGGCCTTGATCTTGATGGGAGACTAAGGGTTGAAGTATTTATTATTCAGTCAAGTAAAGAGGGAAGATTGGGAGTTATAGAACCTAGTGACGAGGGAGCAAGAATTGGCATATTGAAGAGAATGGATGTCAGGAAGCCCTATGCCACCAAACTTCTTAGGCATGCATGTATTATGCCAAGAAATTAGATATAACTTCTTTGCTTCCGTATATCCAAAAAAAAAGAGAAAATGAGCAGACATTATCCCTAATTTCTTGAGACACCCTTTGGGCATAATCAAGCATCTAATCCAGTAAGCTATCGTGTTCCACACAGTGTATCTAAGGTATTGATGGCATCCGGCAAAAGAGAGGAGCCTAGTCTTCCAGCCTACCATCCGCTTAGAGATGGATAATAATATAGGTTGATAATCAACTTAGCACATATTCCTAGAGGAAATTGGCAGCCCAAGGTAAGTCATCTTAGTACAATGAGTCGGAATGTTAAGAGCAGCACAAATATCCATAGTAGATGATATATCTTATGTATGATGAGCTTACTTTTGTCCTGATTAATCATCAGACCCCGTCTTCGGTGGTGAATCGGCCTCGGTGGAAGAAAGAAAGCTAAAAAGAAACAAGAAGAAGACATCAACAATATCAGTTTCAACCACCGGATCGTCGACGTGGATTTGTCGAGCCCCCTTCGGTCCGATGTCAATGGACATCCAGGATGTTGACAGACTGCGAGTAAACCTCAAAGATCTTGTAGACGAATTCTTGGAGCCCCATCTTGGCGCTGATTATTAGCGGTGAGGTGTTCCAACGCTGAGTTATAGGTGGCTCATCGTCCATGATAAGGGGTTCGTCTGTGATGAAACTTCTGCTTTCATCAAATTGGACAAATTTTTAAATGGAGCATGTAAACTGGCAAATATAATGGGAGAAGCATCAAGGGAGCAAAATTTAAGACAACAGATTCCCCAAAGCATTCAACGCAGTTAGAAAATCCCAGATGTATTAGCACATGCGAGCAATGCGCAAATCTTTTTGGCGCATTATAAATCTGTTTGGCGCATTATAGAATGCGCCAATAACATTCTATAGAATGCACCGAAATACATAAATTGCACTGTATCGTTTGACACATTTTATAGAATGCACCGATTGATTCAAAAGTTCTCTCTTATGATCGAGAGGGGTAATTAACTATAGGGACTTATGCCAATATAAAACTAGAACTCAGATCATAAAGTCCTCACAAAATGAGGGCGAAATCTCTGGGTAGTATCTTATCTACAAACTCATCTGCCTTTCTAAAATTTACCCCGAAACTTAATTCTATTAAAACTCCCCTGAAAAACAACAGCGGGGAGGCCGGGCATGAATTTTCGGAGCCAACAAATACTAAGATCAAGTTTTAGAAATTATTTAGGTTTTTTTCAATAAAATTTTTAAAACAAATAACGTACTACATAACTACTAACAATGTCCAATATAGAGAAAATAAACTCATCTATAAATTCTATTTCATTTCATCATCAAAATATGTATACAATAATTATATTATAGTATATGACTACATAATAGAGAGCATAGCAAAATATAATGAAAGCTTGTCATGACTACAAAATCAAAGAAGAATATCTATATAAACTTAGATTAGATCCTGAATAGGTATTCAACTAGATAATTCCTTATCCGGGACTATAAAAATAGAATGCAAAATCACAGTGAATTAAAATAGCTCAGCATGCCATAAATACTGATCTAAATTTTCAAAATATTGTATTTATAAATATTTTTCAAAATTATTAAATACAACATAACGATTCACTGTGCGAAATAGAGTAATAAAAGCATTATAGTTATCCAAAGATTTAAATAATAATACAAAGCAATTAAATAAATTGGATTTTATATGCCCTTTATTTCACGTAATAGAATGTAACAGATTTCACTCTCTTTCTAATGGAATCTAAGATTTTGGTCCCTTATGAATCCCAAGAGAATTTCCCCTCTTTTGAAAAAAACTCAAAATCCCGACCCCTTGATATATGACTCCCAAAATATAGAATTTTATATATTTTCATATTCAAATTCCAAATCCAAAACAAATCTCAAAGAATTTTAGCCCCTTATATATCCTAGTAGATATTTTTCATATCAAAACACACTTAATTCAATCAATATAACACATTTTATTTCAAGGTAACCATTAAAGCATAAAGAAACTCAATGCAAAATTTTCTAACTTACTATAACGGTAGGCAACAGAGCACACTATTGAGTAAAAAATCATATTTTCAAAACAAAATGAAACAATCATGATTGTGTATAATAATATTTTAAGACTTTAATCGTACTACAATACTATTTTTCAAAGTTTCGATTATTTATATTCAATTAAAAAGGAGCGTATTTCAAAATACCTAGTATAAAATTTTTAGAAAATATTCAAATTACTCAAAATCTAAATCTTTATAACATATTAAAAGTTACACAGTGAAAGTTTTATTAGTGCAAAGTTATCCTCTTTTTTTGGAAATAAAATATAAACTTAATTAAAAAAAAAACAAAACTTAGTATTTTAAAATATTGAGATAGACATAGTGTGACTTACATCGATCCAGACAACTTTTAAAATTAGGTTGATGACTAAAAATGACCCGAAGCAACTTAAGTCCCTTCACGTTCTCTCCAAAATCCTCCTTTCTCTCTCTTGTTCAGCAACCAAATTGATCTAATGAATGTAATAGTGAATTTTAATATATTTAAGTGCAGAAAATTGCCTAGCACCTAGGCACCACTGTTTGAGTGCTGTGGCACTAGTTCAAATTCAAAAAATCAGAGAGCATAATGCTAAGGCACCAGAACACCCAACACCTAGGCGCTCTAGAGGTGAAATTTTAGATTTCACCAGTATGCATTCAGACCCCTGGAACTCACTTTAGAACACAAGCAGACCTTTTTCATACATACAAAATACTTCCAAAAACATACCAATCACATGCAAAAGGGTTTAAAATACATAAATTAAAGCATTTACCTCTTTCAAATCGGGTCAAAACATGTTGAATTGAATACTAAATTTGGAGTTGTCACAAAAAGTGTACCATGCAGATTTGGAATGCTTGATGCCAAGCCAGTACAAACTCCCATTGCTACCCATTTCAAACTAAGTACTGTTGATGTCCCAAAATATGAAACAAAAAAAAAAAATTTATACATAGAAAATGTTCCATACGCAACTATCGTTGAAAGCTTAATGTATGGAATGGCATGTACTAGATCGGATCTTGCTTATTCTATTAACATGGTTAGTCGGTTTATGACAAATCCCGGAAAAATGCATTGGCTTTTTGTCAAATAGTTATTGAGATATATTAATGACTCATTGAATCAAGGCTTGTTATTTGCAAATAAAAAGTTGCGTAGAAGTATCATATGGGATGTTTGGACATGAGGCATTCAATTTCAGGATACATGTTTACTGTATTTGGAAATCTAATGAGTTGGAATTGATCTTTGCAACGAGTAGTTGCATTGTCTACCATAGAAGCAGAGTTTACTGCTACCACTGAAGCAATTACATAAGGCATTTGGTTGCATTCGAAACGAACTTGAATGTTATGACAGCCATGACCATGATTATTTAGTTGTTGTTGAATTCGAAACGAACTTGAATGTTATGAACCTGTCAGCGTTGCCTGCAACTTTGAAGAAAAAATGATTGAGAAATTAACTACAAAACATTAAAAATTGTTTCTCAAGGAGCTCAAACAATGGCTCAGCTCTATTGTTTTTCTTTCTTGACATCTTCTCATTGATTTGCATTACCCCAAGCTCATTCGTTTCTTATTAGTACCCTGGCCTTTAAGCCAGCTTGCTTTTCCAACAATTGCAAGAAAAATTCTTCGCCTTCTTCTCCAATTACCCAGCGCGACCTAACGCCATACATGCTGAACGAGCGAAATCACGCCGAAGGAACTACCACGGTAGAGCAGCACAAACCACGCGAAGGCCGGGAAGACGGTCAGCTCGCACACGAAGGGAATGAGTTCCTTTGCACCTATCCTCCTCCCGGTGTAAATCTGTAAAAAGATATTACAGGCGAAGGCCACCAGGAGGGAGATTAGCGCCAGAACGAATGATAAAACTGCGAAGAAGAACTTGGTCGGGATTGAACGCCGGAATTCGCTCTCTCTGTACGACGAGGTAACTAAAGACAAGAACAGAACCAGCGCCGTTGCGGCGCAGGATAACCCGAACACGAATGCGTTCTTGAACACAATAAATGCCGCCTTGCCGTAGATATTGCCGCCGCCTCCGCTGTCGTCGGAACCAGGAATGGAAAAACTCGAAGCGAAGACGAATGCTGCCACAAGGCTGGCGCAAGTCTGCCCCAGCTGGGTGAGCTCCTCCTTGCCTTTCCTCGCCATGTTCTTGTGGTTCTTTGAGAAGCACTCCTGCGCCGTCATTTCCTCCGCGTTGCGGCTGTACTGAAGGTCCCTGGGCATCAATTTCTTCACTTTCTCAAACCACTGCAGATCTTTCTGCATCTGGAGACCGCCGGCCACTTCCTCGTCGACGGTCACTTCGGCGGCGTAGTGGAGAATGGTGTTGCTCTTGTTGTCTCTGGCGTACAGTAGTCGCGAAGGAAGCACGGGATTTCTCCCGGTAAGTTTCGATGCCACCAACTCAAAAATCTTCTTGCTTCCGAGCAGAATGGCCACCTGAATTACATTCTTTCCTTGGACGTCCAGGATGTTGACGGACTGCGGGTAGACTTCCAAGATCTTGTCGACGAATTCGTGGAGCCCCAGCTTGGCGCCGGTTATCAGCGGCGAGTCGTTCCAGCGCTGAAGTGCAGCATCAACTATAGGTGGCTTGTCATCCACTATAGGGGGTTCGTCGGCGCTGAAACTTCTGCTTTCATCAACTATAGGTGGCCTGTCGTCCACTATAGGGGGTTTGTCGGCGCTGAAACTTCTGCTTTGACCTGTCTTCCCCTTACCGATAAAATCCCAGTACTCAAAATCCCCTGCCAAGCAGTCGATGAGCGCCATGGTTTCTTTATGGTTTCTTTTTTGCTGCTCCAAGTACTTTATTCTGGGGAAAACTGCATCAGCATACACAAATTTATCATACTTGCGAATTGATTACTGAATTGAACTTAAATTAGTTGGAACTCACATTGCTTTAAGATCCTGAAAATATGCAGTATCGCCCATCCGGCTGCAGGAAAAAACTAACTTCATTAATTAATAACCACTTGTAGTGATTGCAAATTTTAGAGAACACATTCAAAACATATCAAAATGTTATTAGATTTAAAAGATAAGTAAGCATTGCTCGTCAGTATATTACTTCTTGCCTGGAATTTTAGTCAATTTTAACAGGTTAAGCATTTTGGCGTAATTGGGAGGAAAGCTTTTTGTCCTTTGAAGCTGTGGGTTCTCCTCGTCGTGTTGGTTTTCAATTATAGGCTGCACGCCATCAATCGCCTAATAGAAACTGAAGGATCAGTATATTAACAAATAGTTGGTTTCTCTGTTTTTTTTTTTCACTACAGAAAGAAAAATAAAGCATTGTTTTCTTTCTTTTTTCGCGGAAAAAAATTGGATATCATCAAATTTTGATTAATTTTGATGAAGTTGGATCACAATATTTTTAATAAAATTTTTATTGTATTAATTTAAAAGAAAATCCAATAATTTTAAGGGTATTTTATAAAAAGGAGCTTGTTTTAAATTTAAATTAACTTAAGAAATAGATTAATGAAAAAAATTAAAAAGGAGTAAATACAAAACTTAATTATCTAACTTTAATAGAAACCGGAGCTTTCTTATCCGGTTTCTACTTTGATTAGATTTTATTTTTATTTTTTAATGTTAAGAATGAATAAAATTTATTTTTAATTTATTTTTTTTCAATTTTATCTTTTGGTCAAAACATTAGAACAGAGTAGATAAAAAAGTGAAATTAATTTAATTTGACTTTAATTTTACTTTTTGAAACATAATCATTATTACTAAGAAAAAGTAAAATTAATTATTTTTTAATGAAACCCTGAATAGAGTTTCTTTCAAGTGGATTTTTTTTTTTTATTAAAACCAAATAATAGAGTACCAGTTTGTTTCTATTGAACTGGGTAATGAAATTCTGGTTTTAATAGATATTGGATATTTAAGTTCTTGTTTATGAATACGTATTTGCTCATTTTTAAAATTATGTTAATTTAAATTTAAAGCCGTCTCTTTTTATAAATTGCCCTAATTTTAAACACGTCATGTTTAGAAATTTTGATTAGCCAGTTTTTTTTTTTTTCACATTTTATTATAACAAATTTTTTAGCAGATACGTAAAGTTTCATTTTACCAGGCCTGGGTCATAATCATCTTTGATAGCGAAGGACGCAGCCCGCTCTCCATCATCATAAAGAGGGATACCTGATGACCTTCAAATCTTAGTATTACTTACAGTAAACAGTAAATTCATTTAATGGTTATGATTCTTCAGCAGGTGGGTATGAATATTAATTTGTTCTCACACTTATAGACGAAGGATTCCAACAGTCCAAATTCCATTTCACTCTTGAATGCTCCTGGAATTGTCACCATAAGTTGCAGGGGAGTAACAGCAGCTGTGTTTCTCCTTGTTCTTAGATGTGGAAATTTCTCAGCTATATCCAATGCCAGTCCTGCCACAAAGAAGCACTATGAGCTTTACGTTAGTCGGTAATCTTAACGCACAGATCACCAATTTCTATATTCCTTAATACCTCCATAATAAATAGAGGCATAATCATTACATTTACTTAATTTAATATGTTTTAAGCATTATTTCTATATATATATTATGTTGGCAAAAAATAAAACAGCAATTTATTATATAGTTTTATTAGTTATGTTTAATTTATTCTCTTTAGCAGGTAGCCCAATGTAATTCATGAGTCATTGTGCCAGACTTAAACTTTGAAAATGAAATATGATTATGAATTTTAGATTTTGAAATATATTTATTTTTTTCTAAATTCAATTTTTGAAATATATTTTTATTAATAAATTAAGTGTTCGAATTTCAAATTTTATGAGGTTGTTGTAATTAACTAAATGACAAACCTCAAATATGATTATGAATTTTAGATTTTGAAATAATTTTAAACCAATGTTTTGAAACGACCGACCGATTCAACCGTGAACCGGCCAAGCTATAGATCCAATCAAATTTGAAAACCATATTTGCATCAAATGGGTTTGAATCAATTTGAACCGCTTGTTCAATTGAAAAAATGGTATTGATTTAATGACCGGTTAGTTTTATAAAATATTTTATTTTATTTTAATTAAAATTTAAATAATATGTTTAATTTATTAAATTATTTTGAAATTTTAAATATTTTTATTTAATAAGGAGAAGAATTCAATCATGATTTATACATGCCACCTCTCATAGCATGCTTTATTGTAAGTTGTGTGTACTTTACATTATATAAAGACAACTACCTCAAACTCCATCATTGTAAGATTAAGAAAGTCACATGAACACTATATGAGTTAGAATAAGAATTTGGGCTATGTTGGAGTGGGTTGGACTGTGAAATTGTGCTACTAATTTGGGCTGATTGATCTATAAATCTTTTTAATATATATAATACATATACTTATATTCTTATTAATGATTAATCATGTTTTTTATCTTGCTTTATATCTTTTTAATTGAGCTCGTTCAAGAGTCTTAATTGATAAAATTATGTATTCATTTTTTAAATATTCATTTATTATATAATTTCTATTATAATTTACTAATTTTAATATTTATTAAGTTGCATAGTTCAACCCCGGTCAAATTATTGAACCTTAAAAAAAAATTTCTTTTGGTTGCACATCCAATCTGATTTTCACAATCTTGATTAAAACATTTTTTATTAAATTTTCTCCATATTAAATTTAATTTTAATATAATTTTACATAATGTTCTTTTTTAAAATTTATCCTATAAAACGTCTTTTTTATTGACATAGCTAAAAACGTTATTGCGCACATAATAAATATTTTTTATTGTTATAATATACTTGCTAAATTATGAAATGAAAAGTTGAAAACTAAGTACAAACTCACGGGGAGCGTTGCCCATGATCGCGCAATGCAAAACGTTGGCTCCATCCATCCTTTTAAATTCTATAATCGCGTTATCATCGCTGCGGTCGTAGAGCATCCAAAACATTTTTTCTTGCCCATACAACGCAGCTCTCAGGAGCGGCGTCTCATTGTTCTCATTCCCCGTATTGAGCAGCAACTTATTCTTAGCGATGAGCTTGTCGGCAATTTCCATCACCTTATCGCCGACGGCCGCTGCGACATGCAGGGCGGTGTTGCCTTGCAGATTGGCTTCTAGAAGGCTCTCCTCATCCATGTATTTAAGCAACTTCTGGGCCATCTCTGTCTTCTCATAGGAGATGAGGACACTGAGGAGGGGGTCCCCGGATAGATTCACGGCGTAGTATTGTTCCTCGAGCTTCTGCAAACGCCGCAAGGTCTCTGCTTTCTTCTGCGCGAGCTCTTCAAGGTGCCTACGAAGGTACGACTCATCGTCGCGACGAATAGCGTTGTCGATGTCTTGGTATGTTGTCCTGAAGCTTTTCTTGCGGCAGAAGGAGGGGATGGGGGTGATGTCGAGTGAGGCGGTGGGATCTCCCATTCTGTGAGCTTCAGATTATTTGCTTATCTCTGAGTAGCTAAATGAGATGTTATATTGACATAATTGGGAGGGTATCAGGTACCTAGCAATTAGTGTCAAGTTTGCTTAATTCGCTTTACTAAAGAGCATTGCTTGGCAGAGATACTCTTATCACCCACTCACTCAATATTTTATACAGTATTTTTTGAATGTACGGATTCGAATCTACCTCTGGATGTGAAAATTAAAATGATAGTCATTCAATGTACTTTAGAAAGAATGATCTCCATGAATGGATAATGTTGAAGGGATTAGGGTTTCATTTTACCCTAGCAATCTCTCTTGTTGATATCTCTTTCCCTCCCTTTTCCGCAGGCCTGGCCAGTGGAGCACCCCCTGATCAGATCAGACTTTCCCCAAGCCAACCCTCCTATTAATATCCAAGCTAACAACTCTAACCCCTCATCCAATTCCATCATCAAACCCCCTAATAGCATCTACTTCTACTGTCAATTGCCTATAATCCATATCCCCCTCCTCCCTCCACCAGTCTCAATGAAAACCCACCTGCCACCAACTCTCCTAGTGAGGTCCCCCTCACCACTACAACACCACCTGATAATCCATATCTTGACCCTAACTTTATTATGCCTCCTAACAATTTCAACTTGCTTCAAACCTATAATGCCTACCTTTAGACTCTTATTACTACAGTATCTAGTGCCTTAGATGCCAATTAGGCTACCAATATTATTGTCGAACACCTAAAATCTATAAGGGGAAGCAAGTTAAAAAAACATGCAAACTACTCCTAAAAAAACCAAATAACTCTCTCCTCCATTGCTACTTAGAATATAATAGATTTAAATAGCCCTAATAAGATTTTTTGTTATAAAGAGCTTGTTCGTAACTCTATTAATTCTTGATATAATTTATATTTTGGAGAATATGATCTATGTAACTAGTCTTTTAGACCCTTGATTTTGTGCCTCCCATACCATCTTTCATAATGAAGAGATCTATCACAATTTTGATTACTTGGAATAAGTGGAATTCTTCAAAAATAAGTTTTGCCACATCTTTTTTCTCCAGTCAAATGATAAATGGGATGGCCTTTATTAGACTCTACACTGCATTTCAGTTGTCTATTATTTATGCTTCTAAATCCTAAGAAGAACACCTCATGCTCTAGGATTAAATCAGGATTATCAATCCTAATTCACCATTCTATGTAATTTCAATTGCTACATGTTCAAAATTGATAAATCTAGCTAGTGGTAATATCTTACATAACAATAGGATAGGGGACTTCGATTCCATCAATTTTGATACATGTTTAAAGGATTTTGTGTATGTTGGAAACTTCTTTACATTGTTCAACCAAAGAGTTCATAATCCCATACACCTTAATCTTGATAGAACTTTCGTTAATGACTCTCGAATGGAATGTTTCCTCTACTCATATTATAGAGTCAAAAATTCTTCTTTCTCTGACCACACTCCTCTTATCCTGCAATCTAAAAATTTTCATAAACCCAAACATAGATTTCTCTACAAAAATTACTGGTCAATAAATGAGAAGTACTGGGATGTTTTAATCATTGTTTTTGGCCAACCCTTTAATGGAAACCCCATTGTTGCTCTATATCACAAGCTCCAATGCCTTCAATCTCTTATCAAAACCAAATATTGGGCTAATTCTAACTCTCTTGCTTCCACCATCTCTGGCCTTTATAAACATCAAAACATTTATCTTTTGCAGCTAGAATCTGACCCTCATAATGCTACCTTAAACACCTCTCTTAAAAAAATAAACTGTCAAATTTCTAATGACACTTCAACCTTAGCATCATGGATCATCCCAAGTTGAAAACTAAATGGCTTACATAAGGTGCAGATGACCTTAAGTTCCTTTATGCTAAACTTTGAATGAGACATAATTATAATAGAACTAATTATGTTATTTTTATTTTGGCTGGGTCTTTCTCTACCTATCAAGAAACCACAAACTCCATTACACAACATTTCCAAAACCTATACAATGCCCCTACATCCTTCCAAACTGACCTCAGCTAGCTCCATTCCTCATAGTACTATCATTCCCACTCAGCTGGTTGCCTCTCTCACTGTCTATGTGATAAATGATGAAATTAAAAAGGATATATTTATAGTCCCTCTTGCTTTGCCACAAACCGTAATGGTTTCACATTTGATTTCCATAAGACTGATTGACTTATCATTGGGCCTTTGATTTGTAAGGATGTTAAATCCTCCTTTTTTAAAGGTTTTCTCTCTACATGGGCCAAATATACAACCTTGGCTTTATTCCCCAAGTATAATTATGCTAGTAACCTCTCTGTATTTAGGCTTGTCTCCCTATGCAACATATTCTACAAAATTATCTCTAAGATTTTGGCTTCTATGCTCAAACCTATTATGTCGTACATTATTAACTCTAGTCAGTATGTCTTTATTCAACATATAATCTCTAATGACAATGTCATTCTTGCTTCTGAGATTGGGGATTTCAGAAAACAAGCTAAAAAAACTTCTTTGTGCTAAATTTGATATTATTTTGAGGAATTTTATTTTTGCTAAAATGGTTCAAAAAGGATTCATCACATCCTTTAATTCTTAAATAAGGGCTTGCATCATTGTTATATGCTTCTATATTAATTTTGCATTGGTGATATTCTTAAAGGATTTTTCAATTCATCTTCAAGTTTAAGATAAGGCTCCCACTTAGCCCTTACTTGTTTTGTATTGTTATAGATTCTTTCTCATGTTTTATTGATTCTGCGGATGTTGATAGTAGCTTTATGGGCCTTAAATATGAAGGTTATTACCTCTTCCATCTTCTGTATGCGAATGACCTACTTGTGTTTAGGGAAGCTTCAATTTAGAGCTGCAATACTTTCAACTATATCCTTTATTTTAGCTTTGCCAACATTTTTGGGCTTAATAATAACCATGCTAAGAGTTCATTAATCCTATCCCCCAATACCCAATCTTCCATTAACACATGTGATGCTCTCAACATTCATACCAATTGTTACAAGCTAACCTATATATTTAGGCTTTCCCATATCAATTAAGAGAGCTCAACTCTCTGATTTTCACCCCCATATGCAAATTATTACTGACCATCTTGCTAGTTGGAAAGTAAGGCTACTCTCTTTTGCATATAGGCTTCAGTTCATCAGATACACAATTTAAAATATTATTGCATATTGGATCTATTGTTCTATTATACCCAAGTCAAGTTGCAAGTTCATTGGGAATATTTGTGCCAAATTTCTTTATTATGACACCTTATCTCTTTGCATAATCACTATAGAAAATTCACCCCTTACTAATAGATTTTCACCTATAGTTACAAAACTCACATAATTTCTAGTGAATTTTTTTGACATAAAGTTGTATTTAATTTTTGACAAAAAAATCTTTCAAAATTTTTGTCGGAAAAGACCCTATATCGACATGAGCCTGCTTCCCTCTCCCATTTCACATTTTTTCTCTCTTGAACATATGTCTCAGCCTCTTCATCGATTGTCACAATCCAAGATGATTTGTAGATTGTTTAGTTCCATTTCTTTGATATTTTGAAAAAACTTCATGTCTATAATCATTTTCAACTTTCTTAAAGATTTTATCCATTATATTTGGTTAAAAATATATTTTAGTTATAGATAGGGTTACACATAAATTATCTTCTGCATCTATCACTTTGTTAGAGTTAGTATTACATATAAAATCTTTCTTATAATGGGTACGTTCATGCCTAAAAATTTAATGTTATAATGGGTGACATAAATAATATTGAGAAATTTATATGTTAAATGGTAATTATTTAGAGTTATTCATGAGTTAGATTATTGTGTATAATTATATTATTTTAATATATAATTGCAAAGTCAAATTCACTGCCCCTAATTCACAAAAACGTACACATCAATGTCAAGAGGATCACTAGTGGGTTGATCAAAGATTAAAGAAATTTTATGTGAGTTCGGAAATTTATAGATTTTTTTTATACAATTTTTATCTATATGGGTTTAAATGCATTCAATTTCTCTTAGGATACTTATATATGAATTTGAGAGAGTCAACCTTCCACTAGTGAGGGATATATATTCATTGGGATCCATATAATTCCCCGACTACAGCACATGGTCATAGGTGGAGGAGGCAGGTAGAAGGAGAGACTTTATTAATTAGGCTCCCAAGTGTACACATTTGAAATACATTGGTGTAGCTCAGCAACTTATAATGATAGTAAAGATAATTAACCAAAGGGTGGTTGCTCTCACCAAGGAGATAGGGTGGGCAGAACAAGTACAAGACGATATATTAGCGAACCAATCTGAGATACATGCTATTACACCCTAGAATTAAATTTGAAAGAATTATCTATTTTATTTTTTTAATTAATCAAGTAGAGCTTCTAAAATGTAAATCTATCGCAAAAATTAATCCCTTAATATATTAGACTATATTCATTCTCTCAAAATTAATATATAATAGTCAAGAGATCAATACAATCTATAATCTATCATAAGCTCCTGATTACCAAAAAATAAAGAAAAATATAAACAAAATCAAAAGAAATTTTGAGGATCTCTATCAATCTCACTCCAATAGGTCGTGAGCTCTTCTTTGACATAAAATTATTTATACTATATATAATGAGCTAAAAAGTCCCAAAAGAAACAAAAATTACATCACTATTTTCAATAGAAGGTAAAAGAATCAATGTGTATATTCAGTTATAGTCAATATCAAGCATCATTTAATATGAGCAATAAACATCTCAAAAATTAATATGATCAATAAAATTGTAAGAGAACTATCAAGCTATAAATTATACAATAAATAGTGGTATCACCCAATGAATCATGTTAGTATGGTATGCTATGTTATATTAATATTAATACAATATGAGCTATCAATCCGTCAATTAATTTAATATACTATCAATAAAAAAAATATAATTAAGAGTATATTATGAAAAGTATGGCATGATATTTAATTTTAGCGTGGTATTTTCTTATGTACATTTGTTATCTATCTTATCTCTCAATCTGTCAATTTTCACAGGTTGCTTTCAATAATTATTTAAGAGTCGTCACCCACTATCCATCAGAGTAATTTAGTCAATTGGTTACAGGATACAAGTAGGATTACACCAAGAACCACTTATTAAAAGAAAGTCCATCGACTCACCCTCCTACATAGGGTATTATATTTTAAGAGTCAATATTATTCATTATAATGTTAAATGCCAACCTTTCATGCATACATTCAAATGCTATATTTTTCTATGCAATGCAAGTCAATATCATGTATGAATTGCAAAAATATATAAATACATAAAAATTATCATATTTATATACTATACATTTATTTAAAAAAATCATATATTTCAATTTAACTAGTGAAAGTTTAATATGTTATAGTCAAAATATTTTTATTGACGTACGAGATCTATCAATACATACAAAAAGTTATGCGGTGAATATTTTACCAATGTAAACTTCTCCTTATTTTTCAGCAATGGAAATACAAATTTGATTATAAAAAAATTAAAAACATAAAATTATTGAAAATAGAAATATGGTAACATTTCCTTATAACAAGATGAACAAATTTCTCAACAAGAATGACTGACGAAAATCCACCTCAACATCCAAAACCAAGGTTCTCTTTTCACTCTCCTCTCTGTTACCGATTTAGGAAAAAAATATTTAAAAAGCTTTTAACTTAGTGACATATGATATTTAAGATATTTATAATAAAATATTAATATAATACTAATATAATTATTTAATATAACTATTTTTTTCTATATAAATTCTACATAAATCATTTGAGGCCTTAAAAATTATAGAAAAAATATATAAAATAAATAATTTTATTTAGAAAATAATAGTGAAATCAATTTGTAAAATAAACACCTGACGGTTCCACAATTTTCGCTTGTACTGATAAATGTCAATTTCTTAAGGATTTGCATCAGTGTTTGAAAATTACAAAAAAAAAAATTCATATAATTAAAATACTACAATATAATTTCTATGATGAAGAAGATTTTCAAATTTGGCCCAAAATGACTCCTAAAAAAATTATTTGCATAGTTCAAAATACAGGTTATTACACAGTCTGAGCTTAGATCATATAGGAAAGAACATCGAAAAAACAAGGTTGAGAAGCTTGAGTCTGAGGAGAGTGAAGAGGCTAAAGATTGTTAGATGTACTACATGTATCGTAAAATGTGATGAACTTAATGTTAAATTTGAAAGAGAAATTTATAGAACTTTACAATCTAATGTTTGTTAATAAAATTTTCTTTAATGACAAGTTTTTTTTTTCGGATTCTTAGCTTAGAATGTTAGTTTTCAGTTTGATTAGCTTGATATAATGTGGAGAAATGATCTATTGTGCATTACAATAGATTTCCAAACAAATAGAAGGTTAGGATTTTTTTTTTTTAGTATTTGTTACATGTTTCTGACATATTTCTCAAATTTATCGTCAGAATTCATCGGTATAGAAAAAATGACATTTTTTTTCAAGAGAAAAATCTAAAATTTTATTCCAAATTTCCATCAAGAAATTCCTTCGAAAATTTTTGACGAATTTCTAATGGAATTTTTTGGCAAAAAATTTTACCCGTTATGAATGTTTTTATGGGATTTTGCTCGTCGGCTAAACGGCCCATTTCTGATCAATCTTTTTTGCCGGTTAACATATTCCTTTGCTTTTTTTTTTATTGGAGAAAAAGAATTCATTGGAAATCTATTGAAAATTAACCTTTTTAACAGAAAATTGTCCATTTCCGATGGCAAAGTTTGTCAAAAATTTGTCATTTTCCTATAGTGTGTAAACCTAAGCAGTTTGGTCTCCCTGCCATCCATACACTCTACCACTACCATGCCCATAATTGTTTTGTTATATGCATTCTTTATAACAATACCAGTGGAGCCATCCCCCTCTCATGACCAAATTTGATGGCTTTATGCTCTCAATTTGAGTCTAGGCAATATTGTTTTGGTGACTTGCCTTTTACTTTCTTCTGTATACATGTTGATACATACTCCAAAATTTATCTTGATCGGGCACAAATCTCGAGGCAAAAGCTAGTTGGAAACTTTAAAAAAATTAATTCTGGGAGCACCCGAACTCCGATTTCAGCGAGTTTATAGTCAAATTGAGCGTCTCGGAAATACGAACCCAACGACACCAAGTTCGGCCCAATCCGAGCCCAAATGGGTCCAAATCATGGACCCAAAGCGCTGTTGGATGGTTCAAACCACTATTTAAGTTACCAAACAGACTCCGATTTTGACGAGCGTATACTCGAATCGAACGGCACGACGAGGCAAATCCAACGAGCCCAAGATCACTAAATTCGGACATCACTAAGGCCCTCAAATGTTCAACGAATGGTACACGATCATAGGATTCAGCATCGGCCGTCCATTCGATCACTCCCTATTCGCCCTTGATCTCACGCCTATTTATAAGCCATGCCACTCCAGAAAATCTATAAATAGAGCCCTCATTCTTCACAATAGGGGAGCCAAGCAAGAGAAGCAAGAAGAGAAGGAGGAAGCTCCTCCTCGACGGCCGCCGGACCACCGCCGAACCACCGCAGAACTCCCGCCGGACCACCGCAGGAACCTCGCCGGACCACCACCAAAGCCTCGCCGAAGTTTCATCCCTACGTCCTGTTGAAGACCCGACGTCCTGCTTTAGGCCGGACGTTCAGTCCCTACGTCCCGCTGAAGGGCCGACATCCTGTTTAAGCCCCGACGTTCAGACCCGACGTCCTACTCAAGGCAAGACCATCAACACCAGATCTTCCAAGTGACACTGTGTCTAACACCTGACTCCTTGTCTCCTGCCGACTACGATCCTTCTGACCTCTATCGTCTACTACGGTCCATCCGATCTCCATCACCAGACAACGGTCTTCCAGACCCTGGTCTCCTACCGACTACGGTCTTTCAGGTCTACGTCGCCTACTACGGTCCGTCTGACCTCCATCAACAAACAACGGTCTTTCTGACCCCGTTCTCCTGCCGACTACGGTCCTTTCGACCTCCGTCGCCTACTATGGTCACTGCGACCTCCATCACCAGACAACAGTCTTTCTGACCCCGGTTTCCTGCCGACTACGGTCCTTTCGACCTCCGTTGCCTACTATGGTCACTGCGACTTCCATCACCAGATAACGGTCTTTCTGACCCCGGTCTCCTGCCGACTACGATCCTTTCGACCTCCGTCGCCTACTATGGTCACTGCGACCTCCATCACCAGAAAACGGTCTTTCTGACCCCAATCTCCTGCCGACTACGGTCCTTTCGACCTCCGTCGCCTACTATGGTCACTCCGACCTCCATCACCAGACAACGGTCTTTCTGACCCCGGTCTCCTGTCGACTACGATCCTTCTGACCAAACAAACATGTATATTTAATTCCTACAATGTAATGCAATCTATATGATGTACCTTTGCTACATCAATCCAAGGCCTTCTCCCAAGGAAGTGCCTCATTTGTAATCAACTACAAATACTAGTGGATTCATTCAAACTGGGCCAGGCCCCGTGGTTTTTTTCCCCTTTTCAGGGGTTTTCCACGTAAAAACTCTGGTGTCTCTTATAAATGCTACACCCTCTCACTTATCTGCTTGTGTGCTGGATCTTCGTACAATGCTAAGACGTTAAACTAAATATTTCTCTACCGTCGCGAATACTCCAGGACGCAACACATGTATTTTTCTATTTTACTTAGTCTTCCCTATCATTTTGATCGTGGTTCTTTTGTTCAATTTTGGGTGAGTTTTGCTCCTTCTTGATGGAGCTCATACAACTCCATTTTTTACATTGTAATTTTCTTTATATTGTAATCTTCATTTTTTGTTAATGGAATAGGCTTTGCCCCTAATTTTCCCACCAAAAAAGAAATTTATTTTAGCTTGGAGTAATTAATTCATCCGTATGTTTCTAAATTTATTCTAATTAAAAAAAAGATTATTCTAATCATTCAAAAGAAATTTGATGGCATGGCTACGATTTCCTAAATTTATCTCTCCGACACTAAATTGTTATAAAATAAAAAGAAAATATTTTGACTTTATAAATGTGATAAGTATTGCTCAATATTATATACTGTTGTTTAAAAGCTTGATGAATTTCTCCTATGCAATTTTAGAAAGCACACCAACTTTTTTTCTTTTTTTACTTTTAAATAAACAAATTTTTTTCTTTATTCTTTTAATTAGTATTTTGTTTAAAAATTTTATACTAAAAAATTACATTAACTATTAAAAAAATATTTTCTTCATAATAATTTTATAACCACTTTTATAAAAAATTACAGTTATCTTAATTAAAAGTAAAGTTAGATATATTAAAAATAATGTTAAAAAAGTGTTGTAAAAGAAAGAACTAATGCTCTATTCATTGTTGTACTAATAGAGGAATGCAGAGTTTTCCTATACGAACAAAAGTACATTACATCGTATATTTGGAATGATATCAAAATTCAAACAGCCAAAAAATTTTAAATAGTTATTTTGAGGCAAGCTGTGATGTCGCAAAATTTCCAATTATTGGAAAATTGTTTTGAAAATACTGATTAAAGAAAAAATATTTTTAATAATCATTAAAAAATATTTCTTTAAAAAAAAAATTAATTATAGACCGCCCGCCCTAAAAAAAATCTATTATATGATTTGAAAATACTTTAATAGCATTTTAATTTTATTGACTATTGATTAGGAGTGTCAATTCGAGTCAACGGGTATGGTTCGGGCCGAGCCCGGCACTGACCCGGCACTATTCGGGTCAACCCGAACTCGACCCGGTTTTAAAAACGGGTCAGGTTTTCGAACCCAAACCCGACCTGATTCGGGTCCGGGTCAACACGACCCGACACGAATGACACGAGGTTGACCCAAAATTGCCAGTTTTCGGGTAAAAAATCAGGCCAGTCTTCGATTTTCGGGTCAATCTTGGGTTTTCAAGTCAAATACGAGTTTTCGTGTTAATTTCGGGTCATTTTCGGATCAATTTCGGGTTGCTAGGTCAACCCGAACCCAACCCGAATTTTAAAACGGTTTGATTTGTTGAACCCGAACCCGACCCGTTTCACGTCCGAGTTGACCCGAACCCGGATTTTATCGAGTCGGGTTTTGTGTCATGTCAAAAATTGACACCCCTACTATTGATGGGCTTACTATGAAAATACTATGATTTGAAAATACTTTAATAGCATTTTATTTTAAAAACTGTTCCATGTATAGTTTCCATAGTAGGTCGACCTATCATTAATCCAAATTTATTTTAAGAAACCTTAGTATCACATCATAACCTAAGCTCATAAGTCTGTCCCAAATTTTAATGTATGACATAATAACTTAATTTCTCTATAATTTGCACACTCTTGTGTTTCTTAAAATAAAAACTAACAAACTTATTCTCCATTCATCTTATATATTTTTAGCCTTCAAAATTATGTTGAAAAGTTTTGTAAGCCAACAAATTCCTTCATCTACTAAGCATTTCCACACCTCTATTGAAATACCATCAGGCTTAATCACTTTTTCACACTTTATTTTAATTAAGACCTCTCTAACTTTAATTTTACTAATACGAAAATAAAAACAAAAAAATCTATTTTCATTTAGGATGCTAAGATCACTAAAGTCAATCATATTCTCACAATCTTCATTAAAAAACTTATCAAAATATCTCATCCACCTTTGTTTAAAATCTTTTTCTAATAAAAAATTAAAAATACTTTTTTTATCTTCATCTTCAATGCACTTCATTTGAATTAAATCCTTAACTTTTTTTATATATCTCTTTGTTTGGATAGCTTATACATACATCTTTCACTCGCATTAGTATCTAATTTATTATGTAAATTATAAAAAGTTAAATACTTTGTATTACATATTCTTTTTTTAGATTTCTTATAGGCCCCATTAAAACAAAAAATAAAAAATAAAAAAAATATAATATGAAAATAATAACACATATTTATTGACTGCAGAGAAATTCCTATATATGCCTTCTCCCGCACAAATGAAGCTAGCTGCTGACATCCTTGCTGCTATTATGCCAGTAAGATGAAGTAGCTCATTTTCATGGCTCAAAATTTCTATAAGTTAACGTTATTGATGCGGTGCATCTTATTAGGAACATACCTTAGGTATAATATATGTGATTTGTACCAGTTTTCTATGAAGTCAAAGGGATTTATATTATTATGTTATAAACAGCTGCTGCAGGAAGAAAATAAATGATATATTTTTAGAAAATTACAGTTTCTTTAATGTTCTTGCACTACTGATAAATCAGGCTTTCGCAACACTTTAGGACCTACTGCAGCGGTTTAAACATCTGCTAATTTATTTGCAGCACTTTAGAAACCGATGCAAATCCGCTGTATTTGCGTTCGCTAATTCGGCGTGGATGATCGTCGAATGGGGATCTACGAAGACGAAGTCGTGGGAGAATGAGTCGGCTAGGGTACGAAGGGAGGAGATGGATAGATTTATGAGCATCCTTGCGACAGCTTGCAAACCTCTTCTATAAAATATTGGGTAAACTTTAACATTTTTACTTTAGCAGCGGCTAAAACCGCAATCTATATCTACCTATAATGGTGGTTTTAAAAACACTGCTATAAACTGCTGTGAAAACATTACCTTTTTGGTAGTTTTGGTTCTTCGACTCTTTGAGTTGTTTGTATATGCTCTTCAATGATTTCTCCCCACATTAGTTATATATTGAGATTCATGTGATTCCGATTCAATGAATGATGATCCATCATTTACTCATCCTAACAAAATTGATTTTGAATTTTATCCTCTTTGGGTGTTTATACAACCATAGAGTCATAATATAATTATTCATGACACTATATGTAGCTATAAGGTTTACCAACTTTCAAAAGTAAAAAAGAGTACGAAATTAATCACCCAAGTCACAAAAAACAGACTTTGAAGAACCAAAATGGGTTAGAAATCACAGACAAAGGATCAAAACAACAACAGGTCACCCATAATAGCCAATTCTTTATGCAAAAGACCCCTAATTTGGGCTACATTAAGAGCACAATGAGGAACATGTTGTGAATCCACAATATAAGTGATAATTAATTAGAATTTGATTAGTAAATCATTCTTGTAATTGATAAGAATCGTTAATTCCTGCGTGAGTCTGAATTCTATAAATACTCCATTTGGAGAGAGAATAGATTATGAAGAATAATGAATATATTTTACCTTTTATCTTTTATGTCGTTAAGGAGTTTGAACAAGCTCACATTGCTCGATTTGGATCATGGATCCAGCTAAAGCACGCCTGGAGGATCAGGCAACAAAGTACAATTAGGAGGTTCATGTCATTCTCCATAGCAATATCAACAGAGGAGCATACATGAGTATTTAAATTCAGTTTCAAAACTAAGGTGCTAGCCTTACTAGAATAATCAAAATATATAGGCCCAATAGAAGCAGTTTTAGATGGGGTAACTTTGATTTCTGGGTTAGATAAAGTATCTTCCAGATCATTCTACACTGAAAGCTTCTATGGTGAGCATTCTGGGGAATGCATATTATAAGAAAGAGGATTCTCAGATAGGGTAAGTGCATGGTTATGGTGAAGATGATTGGAAAAAGGGTTATTACAAGAGGAGAAATTGAAATTAAAGTGATCAGGATCATCAGGCCCACTGATAAGATTCTCTATATCATCAGAATTCTTAGTCTGAATAGGGCTCACTACAGGTGAAGGCATAACTGTTAGCATACTCTGAACTATCAATCACGACTCAATCTCATGATGCGCTGTGGACCACCTGTACCGGCAACGCAACTTCGCTTCCTCAGCGTGTGCAGACTGGCATCAACGGCTGTCCTGACATTCTCTAACAACCTCTCTCCTGCTTCTCTATAAATTATACTTTGTATTACATGTTGATATATGAAAATGTTAAAGCTACAGTTGTTGAAGGAATTTCTCCTCTGTATCTTTTCCCTCCAACTCTTATGCCGGAACTTTCTCATGGTATCAGAGCAAGGTTAAGCTTCACCATCTATAGTCTCCAATGGCCAATCAAGAATCCTCTTATGCCAATCAAACCACCTCATCCCTTTCCACCAACATGGCAAAGTTTTCTATACCCTCTTCTCTTAAGTTTCTAAATCTTAAACTCATAGTCCATATTCAGCTTAACATTGAAAACTATTCCGTTTGGAGACTTCAAATATACAAACTCTTCTCAGCAAACGGGTTCGACGAATACCTTACTGGACAACAAGCAAGCCCCTCGAGAGCCATCCCCGTACTCTACCAACCCATATTATCATCTTTGGCATCTCATCGACCAAAATTTTGTCTCTGCCCTCCTCTCCATAATCTCCCTTGCTATTCTACCCTATATCCTCAATCTCACAACTGGTCACGATATCTGGCCCACCTTGGAGAAACGCCTTCAACCAACAAGCAGGTCTCGAGCTATCCAGCTAAAGAATGAACTTCATCATGTCCAAATCAAAAACAACACCATGACCCAATATCTGGCACGCATCAAAGCCTTGGTGGACAACATAGCCACAATCGATTCTCACATTGATGCGGAAGATATCATTCTTTACATTCTCAATGGGCTGCCCTCCACATATAACTCTTTCAAAATTGCTATAAGCACATCCCTAGATCTGATCAGCCTCGACATCCTCTACTCCCTCTTATGCAGCAAGGAGATCAACATTCAGAACGAATTGCTGAAGGACAACACTTCCACACGATAATATAGCTCTTTACACATATTGTGGTGCACCTCGTGGCCACTCAGCTTACTCACCTCAGACCAGTTTCAACCGTGGCCATGGAGCTTCTTTCAAGCCCCCAATTACAGCCACTCAAGCTCCGTCACTCCCCACACCAAATCAGCAGCGGCCCATCTGTCAAATTTGCAGCAAAATCGGCCATTCATCACTCTCTTATTGACATCGATGCAACCTTCAGTACGCTCCACCTCCTTCCTCATCTCCTTGTGCCCTGCTCACTCAACATCAAACCCTCTCCACTGAGTGGATACTTGACTCCGGTGCCTCAACACACTCGACGTCAGATGCAAAAAACCTCCAACAACCGGTTCCATACCAGGCGTCAACTCAGTCACCATTGCAAATGGAAGCTCTCTTCGCATTCAACACAATGGTCAAGGTATTCTACCTCTCCCGGACACCAATCGTAAGCTTCTCCTTCACAATTTACTTCATGTCCCTCCCTATCCCACAACCTTCTCTCTATACGCAAACTAACATCTAATAACCACTATTCCAACTCCTTCGATGCTAGTGGATTCATCATCAAGGATCTATTAGACAATCAAATCCTTCTTAGTGGTCACAGCCGTGACGACATCTATCCGGTAAATTCATACAATCGTCATCACCAACAGCTCTTCAAATAAAGCTCGAGTCCACTTCTCTCTGGCACGCCCTCACAGGCCATCCACATTAACAAATTCTATACACCTTAGCTCACACAATACCATATCTATGTATCTTGTCTTCTTTTCTATGCAAATCCTGTAATGCGAAAAAAGTCACAAGTTGCCTTTCAATACCAATTTACATAGTATTACCCAACCATTCACTCTCATCCATTCGGATGTCTAAGGACTAGCTCCAATTTCCTCAATTAATTGATATCGATATTACGTTCTTTATATCGATGACTACTCTAGATACTGCTGGATATTTCTAATGTATATCCAAGATGAAACACTTTCCAAATTAAAAGAATTCAATACAATGGTTAAACATCAGTTCAACACACAAATTAAAACCTTCCACTTGAACGGAGGTGTTGAATTTACCAATCATCACTTCAAGCAATTCCTTCTTGCTCAAGGCATAACTCACCAACTAAGCTGTCCTAATACTCCTGAACAGAATGGAGCGACTGAACGAAAGAATCACCACCTAATGGACACTAACTGCACACTCCTACATGCCGCAAATCTCCCTATGCACTTCTGAGCCGAGGCTTTTTTGACCTTAAATTATCTCATCAACCGCCTACCTACCAAAGCAACTAACCTTCAAATTCCCTTTCAACTCCTACATGGCCATCCCCTATGTTGCACCGATACGAATACGGCGACACGAATATGACACGATACGAATATGGGGCACGTCAATTCTTAAAATGCAGGATACGGGTACGGCGGGGACACAACGTTCTAATTTATAAATCATATATAAAAATTAAGAAAGCAATCAAAGCATAATATTGAAAAAAAATGAAAACAACATCATTTGTAGCCTTGTAACTCATAATATCAAAATAAAAGAATTAAATGTCTAGTACAACAACAAAAGCATAAACATAAATTGTCTAGTGCATGAAGTTTCAATTATTAAATACAAAGAATGATATGATTAGCTTCTTCAGTGGTTTGTCTTTGAACTTCTATATCGTCTTCAATAAATATCATAGCTTCTAATTCTGGCTCATCAAATGAAAGATTAGCAATTTCTAATATTCTCATATCATCAAGAGACTCAAATCCATTTCGGAAATGAGAGAACATTGCTCGCAGCCGCAGAAGTAAATACATAGTGTCTTTTTCAGATTTTTTTTTTCAATAGACACATGTATCGGATACGCGCGTCCTTTTGAAATTAAGTAGTATTTTAATTGGATACGGCTCCGACATGTATCGGAGCCGTATCCGTGTATCGATATATCGGATACAACACGCCTTCATAAATAGGTGTCTCGGTGCAACATAGGTTAACCCCCTACATATAATCACCTCAAAACATTTGTTTGCTTATGTTTCCCTTGGCTCAAGCCTTTAACTTCCAACAAACTCAACCCACGCTCTCAAAAATGTATCTTTCTAGGCTACTCCAACTCCCACAAAGGCTATCGTTGCTTCAATCTACAAACTCAGAAAATCTATATATCCACACACGTTGTCTTTCACGAACAGACCTTTCCATACCTCTCTCACACTCTACAACCACCAATCTCACCTAACCCCACCAATCCTTCACCTCTCATGCTCATCCCTACATCCACCCTCACAAGTTCCTCATTGGAGGAGCCAGCCAGCTTAGGAATAGACTCCTTAGCACCCCCTTAGCTTGTCATTTAATTCCTCATAAGAATTGTTGTTTATCCGAAGCTCGGGATGGGTAAAATAACAATTAGTAATATCACAATAATGTTTCTAACAAGCAGAACAATAATCAAGGATATTTTTAAATACAAACTTATATTTACAGAATTTCTCATCAGTAATCAAGAGTTCTATCTTAAAAGTTTATGTTATATCAACTTCAACAAGAGCTCGATCTTGCAGCTAAACACCTAGCCAGTTAGCCGTGGCAGTAACTATAGTGAGAGTTTTGATAAAAACAAACAAGTACATGCAGCTTAATCCATCCAATGCATGGGAAGTTTAAGGAAATATATTCATAGAGGAGCAATTGGCGATTCTTTGTTTGAATTAAATCTCCGTTTCAATTTTCACAATCTCGGTAAAAATGGTAGAAGAAAAAAGAAGGTACTAATCTTCAATTTCTACCATAATTAAGAGCTCACTAACGTCCCAATCGAGACAGAACCATGAAGCTTGAAAACAGAGAAGAACTCCATTATTTCCTCCATATTAGGATGATCAGGAAAAAAAAACTACGAACCAGGGCAAGATCGAAGTGTGTGAACGAACAACAATTTCAGCATTCGATAAATTAAAGGATGAAAAGCCATCTTAGTAGGATGCAGTTCTAGTGCAACTACAGGGAGATGAGTTCAAGTTGCCAGAGAAAGTCTTGAAGAAGGATTAAGGAAAACCTTGCTAAGCGAAAGAGTCTGAATGGCCATGATCCATACCCCCAACGGCTTGTGCATATGATTTATGAATCCTTAAGGTGATAGAAGCATCTTCCATGGAAAATACGGTAACATCAGCAGAGCGAACCACCACAACATCTTTCAGGCCAAGAGGAAATGAACTCAAAGATAGGAAGAGCTGCGCGCCAGTACTACCAAGCGTACCGCCATTATTAACATAGAGCGATCTAAAGATACTTTCGTCTTCACGCCGTAAAAAGAATAACATCAGCCACCCTGATCATTGACGGGAATTCTTCCACCGCCCTGATCGCCGCCCTACGCCCTAGCGGCTCTCTTCTAGGAATCTTAGCTAGTCGTCTTCCTTAGAAAGGCCTGTTAAAGCTTGGTAAAGACATTGATATGAAATAAATTGAGTGGAAAAGTAAATTTTCTTTTTATTTTCAAGAACTTATTATTTTTAGAATATTTTAGAAGTGAGATTATTTAAAATTTTGATTTTATTTTTTATTTGGTTATTAGCATTATTCTGAGCTTTAATTAGTTGATATCATTTAGGAGTTTTTTAATTTGAACTCAAATGATTTTAATTTTATCTTATAATTATATTTTTATAAATAAGATTTAACTGGACATCACTAAAATAATATATTATTGCATAATAAATAACATTTAAACTATTTTTTTTTTCTATCTCTATCATATTCCTCTTCATTATCCTTATGATTTATCTAATAAGCTAATGATCTCTTCCTGATGATTCTCTCCAAAAAAAAAAAAAAAAAATTCAACTTCAGAGTTATATATAATGCGTAACCCTTACTAAAATACTCAATTTGTACTATGCTTATGATATGATAATTAAACAACTTCATTTCCATCATATCTAAGGTGTTATTAGCCAAATCAATAGGTATATAAAAGATTGAAAAAATCAATAGCAAACACATTATCACGAGTGTATAATCAAATTGGCATTAGATTATTTTTTTCTATATTAATTTGATATTAGAACAATTTTCTTAATGGCAATTGTTTCAAAATCTTAGCATTAATTTATATAAATTTATTCGATAAAATCAAAATTGTCAAGGAAATTAGAATGTATAAGATATATGGATCATATGTAGAGATGCATCAGAAACATATAGATTCTTTTATTTAGCTACACAATTCTTCTTATTCACCTCAAAATAAATTTGATGGATTTATTTTTGTTTCATCAAGCTCATAAGTATTGCCCCTAATTAACCTAACCATAGATGTATGATATTTAAGTGGATGAGCAAAAGCTAAGTAGATTAAATTGGAGTTTGCCACTATTTATTGATTGCCCACCCTTAAGAATTTAAAAGTCATCGTGGACAATTAAACAATCACTAGAATAGTAGTTGAATTATGAAGAACTAAAGAAATTTTTGACTAAAAGGACACATTGAAATTTGTGGCTATCTTACAAGATAAAGGGGTTGAAGTTGATTGAGCAAAGGATTTCATTAAACAGTACAAATATTACCATTAAATCTAGTTCAGTGGGGGATGCTATTGCTATGGAAAAAAAAGAGGAGACACTAGCATTAAGAGGTCCTAATACTCAAAGGATCACGTAGAATTGTAGATGTCCACCTTGAAGGGAATGGCACAGTTGAGCATAATAAGAAAGAGAAAATCTTACTACATAGAAAAATATAGTTGGCACAAAATGCCGCAAACTACTCAACTACATTAATCTAATTCAAGATGCTAGATAGGAAAAAAATATTGAAGGAGAAGTCCCTACTATTGCACAAAGCCACTAGAGGATGATAGTGTTGATCTAGTTCATTTATGATACTATTGTTTGCAGGTCTCTTGCTACAATAGAGCCGATGCAAGATAGATGAGGTCTCGATGCCGAATCCCTCATGATTGTAGTGGTAACTGGTAAGGTACCTAAGGAGGAATAGATGAAATGGCTTTGATGAGATGCAGGCTAGGGATTGAGTTGCATTGTTTTGATTTTTCTCTTTTAAATGTCCATCAAGATTATTTACATATGATGAATGTAATTCCTTATTATTATTCAAGAATTGTTGGTGGGTTTGTTAGGTATTCATCTCAAACTTATTTTAAAGTATAATTTTAGTTTTACTATTTACACATTTCAATCTTTTTCCTACAATCATATTCATAAGTGTAAAAAGAATTATCTTAAGAAATCATCCAAGGTCAAAGAAGGAATAAATGCATTCTTGCTACTATTATGATTGAATCCAATAAGCATAAGCATATCTCAACCAAAATACAAAATCATATTCAATCAAACTAGATTCAGTGTTAATTTAATCAAGTATACTAATCCTTCCTAAGTATCTATAGTTGATTAAAAAACAATTCACAAATTCAATGACAATGCTTATTGATGATCGATAAAGAATCATAAAAAATTGTGATGACCAAGTTGAGGTAGATTCATATGAAGCCGATTATGTTGAAGAACCACAATTGAGTTTTATCTTAAGAAGCCTAAATAAATTACACCCAACCATCCTTTGGACTCTTCTATTTTTACTAAAGAACGATTACTTCATATCATTATTGTCATGAGTTTGAGCATGATTGTTCTCTCAACCCTATTCATACTTAATGATATCATGAGCACAATAAGTAATTGTATAAATTAGCCTCTCTTTTTTTTCTTTATTCCATAAATTAGCCTTCTATCTTCTAATGAAGAGGGAAAGTTATTGATTGATCGAATTCTAAAATATGTCCCTTATGTGGTGTATTAATGATATGTTGCCTAGCCAAAGCTGATAAATAATGGATCACTTTTATGATTAAAAATCCTATTTTGAAACTAACCATTATTACGTCTTATCAAGAAAATTTTGATGCAAAAGTTATTTGATTCATTTATTTACAAAATTGTACAGCTTTATTTTTCATCCTACCAATAAGTTTGAAATTTCATTTAGCTAATGAATTTGCATCTTTATTTACACATAGCAAATGTAACTTTCATCAGGAGATTAGAGTAAGGCTAGCTATCATATATATTTCATCATCAATAGTTATAAGTCACTTTATTTTGTTATATTTTTCTTTATTTTAGACTATATTTTATGTATTAGGACATGTTGTGGTATTTTATTTTCTATCATACTTTTAATTTGGGCCCATATATAATTGTTTGTTCTTTGATTCATGTTGTATTTGGACCTACATATTTGGGGGCTCTTATGATAGTTGGTCTTTGACTCCTGTCATATATGGATCTATGTGTTTGACTATTTTTTGTGTCAAGGGTCATATCTAACTTTTATTTTATAGTATTTGGAAGCATGTATGAAAATAATGATAAATTTGATGATAGGTGTAAGTCTGAAGGTAGATTTGAATTTAGTATTAGATAAAAAGTTTATAGTATGTTTTTATTTAGTAGTAGGTTTGAGTGTTTATTTTGATGCCCTTTTATATCTTCCTCCTACTCCTATAAATAGGAAGCCTCTTTTAATGTTAAGCCCTTCCTTATAAATGAAGAAGAAATCCATTGCTTCTATTTTGTCACTATGTTTTCTCCTTCCTAAGAGTATGACTTGTTGAGAGTAGGGGCTTGCAACCCTTGAATAAGGAATTTCAAGAAAAATGGATCCATTCTTTAATGGAATACTTCAGTGCTTTTAAATCGACTAGTATATAATTATATCATTATATAATCTAATTTGATGAATTGGTGAAGAAATATTTTGTAAACATTTATACTACATATTTTTTGTCTTACATCACCTTATATAACAATAATCATATATTTTATAACAATAATCATCTATACAAAATATGAACTAACAAGTGCATTTAGCCTGACTAAAGTGACATAGAAATAAAAATAAATAAGACATTAAGAATTTACAAATAGCTTGAATTAAGAAAATGGTTGATGGGAAATCATTCAATTAAAATTTTCATATTAATTTCATTAGTCATATAGCAATTATTTTAGGCCTACTATTATTTAATACCTATTGTGACAATCATCATGTAACACTTGTAAGTACATATTTTTCTTGGAATGCTAAATCTAAAAAAAAAATTATGTTTTAATGATATCAGGATCATATCAGCCTTATAATTTAAAAAATCTTAGCTTAAATTTATGAATAATTTTTAAATTTTCCACTTTGAATGCTCAATGACAATGTTATAATCCTTTTTTACTGATTAAATTAATTTTATTCATTATAACTGCATCTTCTATCTTTTTATATAAACTATCAAAATCTATTATTTTATAATTTTATTTATAATAATACTCTTCCCACAATCTATCAAACATAATAATTTCTCAATCTATTCTTCTAAATCTTTCCACAAGCCCATCCTAATTAGCATTTTCATGATAGCCAGTTCATTTACAAATTTAATATTTTTCCTTAAAATTAGTAGTATTCTGAATGGAAGATTTGAACTAAAAAAATAGATTTATTATTACCCAAGCTAGGATGTAATAAATGATTCTCCATCAAAAATATTAATTAATCTATACCTTCCTTAAGGACTAGTTGGTTGGAGGAGCCTAAACTTTAAACCCTTTAAATTCAATCAACTAGTTCATTTAGACATATTTTAAGTTATCAAATGACATTAGTTGAACTTATACTCTTTGATTTATAATGTATAGGTCTCAAGCATCAATATTACTATATTAGCAAACATAGCTATGAAAAATTTCATAAACTCTCTTTGAGTTACTATCTATAATTCCGATAAAAAATATTAATCATCGGCGGTGCCGCTAGTGATTCACTGTTTAATTGTAGTTTGTTTGTTTTTTGTTTTACTAATGAATGTGTTATCTTTTAAAAAAAAAAAAAAAATTCATATTTTGTCTTATGCCCCTATTATAAATCTAATTGACTATATCTCCATCTTACATAAATATTGTTCTTGAACCAACCAAATAAAAATATCAGATAATTTTATATCATTCAAAAAAGAAATTATACGCATTGTTTAAGCCTAAAAAATTTATAACTTATGTATCACTATTAAAGATTAAAGAAAAGTAAACTAAACGAATGATGGTCTTAACCTTAAGCACATAAGTTTGATCTCTAGCTTGTTTTAATTAAGTAAAATTAATTTAATATAAATTGAAATTTCATTAAAATAAATTTTATATATCAACATTAAGTTTATAATCAGAATCAAGCTTATATAAGCTTATATCATCAAAATAATTATATTTTTCATTTCATTGTTAATTATATTTAAATAGAGATAAATCTAAAGTTAGTTAAACCTAGCCCTAATCAAGTATAAAATTACAATTAAGCTCTTTTTTTCCCTAATTTTAGTTTTTCAATGTAGTTATATCTACCTCTTTAGGGAAAATTTGGTATCATCTTTGCAAAACAATTAAGCATGTAAAAAAAAAATGTTCTCTCTTTATCTCAACCTATAATAATTAGTAATGCTATTGTTTGGTAATGGTTGGTGCTTAAGTGGAAATCAAGCATCGTTTAAGCACCAAATGATGAAATTGTCACACTTATGCGTGAAAGATAAGCATTGTTATGCTAAGTCAATTTTATCTCACCTTATCAATTATCACTCCCTAATTATCTTTTTTATTTGGTCATTCAAGGAACATAGGCCTAGGCATAAAACTAACAATTTTCTTAGCTAATCTCAGTTAGAGCAACTTCTTTTCTTACCAAACAGACAGATTAATCTAAGTTAATTAAAGCTTAAATTAACTCAACTTTAGCTCAACCAAAAATGCCTACCAATCAAACGGCTTAACTCCACTGAAAGCTAAAGTTTGCCATCATCCTGCTAAGCTAATCTTCACCTTTAGCTTAATTTAAGCCTCATAGACAATGAAAAACAGTACACTAACCCACCCAGTTAAATCTGTGATCAATAGTGCTTAACTTAGGAGATATTCAGGCTTAGTTTTATAAAAAGAAAAAAGAAAAATCACAGCTGACAATTTCTTTTCTGTAAAAAGGGAATGAATATAGTTCAAAATGGATGTAATCGTTAAGAAATAAACTGAAACGAGTTCTTCAACAGCTACAAGATTGAAGTTACCTTTTTCTTTATATCATATCCAACTTGGATTTTCTCTTTTTTATATGGAATAACCTAATTTAGCCACCGTCTTCCTCGCTAGAAATATCCTTTTCATTTTATTTTTCCTATAAGTTTTCAGATTTTAAATTTAATTAGTAAGCATGACGAAGCAATACATTATTTATCAGGGCATTTTGAGTTAATCTATAAAAGTAACGAGGACAAATTTAATATATTAATTAATTTGTAAGTCATCTTCTTTTAATTTTTTATTTTATTTTTCATAACCTTGACTATGATAAGATAAAAAAATGTTTGCCCTTGCAAGATCAACAGAACCAACTATGAATTTTTCCTAACGAAAGATTGGCTCATTATCTTCACAGAAATATTTTTTTTTTTAGTAAAACAGACTCCCAAAGTCAGAACAACCGCAACGCATCCAAAACATGAAAATGATGCATTTCTATTATCTTTCTTAGCAAAATGAATGAGCTATAGGCTAATATTTAATACTCTCTTAAGCTTTGATTATTATTTTTTTGTCCAAGTTTATATCATCCTTCTGTCCCATCCCCCCTCACAAAAAAAAAAAAAAAAGAAACAATGAAATGCTAATGTGGCCTTTGCCAGATCTGTTTTCCTAATAGTTTGTGTTATCAGTGGCTAGCAACTTGCCAAAGGGCATCACTTAATTGTTTAAAGAGTAGGAGATCCATTTCCCTTCCCCGCAACTTCTAGTGGTAACTGCAGTCTTCCAGTTACCCTACTCTATGAGATAAGGGACAAATTTTATAAAATAAGAGCTGCACGAGCACCTGTGCCCTAATTTAGGAGACAGAATTTCCTTCTACTAGTTTTGATATCTTAAAGTAATTCATAACGATCATCTTATCTCTCATGTTTTGCCATTGAATGAAGACCCCGAAATATCCTACTTTGAACGAAGGCGCAGGAGAGAGAAAGATAAGTTTACTTCGGAAATGAAAACTCTATAAGTGTTCCTACTTTTTGTCGTTTGTATTCTAACACAAAACCAAAAATTTTACTAAGGAAAAGTAGAAAGCACATTGCAAGTTCGAATAAACTGAGCTGAAATTCGAGTAGTTTTCACTGAACACAACATGCAAGCAGCAGTTTTCATAAGTATTAATTTAGACATATTCTGAATAGACAGCATGAAATTATAAACCACAATAAAGCATAAATAGCAAAGAGCTATGGAAGAAGAAGAAGAAGAAGAAGAAGAAGAAGGAAGAGGGGCTAAGGATTACTAGTACACTGGCTCAAATGGTTAAATTTCACCGCTTACCTTTTCCAAAGCCTCTTAGCTCGATTGATCCATCATCAACCCTTTCCCTAATTGAAGTTAAAACGGCGGCCGACTCGTTCCGTTACCAGCCCACGGCCCATGCCCGCCCTCCACCGGCAGCTGGCCCGCCATATTCAACGGCAAGTTAAAGAATGATAACCCCGCCACGGACGGATCTGGAAATGGATTACCAAGGCTTCCGCTGCCGCCTCCGCTGTTTCCGTCACCGGTACCAGCTGTTCCTTGCATCGGCGGTGGCTCCTCTTCCTCGAGTGGCAACCGCTCGTACGCCACGTTCGTAAACGACGCCGCAATCACGATCACCGGCCCGGCGGCGTATAACGCCCCAACTACGTTTCCCCCCACTACCTGTCCCTGCCCTCCGGCCAGAAATATGGAGAGACTTGTCGCGCCTGGAGGCGCTGGTGGCGGCAGAAACGAACCGGATAGGGATAGGATCTCGAACCGGCCGTGGAGAGTAACTACCGAGCCGGAAGATGACGGTTGCCGGAGAATGACGTTTGTGACGGTGCCGCTGCCGCTGAGCACGCAGATGCCGCGCTGCCGTTTGCGCGCGTAAGACGCGACGCAGTCGAACACATCGCAGCCGCCGCCGATCTCGAGGATATGGGCTCGGAGGGTGTTAGCGCTCTCGCGGGTGATGATAACCGGAGGCTTCGGTTTATTTTTCGAACCCGCCGGGCGTCCACGTGGCCGCCGGCCCACTAAGTCTCCGGAAGAGGTTAACTCGAGCCCCTGTCCAGAGCCATCACCACCACTGTTCTCTCCGCCGGCGTTGTTCTTTTGATCTTCATCGGAGGATTCGGGGTTGTGGTGCTGAAGATGGAGGTCAGGGCGGAGTTGAAGTTGGTGAACGAAGCGGGAGGCGGTGCCTAGATCCAGGCCCGCCATGGTTGCATCAAAGAAGTGGTAATATGGATGGAGAAAAAAAAAAAAAAAAGTAGGCGAATGTTTAATTGAATTAAAAAAGAAAAAAAGAAGAAGAAGATCCAAATGAGTTTAAAAAGAAAAAAAAAGGAGAAAATAACAGAAACACTAGAAGTTTAGCTGTGGAGGTGGAGAGTGAGCGAATATACAAAGAACGAGGAACAATTGCAGCGAAACAAAGGGAGATGCATGAGCGACAAAGAGCAGAGGAGCGGTGCCACTCCACTCGATTATTGTATATAATAATACAAGTAAGAGAGAGAGAGAGAGAGAGGCGCGTGAGTCTGTGCGGGAAGAGAAGAGTAGTAGTGTTATGATATGATATGTGATTTAATGGTGAGCGTGATGTGGTGCTTATTAAAAATGTTATAAACTAGGGTTTATGAGGGAGGAAGAGGGCAAGTGGGAGAGAGGTTTCTGCGGCGGGTGGAGCCCACTTCCATGTGGGTGCGGCGGCTTAGTTTGGTTCGATGGGCTCGGCCAAGGATTTGAACCGGTTCGGTTCATCTCTAGCCATAACGTAAATCCTTGGCGAAGAAATGATATAGAAGATGGCTCATACTTGTCAAGTAGGAAAGCTAGGGTTAGTGAGTAATCGTATATAGTCTACTTATGTGGATTTGCTTTGGTTGGAGGTAGAAGAAGGAAGATAGGTTTGGCATGAAAAACTGCGAGCATTTATTAGGTGCACTCGGAATCTGAGGAATACAGCAATTGATTAATGTTTACTTCATTGCTGTTGTTACTGTCAATATTGCTGTTTCTCCTGCCTAACTATCTGATAGCTTGTGGGATATATTTTTTAAGGAAGTTTTATGATATTATATAAATTTGTAAAAAAAATGTATATATCTATTATAAATTAGAAGTTATATTTTATTATGCTTTTAAGAATTATTGTAAGCTCAAGTAATTTAATTAATAGTGATATTTGAACAGTTTGAGATTTGAAAAGAAAATACTATAAAGTGAAATGATAGATTTTATTGGATATTTATTTATGGTTAAATCCAGGGGTGTCAATTACGGGTCGGGTTCGGGTCGAATCCGAAAGTGACCGACCCTATTTGGGTTGACTCAAACCTAACCCATTTTTGTAAACGGATCAGTTTACTCAACCCGGACCCGACCCGTCGGGTTTCCAGGTTGACATGACCCGACACGGATATGCAGGATTTAGCTGAACAAGCACGTGAAATGGAGAAAGAAGTGTGAGAAGGGAGGAAGATAGCGAGCTCCTGTTGCTGCTTGCATACTTTCGATCCAACAGGAAGACGAACTGTCGCTACTTTCGAAGGAACGTCGTCGAAGGAGCCGAAGAAGGCTTTTTGTGACCCGATTAAAACCCTACCTCACGCCACGCGAGCTCTTGTCGCTACTTCCGATCCATGATAATGCCTAATGGCAAATGTTGACGGACGAGAGATGACGACACCTGACAGATGAGACGACAACGTGAGTTTTCGAGTTAATCCAGGTCAATGTTGGGTTTCCGCCGGGTCAATCCGAATCTGACCCATTTTTTCAAACGGGTCAACTTATTAAATCCAAACCCGTCCCGTTTGTGAAATGGGTTGACACTAACCCGGAATTTTTTGATTGAGTTTTTGGGTCGTGTCAAATATTGACACCCCACCCCTAATTAAATCATTCTAGCTAGTAGTTTTTGAATAAAATAGGCTCCAAAAAAATGAATGTTATGCAAATTAAATATATTTAAATGTTTAAAAATATTTTATATGCATTTAACTACATTCTGAATAAAACTGAAAATGGTAGAAGTGTACAAAACTATTTGTAATTTTTATCAGATAAATATCACAATATACTCCTTCAGATGATTTATAAAAATATTTTGTCAGTCACCACATCATAAAAGTTTCATAAAGTAGCTCTACTTGAGGTGTAGAGGAGCTGAGTATTACATTCCATTATGGGATCAAAATAATTAGATGCTACAAAGAGCAAGAGTCAAAATAATATTACTCAAAAGTCTTATCAAATATAATAAACATGGCACCTAAATCTATTATATAAAAAATATATAATAAAATCTTGTGATGACCTTCGTTCAACATTACAGAACATTCTAGTTATTCATTCAACAATAATAATTTTAAGCTAAAATATAATTACTAGCATAGAACATTCAACAATAGGACCATATTAATATATTCTATAACATCTATAATATATAATTTTCTTAAACATAGATCAAATTTGAAGACCTCCTATTATAGAAATTGAAAAAACTTTTAATACCTAAAACTTATTTTTTAAAAAATATAATAGATGAAATTTCAAGAAAATTGAAAATAATAAAAAAAGGTGAAGATTATCTTTAAAATCTCGAAGAAATGAAGGAAAACAATATAGAAATAAACTTGAATTGCGGTGGAGAAAATACCACTCTATTTGGCAGTTGAATTGTAATAGACTTTTTTGAGCTCCACGTTTTTTGTTGGAGTAGTTGCCTTTTTGGTCATATTTTATTTTATTTTATTTTTACTCTTTTCATAATTTTCATTCTTTCATTTATTTTCTACACTTTGAGCCCACGCTCTTAATTTAAAAAATAAAATGACAATGAAAGATGAACGGATATTTTAATAATTTGGCTCTCAAGATAAGATTAATTGTATGCCCAAATTATTGGAGAAATTATTCTGTGCGGAGATAGGACGCAAAATGTCATCCGGAAACCAATCAGAATGCGCCACGTCAGCGGTACTGAGTGCCTGAGTGACGTGGCGTATTTTGGTTGATCTCCGGATAATGTTCGCACATAATAATTAATCAAACTTCAAACTCTATTGACAGTTTTTCTTCATGTAAGTAAATCAGGTAGCAATGTATTTACTTCAATCCCGTTTGAGTTCTTACACTTGTAAAAAATATTGTTATGAAAACTTGAATAGAATTAATTGAGGTGTCTGATCACTGGTTTAATTTTAAAAAATAAGAAATTAAATATCAGTCACAATCAAATTGGTTCGTTCGTTTTTTTTTTTCTTGCATGCTCTAAATAAAATATCAACTCTATTATATTCTTAAATTTATAATACTATAATTATTCATAAAAAAAAAATAATGCTGAGTACATTGTAAGTGATTTTTTTTTTTTTTTTTTTAACTTTTAGTGTTGAAATGAAAATTTGATTCGGGAGAGATTCAGGATTTGATTGGGACAGCTTTCTCCCTGCTTCTTTGCATTTCAAGCAAGAAATACAATGTTGCTTGGCTACTAATTTCTTGGCGATTTTTTATTGTATTCATTGTATTTTGAGAGTAGAAAATTATTTTTTACAATAATAATAATTAAGTTATTTTTCTCATAATAATTTTACAATTATTTTTATAACATATTGTAACAGTCCCAAACACGATAAATTATTACGTGCATAGTCCAAACGTAGATTTACATCCGGACATGTAAATGTACAGTGTGTATAATAGTACACAATAGTATTGTACACAGTGTGTACACTCTCATAGTTTGGATGTAAAATTACGTCCGGACTCCGCACGTAATAATTTCTCCTCAAAGAGACCCTCAATCTCATAATCTTCATAATAATTTTGATGATCTTCAAAATCATAACTTCCCAACAAACAAGTTGCTGCAACATGACTATTAGCTGCTTAGTTAGTTACTGGAAGTGTTCGTATTGTATTTGGAGTTGGCAAATGGTTATTTTGCTTCAGGTTATGCTGCACATATTCGGTTTTTTGATATATGTGGGTTCTAATACCAAGGGTGATGTTCCTCTGCTCCTGTCTCATTATTGCAAAATTGTTTTTATGGTTAATTACTGTTTCCAGCAACCTTTTAAGTTTATCTGTTTTCCTTGTAGTCTCTTTTTTTGCAGTTTCAAGAGCTGGATTGGTTCAAGTTTCGTGATCTTGTTTCTGCACCATTTTTTGATTTCTAGTGGTTTCATCCACATTTTTGGCAGGAAGACCGGGTTCATCATTTATCTTATGCTCTTCTTTTTTTGGGTGTTGTCGTCTTGCAGCCCTAGATTGCTATTAGGTTTTTTTGTAACTATTAGAATTAGGAACCATCGGCTCGGAGGTTTATTTCTTTTTGATTTTGTAGCTCTGTCGAGCATTAGAGAGCTAAAGGTTCCTATTAAGGACTTTGTAACCATTTATTTTATATTAACGCGTAGGCCGCACAGTGAGTTTTAACCCAAAAAAAAAAAGTTGGAACAGAAAGAAAAAAGCAACAAACAATAAGAACTAAGAGAAAGTCCTCGAAATAAAAATGAAAAATGCGACATGGAATGAAGATGGTCTTTCCATCTCCAATCTTTAATGTTTCTTGACCTCCTCCTAGAAGAAAGTTCTCCTCCTCCCTCTTCTCTATCTTGACTAAGCATGATGTGAGGATTAATTAATAAAATAAGTAATCAATTAATTAAGGACAGCCCAAACACAGCATTAAAGTCAAATAAGCAAACCTTGACGCACGAAAGCGATCAAATAAAAAAAAATGAACTTGATGACTTGCAAGAAATTTACCTTGCCAAGTGGAAATATAAAGCAAAATTTAATGACAGCTTGTCTTTTAAGTATTAGTAATTAAGCCTTATGACAACTGCTGCCTCTCTGAAATCATGATCTTATTTTATAATTTTCGTTGACTTTTCTGATTATGTTAAGTTGAACTATTAATATAGAGGTTGTAACTTTAATTTATAATTTTGATTAAATTATATTTTTTCATTTGTGTTGATAAGTTAAACATATGCATTAAATAATTTATAAAAATGAGATTATCCTAAAATATTAAGACTTTGTTTGGGACGGCTTTCTTACTGCTTCTTAAAACAACTTTTTAGCACAAAAATTAAAACTTTTTACTGAAAAATTGTTTCAAGAAGCAGTAAGAAAACCGTCCTACGACAAAGACTATATTATTCCACCACATTAAAATATGTATAAACCAATAATATTTACCATAAGTTAATCAAATCTGGCATCTAGATCTCCCAATTACTCGGTATCATCTTAATTAATCTCATTGGGTCAACTTGTTTGTCTCCAGTCACCCCTACCGAATCACCGATCGATTGCCCTAAATACTCGTAATATATATGATTAGGAAAGAGCTACCAATACTATATACAATTATAATTATAGCTTATACAAAAAAACAAAACAAAACATTAACAAAAAAAATGTTCATAAAACAAAATTTTCCATAAGTAGAAAATGAAAAGACTCACTCGAGAAATGTACATTAGAGCCTATTTAGATTTTTTTTTGGATTGGCACTTATACAGTTATACTCTTTTCTAACTGAAGATGCTATTGCTTTTGTTCCTTTTTCAGTCTATTGTTTTGTGGGGTTTTGGGTGAGCTTTTCTCGGGTGATTGGTGGGGCTTTGGTTGTCCTGTGGGACTTTAGTTGGGTTCTGTTGTTTGGTCTTGATTGGCTCGTGTTGTTTTGGGCTTTAGTGTTTTCCTGTTCTCCTTTGGTTGTTATGGGTCGGTTTGGATCTGGTGTGTTTGGCTGGGGTCTTCCTCTCCTCCATTCACATTTATTTTTTATGTTTGGTATCTCATGCTATTTCTAGATTTTCTGCAGGTTTTGATGCTTGGTGGCTTTTGGGTTGCTTCTCGGCTGGAGGTGACCTTAGATGGCTGGATGTTGATGCTCTTTTGTTCTTCCTGAGGCCTTTTTTGGGTTGCCCTCTCGCTGGTTTGCCTTCCCTTCCTTTTTTTTATGTTTGTTATATATATTAGATTGAATTATTGGCTCATAGGTTTTTTCTTCAAATGTTATATTTTTAGGGAGTTTATGATTTATAAAAGACTTGTAAAAATTTTTTATACTAATTTATATAAGCCCCTATATAGATTTTAACTAAAAAAAAAAACTGAAGATAATAGCATCTATGTTGTCAACTTGAGAATGAATTGTCATTGATCATCACCCGCACAAGAAAAAGCACCATGAAAAGATATTGAGAAAGAATGACTTTCACTGCTAAGTGCGCAAATGCCAAAAAACTTAGAAAAGAAAAGTGCAACATCGATAGCATGCAGAAAGCTGGGATGATATAGAATAGATCGAGCCACGAGAAATAAGAAATAATAAGGCCAACTACTGACCAATGGAAGAAACTAAATCAAACTAAGAAGCAGAGAAAAATGCAAAAAAGAAAAATAAAATTGCATCAATTGGCCAACCAATTCAATAGAAAGGCATCCAAGTCAGGTTGTTGAGTGAGTTATCATTATAGATCCTATCAGATGAAAATTAGTAGTTGTTATTGAAGAAGTCTCAGAATCAGTTCTTGGTAGTTTCCATGAACGGACAGAGAACAAACACGAGAGCTTGAGAAAGAAGGAAATAGATTTTATTATCTTCCCAAGTATTTCTTTACCTATACATCAGTATATATAATATGCATTTGACTAGCTGTACACGTGTCACTATACTATAGGACTACAAGAATTAAGTATCTTTATTCTGTTGTTCTAATAGTCCCCCGCAAACTGATGATTCGTGTTCAATTGTCAGTTTGGCACGAAGTTCTTTAAATCTTGATGTGGAAAGCGGTTTTGTGAATATATCTGCTATTTGATCAATAGTACTAATTGGAAGAAGGCAAATGTTTTTGTTGTGGATATGATCTCTAATGAATCTCTGATCAATCTCGATGTGTTTCGTTCTAGCATGAAACACCGGATTGTTTGCTAGTGCAATAGCGGAAGTGTTGTCACAGAATAGTTCCACCGGTTTGAGATGCTGTATGCCGAAGTCCTCAAGTAATCTTTTTATCCAAATGGAGTCCGTCGTTGCTGCCGCAAGTGCTCTGTACTCAGATTCCGTGGAGGAGCGAGACACCGTGCTTTGTTTCTTGACTGTCCAGAAGACTTATGTGTCTCCTAAGAACGTACAGAATCCTGACGTCTATCTTCGAGTAGTTGGATCTCCCGCCCAGTCTGCATCCGAGAATGTCTGCAAATTAAGATTTGAGTTAGTAATTGGAAGGCCGAATTCACGGGTTCCTTGAATATATCTTAGTAGTCGTTTGAGACTATTAGCGTCGGTATTTGTTGGAGCATGCATATGTTGTGATAGCACGTTTACTGCATATGCTATGTCAGGTCGTGTTATGGTAAGGTATTGAAGTGCTCCTGTTATCCTGTGAAATAATTTAGGAGCAGAAAGAGGATTAACTGCTGGGCTTTCAGTATAGTGTTTAGTGCAAGACGGATTTGCTGCCGAATTGCACTTGCCCAGATTTGCTTGATTAAGAATAGATTGCGCATAGTGAGATTGAGATAGAAACAGTTTATCTGGAAGGGATTTGATTTTGATGCCGAGGAAATGGTGTGCGATTCCTAGTTGCTTCATGTTAAATCGTTGATGAAGGTTGTTTATGAGCTCATTGATTTTTGTATCATTGTTACCCGTAAGGAGTATATCATCGACATATACCAATAGGTATATTCGAGTGTTGTTATGATCGAACGTCAAGAGGGATGGATCAGCCTTGCTTTGTTGAAACCGATGGAGATCAGGTGATTTGTAAATGTATTGTACCACTGTCGAGGGGCTTGTTTTAGCCCGTATATGGCTTTTCGTAGAAGGCAAACGTGCTCCGGATGATTTTGATCTTCAAATCCTTTAGGTTGCCGCATGTAGACGGTTTCGTTTAGCGTTCCGTGAAGAAATGCATTTGTGACATCCAATTGTTGAACTTTCCAGCCTTTGGAGAGTGCCACTGTTAGCATAATTCGGATAGTTGGTAACTTTGCTACTGGGCTAAATGTTTCCCAGTAGTCCAAACCATATTCTTGTCGATTCCCTTGCGCGACTAGACGAGCTTTGAGTCGAGCAACTGATCCGTCCGAGTTATACTTTGTTCGGTATGTCCATTTGCAGCCCAATATAGATGCATTTGTTGGAGACGGTACAAGACACCACGTACCTTGCTGTTGCAATGCATAGAATTCAAGTGCCATTGCTTTTCTCCATTCTTCATTTCTGTTTGCTTCACGGAAACTGATAGGATCGGAATGGTTGAAGTTTGCCGATGCTTGATGTATTAGATTAAGACGTCTGGTCGGTTTTAGAGACCCCGTCTGTAGCCGAGTGGTCATAGGATGTCTGGATATTGGAGGAGCTGCTTGAAGTGTATGCACAGATGTATTGGTGTCTGGTATGTTGTTTGAATCAGCGGTCCCGTTGGAGGTTGTTGGTGGTATGTGTGTGATTGCTGTGGGCATTGTTAGCTGATTTGAGTCAGGAATTTGAATCTGTTCCGAAACCGGCAGGAGGGAATGAGGAAGCTGTTCTGTAGATATAGAAACAGATTTAGTTAAGTGTTGTAAAGGAAAATGTTGCTCATTAAATTGAACATGTCGAGCTATGGTAATCCTTTTTGTGATAGAGTTCATGCACTTGTATCCTTTTTGAGTGTCAGAGTATCCCATGAATACACATTCGGATGCTTTTGGATGTAGTTTCGTGTGATCCTTGGACAAGTTTAATGGATAGCATGCACATCCAAATGTTCGTAGCTGAGCGTAAGATGGATCTATATTAAACATTAGTTTCAGCGGAGAAACATTCTTGCTAGTTATGGTTGGTAGTCTATTGATCAAGTAGACTGCTGTAGATGCTGCGTCTGCCCAGTATTCGAGAGGCATAGATGCCGTTGCGAGCAACGTCCGGGTAGTTTCTATTATGTGACGGTGCTTGCGTTCCGCAAGCCCGTTTTGTTCAGGTGTGTATGGACAAGACACTTAGTGTAAGATTCCACGTTCCTGAGTAAATCTTTTGAAGTTATTGATGAGATATTCACTTCCGCCATCAGTTCTTACTGCTTTGATTTTCTTGTTTGTTTGTCTTTCAATAAACACAATAAAGTCAGTAAAATACTTGGTAACATCAGATTTATAAGCAAGAGGAAATAACCACGTAAATCTAGAGTAATCGTCTATGAAGGTTACATAGTAGCGAAATCCCTGATGCGAGGGAATAGAAGAAGGTCCCCACACATCAGAGTGAATGAGTTCAAGAATATCATGCTTCCTGTTAGCAGATAGCGGAAGAGATATTCTATGGCTTTTACAGGTAGTACAAGATACACAGAAATTAGGATTGATAGGTATATGCAGCAATGAGTTTTTGCTGGCAATGTCTTTGAAGACTCTGTGACTTGGATGTCCAAGCCTATTATGCCATGTTTGCGCCGTTACAGTGGATGCCACGAAAGCTGCACCGGAGGAGCCGTTCTTTTGGAGTGGTATCCTGTACAGACCGTGCTTACATGGTCCTTGAATTAGTATTTGATTGGTCAGGGAATCCTTAAACACAAAACCATTAGAATAAAAAATAATAGAAATATGATTGTCTTTAACTAAGTTCAAAATGGATAAGAGATTGTGCGACAGAGACGGCACATGAAGAATTTGTTCTAAACGAAGCTTACTGGGCGGGGTTGGTAGAATTCTCGAGCCTGAGTGTGCAATGGGAAGAGTTCTGCCATCCCCTATGGTGATGTTGTCGGTTCCCCTGTATTCTTGACTGTGATCAAGATTTTCTTGTGTGTGGGTCATGTGAGTTGAAGCACCCGAGTCGAGGTACCAGTCTGTAATGGATGAGTCCCCGGAGGCAAGCAGCGCATTGGTCTGTTTTGACGAAGGCCCTGGTGGTACATTGTTTGGATTCAAGCGATGCCAGCATACATCCGCAGAGTGTCCTTTCTTTTTACAAATTTGGCAGACTAAATTGGAATTCGGGTTTTGCCTTCCTTGTTGATTTCCAGAGTTATTCTGATTTCCTCTGCCCCGTTTCGCACGTCCACGATTCATGTATAGCGCTGCATTATGATCTGGTTGATTTGTTGCTCGGAGCGCATCCGTTTGGAGGTGAATTTCCTCACTTATGAGAAGAGCATAGAGATTGTCGAGTGGCAGCGGATTTTGCATAGTCCGAATGGACGTTTTAAACGAATTGTATCTGGTGGAAGACCGTTTAATATGTGATGAAGAATGTCCTCGGTGTCAACCGTTGCCCCAGCATAAGCTATTTGATCTACAAGCTTCTTGATCTCTGTGAGATATTGGGTCATGGACATCGTTTTCATGGAGATGTTTTGTAGTTCATTTCGAAGTTGAATCACTTTGGATCTGTTTGTCGATTGAAAGCGAATTCGAAGCGTTTGCCATATTTCGGTTGTGGATTCGAGATGAACCACATACGGCAAGATTTGTTGAGATATTGTAGCGCATATGGCTGCGGCCAAGTTCTGATCAGTAACCTTCCATCGTTGTCTCATCAGGTTCGGATCGTTGTTTTCTTGTTCTTGATCAGACGTAACCTGTGCTATGGACGCCGATGGATCAAGAAATTGTTCAAATCCATTTGCCTTGAGCAGCTTGATGATTTGATTACTCCATATTGGGTAGTTCTCAGCCGAAAGAGGATGAGGAATGATCGATTTGAGGTTTGCAACCACAAATTTGAGCGAAGGATCGATTTGCCTCTTTACCTGGGATTCCTGTGGAGCTGTTCCGGTGTTTGAGGCTGTGGAGGCCGAGCTTGCCATAGATGACAAGATGCAGATAGAAAAAAAAAATCCCTAGAAAATGAGCTGCTCTGATACCATGAAGAAGTCTCAGAATCAGTTCTTGGTAGTTTCCATGAACGGACAGAGAACAAACACGAGAGCTTGAGAAAGAAGGAAATAGATTTTATTATCTTCCCAAGTATTTCTTTACCTATACATCAGTATATATAATATGCATTTGACTAGATGTACACGTGTCACTATACTATAGGACTACAAGAATTAAGTATCTTTATTCTGTTGTTCTAATAGTTATGAAATCGTCTGGAGAAGCCTTGCACATGCAGACAAAATACAAAATAAAAAGCTTTATTTTTTTTAACCAAACAAGCCTATACCACTAGCTATATGCCTTAGAAGATTTTTATTTATTTATGTTTTTTGCATCCAACCAAACTTATCACAACCTTAAAAATTTTGAATTCTCTTAATAGCAATGAAACAATCCATAATACTTAAAAGGGCCAAAAAGGCAACTACAATCTTCCAAAAGAAATGAAAAGAGTTTAAGAGAGCATTGTGGGGAAGTTTAAAAATCGAGAAAATTGCAAGAACCATTGTCACAAATAGAATTATTTTTCCATGGGTCAAAACCTAGAGAAAATTGGTGATTTAGTTGTCATTTTCCACCTAGAATGATATTTAAAAAGAATATTACTTAAAATGATAATTATAAGATAAGAAACTATAGGCAAATTTAAAAAGACAAAAAAATCATAAATTGAAAAGCCTAGCTATATTCTATTTTCCATTCACATGTTTCATTTGATATGAGAAATTTGAAAGAAAAGATAGTGCACTTCACAAATACATTTCTTTTTTCTAACATTACGATGATTTCTATTATGATGTTAGTAGAAGTCAAAAGGCTCCAATTAAGCATCATTGTCGGATTAGATAATTAAAGTTGTAAGATAAAATTATCCATGATCATATGTAGTTGTACTCTACTGAAGCCGAATTAAACCATCAAAAGAAGATAATGCAATATTAGACTTGAATCTTTTTTGTACTTCATTAGTTGAACTAAGAAGAATTATAACAAAGATTTCTTGGATTTTTTAGGGTGAGAGGAGGTAGAATAACTTTTAATGTAAACTTATAAGGAGAAAAATTATGTGTGTCATTACTTATATCTACGTTAGCCATTGCAAAATGGATTGTCAAATCCACCCTTACAACCTGACATGTATCAATAACTTGATAAATTAGAGGGAGAAGTTTGGATCATTTTGGGTATTAATTTTTTTATCCAAGTGATTACAAATCAATATGGAGGCTCGTAAAGGTGTCTCAAAATTAACTCAAACTTGGGGTATGGCTATCATCTAGATTGAGTGATGAAGAGTCTTCAACTATAGTGTTTTTTGTTAATGCTTGTGTGTGCTCCTCTTAACATAACTTGTACAAACATTAACTTTACACCAACAAAATTTTTATTGCCAATCCAAATTTCATCTTGGAAGATTTGGGTAACTTCAATTTTATTTGGACTATACCTATTAAGGAACTTAAAATGTAAGATTTAAGTAAATTCGGGCATAAATAATTGCTAAATAAAGATCCAAATGAGTAAATATTGAACTTATCAACTAAGTAGATGACTAAATGAGCTAACACTATACAAATATGATTATTTAGGGTTTCATTTGAATGTTCAAAGCCAGAAGATCATTTAGATAGCCTTTTATTAATCTTGATCAATATAGATTTCCATAGGAATACAACAATGCAATCCTCAAAATGGGAGAAGTTTAAGAGCGCATATTTATATTTGACCAAAAATATAGAAAAATCCATAGGAAACATCACACCCTAGAAAAAGTATATAATAGCATGAAGAGGAGGCTCATTGACAAAAACACTTTCCTAGTATAATATCAAATCAAATGAATCCAATGACTTTGAAAACACAACATCATGAACCAATAGTTTGAACTTACCTTGGAATGCATACAATGATATGGGCTATTGATTGAAAAAAGAAAAAAAAAAGTATATGAAGAGGAAGCCTTATCTTCTATTGAAAATCACTTGAGGAGGTTGATAATGAATCACATTAACTAAGGATCATTAAGCAATAAGATGAGGTGATCCACTATTTCACATGCATTCAAGAATAGTAGAGGATGACTTAAAAAGAGTAAGAAGAAGAAATGATATCATCGAGGTGATAGATAAACACTAATATCAAAAGATTTCAATGCCTAAAAAATCATTAGTCATATATTATATATTAAGGAAAAATTGGTAGTGACAAGGAGGACTTTCAAGCACCTAGGGATGCCAATGATTATAGGCACGTGCTAATAAAATAAATTGTGAGATTTTTCTTAACAAGGATTCAAAAAGGAAGATCTGTTTAAGAAAATTAAATATGAATAAAAGGGGAATATCTTAATTAAAGTTATAAACCAATGGTGCTAATTTGCAAAGAGGATCTTAGATGTGAGTGTTTTGGAGAAGCAACATCAGACACTCACTAATACCCCCCCTCACATCTCAACTTGGTCAACCCCCTTACAGTGATATAAGATATCTATTTATAGAAATCCAAAATAACTGAAAGTGCCACAGCATTAGCCCTGGCAAGGTAGTGTTGGAGAGATACTAAACCGACGTGGTAGATTCACCTATTATCTGATCAGTTCGTTGGTTCAACCATCTCCAATTGTCTACCACCGCGACATTGGGGCTATTTCGCATTGGGGCGATTTGACGATGAAGCACTTGACCTGGCGCTATGGCTCTCCATGGGTAGTGCCTAGGCGCTAAGGTCTCGGATAAAATTTGAGAGTTCCACCGCTGTGGTGTTGAGGGAAATTGCCACTACAAGAAAATCACTTATTACCGACAAAATTTTTTGGCGATCAATTTTTCTGCGATTGTCTGATGGAATACAATGAAACTACTGGAAAACCTTTTCCGTGGCCTTTTTTCGCCGGAAAAAATTTTCCTATACTGTTTATACTAGTGGATTATTTTCCATCGAAAAACAAAAATTATATTAAATCCAAAAAGAGTTACAAGAGGCCAAGAAGCAAAATAAAAATAGTAAAAGAAAATACAAAAAGACACAATTAAAAGGCTCAGTAATTGGCCGAGGCTTCCATCTCCCCCGAAGCCACGCACAGACCCTCCAATTTGGTGAAGAACGCCGCGAAGAAAACAATCCAACCGATCAGCCAAGGCACCAAAAGATCAACACCAAAGGTTGTCATGCGCCATGACGACAAAGAAGCGAGCCCTAGCCACATCATAGCCTAACACATCCACGACCAACAAAAAACTCGATCGAATCAGCTTGAAAAAACCATCCACAGAGAAAAACATGGGGCAAAACAAACTAATGACCCTGTCTGCCACTCCCACGGGACGTCCCATGAGAACCGGCAAAGACCGGTCAGTCACAAACCATTTTAAAATCATGTCCAGGATCAGAACCTCCACAATGCTCCGAGGAGGAATCAGACTCAGCTTCCGACGAACAGTGAAGCCAATAAAGATGAAACCGCACATCCATCCCAGAATTATTACCCACATGATACACCATAGCATTGGGTTCGATTAATTTTACAGGCACATCAACAAAAGAGTTAGGAATAACCAAACCATCACCTGAATTAATATCACTTCTAACAACATCACCACCAACAAAAGCCTCACAAGACACCACCTCAACATCAGGTAAAGTAGAACCAACAGAGTTCAGATCGTAAGGAGTACCACTTTTCATCACAACAGATACAGGATCCCCTCCCCCCATAGAAGCAGGGACACAATGAGAATGATTGCAACCAGAGGGGACATCAACATTAACCAAATTAAAATCTAACACCGAATTAACAGCCGCAGAACCAGGTAAGACCACATCAGAAATGGACTCGTTCTCCACACCAACATTATTATGAGAACTAAAAGGCAAATCAGAAAAAACCCCAAAAATAGAAACACCACAGGCTAAACCAGAGTCCAAAGTGACATTGTTAACCCCAAAACTATCATCAACACCCCTAACTATAAGACCAGCATTACTAAAATTAATAGCAAAAACAGACGCCACCTGACCATCCGGAGAAACACACACAGGATTAACACACCCAGCGACAGGGACGACCTCGTCATCACAGATCGTAGGACAAGAGAGGTCGATTAGAGCTAGAGAAACAGAGTTCAATTTGGGATCAGATATAGAAGCCACCGGCGGGGGAACCGAATCCACAGCCGGCCTCAAATGAGGGAATAACTTAATACATTATTATATGTGAACAAGTTTTGTAGGAAATAATATAAGATGCAACTGATATATTAAAGTGTGAGATCTAATCTATACCTAATTAGATTTTAAAACTAATACAATCCTGCAAACAACAATGAACTCCCATTATAATGAAAAAAATTAGGTGTTAGAAGTGTGTAAATAAATAGATAAAAATCATAACTTCCAAGATTAATACATATGCTTATATCCACATATACATAATCAAATGAAAAAAAAAAAATGATGTGTTACCACACAACAATGTATAAGAATAAGACCTAAAAGAAAAACATCATGCTAAAAGACTAATAAAATATAATATCAGGTATGTTCCACTATCTAGTAATCAATTCAATGATCTTAATATGACAGCACAAGCCATAATTAAAAACGAGAGATGAAGGAGATGAACATGGAGAGAGTTAGTGATGAGAAGAATACCCCTTTGATATATAATAGCTTATAGCAAAGCAAGAAAATTTTGAATCGGAGTAATGATTGTGCCATCAACAAAGTGATCACTTGTCACAAACACGAAATTACAACAACATTTCAATTCGATGAAGTTGAAGAATTGGTAGCCAGACCTCAATGTCTTCACTATCTTCTATTCACGTCGGTTTGTAAGAAATGAATATTGATTTTGTTATGTGTGGAATCTGATTGTGTTGATCAATCTAGTTATTATGTTGTCTCGGACCTCAAAGTTTGTCATGTTCACTGAGGGGTTTAGGGGGTTAGTTTACTCCCTTCTTGGGTTCGGGTGCGTATCTTAGCTCCCTAGCATTGAACGAAAAAAAACATAGCACCATAACAATATATATATGGCGCTGTAGCAGTGCAAGACCAAGGCTTGAGTGCCACAACATTGTGAGACTGACTGTATGATTTTCTTTCTCATTTTTTCTGAAGGGATACATCCCTTAGGGTTATTTTACTTGGCTTTCTTTTATATTTTGGATGCGTAGACATTGAAAATTGTGCATGTGATAAGAGAAGCAAGTAGAGAGTGAGAGAGAAGAGAGATATGTACTTATTTCTCTCGATTTTCATCCCTTGGTTATTTTACTTGGCTTTCTCTTATATTTTGGGTGTGTAGACATTGAAAATTGTGCATGTGAGAAGAGAAGCAAGTAGAGAGTGAGAGAGAAGAAAGATCTGTACTTATTTCTCCCGATTTTCATAGTGGATTTTCTAGTGTAGTGTAACTATGTGGTTTTTTCCCTATTTTGAATTTTTCCATGTTAAATCCTAGTGTCTTTTACTTTTCCGTTGCTTTTGTTTTTTTGTTTGTTTGGTTATTGCGGCGTTTACTCCTCCTCATCATCTCCCCAAAAGATTTCTTTGAAATTTTCATTTCTATATGCTACACTATATTTTTATTAAAATTTCGACATCTTATTTTGGGTGAGCACAAATTGAATCTCTTGATCGGTTAGCCTATCAACTACCCTAAGCCAATTTTTCAAGCTTGAACTGTTATTTCTCCCAATGTTCATTATAGATTTCTTATCGTGATGAGGCTCTATGCCTTTTTTTTTTTTCTCGATTTCGAGTTTTTCCTGGTGTCCTTTACTTCCACTATTTTTACTTTCTTATTTATTTCGTTATATGATCAACTTCCATCCGCAAATTGAACTTGCAGAGATTTTGGATTCAGCTCCCAACAAATTACATAGGGAAAAATATGATACTCGCCCCTAATAATTTATGGTTCATAATTGGTTATTGCTCGAGAGAGACATTGACGTTGGAGTTGTTTCCCTGAAATTTCCATCGAAAGCGACGGGCACCAATTTGATGGGAACCTTTAGGTTTAAGCAAGTGATTAAATAATAATTAGCATTGATCTCAGCGATTAATGTCCCCATCAAGACTTCTGCATTAGTGTGTTCATACTCAGCGCAGAATTTGTATCTTTTCGAATAGCACAACCGCTTTTATGACAAACTAATTTATCTATTATTTACTCTTCCAAAGAGATTTGATTTGATTTGCACACCTTTGCTGGCGCTTAATTAATTACTTTTTCAACGTCGCCAGCTCTTTAATCCCAGACACCAAGTTCTGATTGTAGCGATCAACTAATTGTCTCGATCAACACAGCCGGTTTCATATCTCAAGTCTTAATCATTTTTCCCGGTTGAAACTGGTGGAAAAGACCAGTTTTTTTTTTTTTAAATTATTTACCATTAGAAATTTTAATTTTAAAAACTAAAGCATGTTTTTAATTGTGATGCTGCCATCTTCCTTTTCTATTTGATAATCAAAAGGGAGATTAAGGACGGCTTTCTTATTGTATTAATAAACAAATTTTTAGTATAAAAGTTTTTGAATTTGAAAATGTTGTTCTAAAAGCTGTTTTAGAAAACAGTAATAAAGCTGCTTCCTAACTAATTCTTAAGGTTTCGTTTGGGACGGCTTTTTTATTGCTATCTAAAACGGAGTTTTAATACAAATTTTTTTATTTTTGTACTAAAACTCCGTTTTATAAAGCAATAAAAAAGCCGTCCCAAACGAAGCCTAAGGCTTTATTTGGAACATATTTCTTAGACTTAGGCTTAGTTTGGAATAACTTTATTATTGTTTTATGAAGCAACTTTTTAGTATAAAAATTATTAATTAAAAAAAAAATTATACTAAAAAACTAATGCATAAAACATTAAGAAAGTTGTCCTAAACTAAATCTTATTGTTTTGCTTTCAGATTGTAATCATAGGCTTCGTTTGAGGCAACTTTTTTGTTGCTTCTTAAAGAAGTCTTTTAGTTGCTTCTTAAAATAATTTTTTAGTATAAAAATTTTAATTTTTGTACTAAAAAATTATTTTAAGAAGCAACAAAAAAATCATCTCAAATGAAGCCATAATTTTTATTTGGCCACCAGCTTTTGTTCCTTTCAAAAAATTTTTTTACTAAGAAGCTTCTTTCTAAAAGAACTTAAAAAACATTATTTTTTCTACCTAAGACTTTTAATAATTGGAATTGCTATAAATTTAAACTAATAAAGTTTGAAAGATAATTTTAGAAATAGTCAGCTTCACCGTGGAATAATTGATTGGAAATCAAAATGATAGACTTCTTTCATTAATAATTTTGTATATTTACTGTGTTGTAATATTCAAAGATCATAAAATATGATTTTTTTTCCTGTTGACTCAATCTATATTTTGTAAATTTATTCCTACTTCTATGAATCTTATTCAGAGCCTTCAACAAAAAAAAAATAAAAGAGTTCTTTTTCTCTTTGGGAAGTATTGAGGGTATATTCTATAGAAATTTTTTTGAAAATTTATTATTTTTATATTTATGGTTCGTTTGGGACGGCTTTTTTATTGCTTTCTAAAACGGAGTTTTAGTACAATTTTTTTTATTTTTGTACTAAAACTCCGTTTTAGAAAGCAATAAAAAAGCCGTCCCAAACGAAGCCTAAATGAAACCTTCATTTATTTCTCCAAGCTCTAAGTTTATTCGTGTTCAACTGTTCGCATAAAATATAAATAATCAAAAGCCTATTTCAAGATTCTCCATGCATGGAATTACTCAATGGTGGGAACTTTATAGTTGTGGCCTTCTTAAAGGAGAAAATGTTAAGTGTCGAGTCTGGAAGATGAAATTAAGCCACGTGATTTGTACATAGAATATCTACAAGCCACGTGACAAGATTGTATTGTAGTCTAAACTCAAGCTACGTCTGAAATCTGCACATAGTAATTTTCTCTTCTCGTACAAATCACGTAACTGATTGCAATGCGGTATGGACGTAAGCTGCGCCCGAACTCTGCACGTAATAATTTCTTTTCTTTAAAAAAGAGAAACAAGAACTTAATTTGGCACATTAAAGGACTTCATCTTATTAAATTTTTGTCATGCTAATAGTAAAAGATATTTCTGAGACTTTGAGAAGACGAGTGGTGATTAATCCATCAGCAATAGTTTATTTGGTGAGAAGCTATCAGAAGTAAGTAAAATGGAAGGTCAATTAATATTGTATCTATAGGTCTATAATAAATGGAGCTTTGGATCCTTAAGATGAAGAGTTTTGTCATTAAGCGGATAGAAAGCATTGGAATCTGAGAACTATTTTATTTTAAAAAGTTTTTCTTCAGTAATTTATGACTAGTTCTATGATTGATCCTAATTAACTATGCTTAGAAACACCATCTGCCATTTAAATATTATATTAGTGAAAAAAAAATTTAGTGGATGAACCACATTAATTAAGAAAGTAATTATGACAAATCTTTCACAAAAAGTGCCTTCTTAGAGTTTTGCTTAATAATATTTATTGTTATCAATGCAAACTTTTTTAATAACGATATATTAATTGGTACTTATAATTAATCACATATTATTCTTATGTAGCGTCACACTTATTGTAGTATTATGTTCGGTAGAATTTTTTTTTAAATTTCATACACATAATATATTTTTGCTCATATTTAAATATTGTTATTTTCATGCTCCAATTAATCATCAAATTCGTCTATTTACAATCCATTTTAAAAATTTTGATGAATATATGGCACTTGTTAAAGCTTTTAAAGAAGCTGCTTTTTTAAAGGTTTTGAATAAAATACTTGATTTATATTGGGTAGCTTGGTACTTTTTTATGAATATATAGAGAGAGGTTAATTACAAGCTAGTGGGATGATCTAGGATTTCCTAATGCAATTTTTTTAAATCTTTTGGCAAATTGTGATTGGGAGATTTTGGCTTCGTTTGGGACGGTTTTCTCACTTATTCTTAAAGTAATTTTTAGTATAAAACTAAAAAGCTGCTTTAAGAAGCAATAAGAAAGCCCTCCCTAATAATAAAGCCTTAGTATTATATATGTCATTGAGTACGAGAAAAAGGAAGCTATGAGTTTTTGGCAAGAAGCATTAGGAGACACTAGAGGAAAATGCTTATAGATTTTTCTTTTAACTGAAGAATCATTAATAAATGAAATATAACTCATTAGTAATTATAATATTCGACCGTAAAAAATATGTGGCAATAAAATCCTCATAAAAAATATTTCTATTAAACAAATTAAAAAAATAAACTAATTTAATGATCATAGATAAATATTAAGGTATTATTCCAATATATTTTTGATAAATTTTTTGCTAGAAATACTGAATAATTTATTGCTCGCTAGCTTATTTATTTGCTATTAAAAAAAAAACTTCTAGTGCCTACATTTAGGGATGTCAATTTCGGGTCACGGGTCGAACCCGAACTGACCCGGGTGCAAAATGGGTCGACCCTAACCCAACCCAGGTAGAGAAACGGGTTAAAAATTCGAACCCGAACCTGACCCGGCGGGTTGCCGGGTTGGCCCAACCCGACACGGAATCCAGGGGCGAAGCTGGCGAAGCGGGTGCGCGCGGGGTGCGAGCGAAGCTGGCGAGCCCGCGGGTGCGCCGGCGGGCAGCGGGAGCGGACCCGTCGGGTCAACCCGAACCCGACACGTTTTGAAATCGGGTTGGGTCCAACCCGGATTTTCCGGGTCGGATTTTCGTGTCGTGTCAAATATTGACACCCCTACCTACATTAATTCATTTTCACCTATACTATCTCATTTCATATCCTCCATTCTTATCCTTCCTCACATTTTCTTGTATGTGGGTATTTAGAGATGTATGTTTGAATTATCTTTTCATTGATATTTCATTTCAAATAAATATAAATTTCATAATATTTTCTCTCTCATTCCCTCTAATAATTTCCGCCAAAAATTTACTATTTTTTGAAGGAAGATAAAGAATTACAAGTTTGAAATTAGTGTTGCAGCAAGAGTTTAAGCTATTTGAGATTTGGTGGGAGATGTATTTTGCTTTCTTCCTTTAGATTTGGTGGGAGAGTTTTTTTTTTTTTTTTTTGAAATGTATGTTCCTCCATATTTTGGTAAGACTTCTCCTACTTTTATTTTTGTTAGATATCTACAAAGAAAATTTGATATATATGAATGATACTCCTTATTTTATGTTATTTTATATTTCTTGATCATGAACTATTTATGTCTCCTAACTCTATTAATTAATGCAAATCATTGATAATAAATTCTCATGTGACCTTCTATTGCTCTATTTTATATTTATATGGTGCTAATTGTTTTCCCACTTAATTTTTTTTTTACTGTCTTTGGTGTTTAAAAAATAATTTTTTTTTAGCTTCTGTGTTGAAAGAGTCGGTTAAGCGAAGATTTCCATATCACACCAAGTCAATAGCCTATTTCAGATCTGCATTTGATTGACGAAAAGATACCGAGTCTATCCTATCATTGTCATTATATTTATTTGAAATGAAATTTTTATTTTGTACTCTTATATGAAGTACCTGACTTGCATAGATCCAAATAAATTATTGATAAGTCGAAAGAGTTTTTGAACTGTAAAATTGCAATATTTTAAGGGCATGAGTTTAATCATTTTGTTTTCTTTGCATCTCTCCTTAATTCTTTCTCCATGCTAAACAGAAATCCTTCCCATCTTGTAGTAGCTCATGATGATTATGGCTTCATTTGAGACGGTTTTTTTATTATTTTTAAAATCAGCTTTTTAGTTAATTTTTTTACTAAAAAGTTACTTTAAGAAGAAATAAAAAACTGTCTCAAACGAAACCTAAATCTTAAGGATGAGTTCTGAATCGGTCATTATATCTGATTTTATCTAAGATAAGTATGATTAGGGCCAATTTGATCTACTCTCATTCAAATCTAGTAGGATTTGTTAAAAAAGGATCAACCTAATTAAGTGTTTTCTTATTCTTAAGATAAATTAGATTAGAAATTTTAACTCATTAAATTATTCAACACAATTTTTAAAATAGTTAATTTTAAGACAAAAACTAATTATTTCTTTATTTTTAAAATAGTTAATTGTTTTATTTTTTTATAGGTTTTATTGTTTTAAAAAGTTTGAAGTTAAAAATTAAAATTAAACTAAAATTTAAATAAACTCAAAATTTCTATAATAAACGAGCAATTGAACGGTCTATTAAGGTTTCCTTTGAGACATGTTTTTTTATTGCTTTCTAAAGCAACTTTATAGTACAAAAATTACTTAAATTAAAAATTTTTTTATTAGAAAGCTATTTTATAAAGCAATAGGAAAGTTGTCCCAAATGAAAATTTTTTGGTGAGCTTTCTTATTGTTTTCTGAAGCAGTTTTTAATAAAAAAAAAAATTTGAATTGGAAATTTTTATACTAGAAAATTTATTTATAAAGCAGTCCCAAACGAAGTCTAAGTTATGATTTGGGACAATTTTCTAACTAATTTCTAAAATGACTTCTAGGCAAAAAGTTCTAGTTAAAATTTTTTTTGTACTAAAAAGCTGCTTTAGAAATCAATAGATAAGTTGTCCCAAATGAATGCTTCGTTTGGGATAACTTTTTTATTGCTATGTAAAACTATTTTTTAGTGAAAAATATCTTGAAAGTAGGAAAAAAAATAGTGTTCTAAAACTGTCCTTTTTAATTGCTTCTTAAAACTAAATGTTAGTACAAAATTTTTAATTTTTTTATTAAAACTTTGTTTTTTACAATCAATAAAAAGCTGTCTCAAAAGAATCCTAAGTCTATTTAGTTGATTTTTAACTTTAATTTAAGTTTGATAGAAAAAAAATTGATTTTTGAGAAAAAAATCATAGCCAAATCTCTATCTTCCTTTAGTAGGCATCTCTCTACAGACTCTACTACAGCGTCGTCGTTCTGAGCAACAAAATGCATTTGCTTGGCATGACTTCAAGTCTTCAATGATGTACGTACAGACGGGTCCAATTAACTTCTGCCATGAAGTTCATTATTTTATGTCGACTAACATAAGCTTTTTATTGGGAGATTTGCATAAGTATTGAATAAAACCAATAAAATTATAGACCCTGAAGAATTTCTTTCTGTCATTTTAAACGGGTTTCCGGGTTGACCCGGCAACCTGTCGGGTCAACCTGAACTTGACCCGTTCGAAAAACGGGTCAAATCTGCTAACCTGAACCCGACTCATTTTGGAAACGGGTCGGGTCTAACCCAAAAATTCTGGATCAGATTCGGGTCGGATTTTCGTGTCGTGTCAATATTGACACCCCTAGGTAGGTATATGTTCTCATTAATCCACAAAAATAAAGTAAATTTCCAAAGCAACCAAGACTCGGCAACATCATTTCGCCACTTGAAAGCTCAAGCTTATCTCAATTAAGTTGACGAACAAAATTTAATGTTTTTTAATTAAGAAAGCCAAGTTTGGATGGCCATTTTTTATTTTATCTAAGATGGTCCATACTAATTATTGGACAAAAGGAGAGATTATTGTATTATAGGGAAAGAAACCCGAAGCCATTATCATCTGCTAAGCCAATGATCGAATAGATTCGAAAGCGTTCGCCATTAAATAAGAAGAAAACGTTGGAGTTCTTTCTAGGAATATTTGCGGTAATAAGTCTCAGCTCCTCTTCATTAACGCTACTTTGATTACTTTAATTATCCACTTTCTGATCATTAGCGGGTCTTCGAATATTTATGTTAATTATTTCTTAGAGGTGTTAAAATCGAGGTTCAGGGTAGGTTCGGGTCGAATCCGGAACTTATCCGAGTTCAAATGGGTTGATTCTAACCCGACCCAAGTATGTAAAAGGGTCGGAAGTGCAGACCTGGACCCGATCAACATGTTACCAGATTGGCCCAACCCAACACGGTTGGACGGCCGGCGACGACGGGAAGGTGGACGGCGTATGCTGAACGGCCGAGTAGTCGACGCAACACGCGGACAGCGGGGCAAGCGGGCAATCAATGCTATGAGCAGGCGAGTAGTGAGAACACTTGAACGGCAGCAGTCGACGCGACGTGCAGGACCGCGGGCAGTCTAACCGATGCGAGGGCAGATTAGATGAGACGCGCGGGCATATCAGACATGACGCGAGGGCTTATTAGACGCGACGCGCGGCCAGAGTCGGACACGACGTGTCGGTAGCTCTTTTCAAACTGGTTTCCAAGTCAACCCGTTGGGTTTTCGGATCAACCTGAACCCGATCCATTTTTACAAACATGTCGAATCCAGGAACCAAAACCCGACCCGTTTGCGAAACGGGTTGACCCTAACCCAAAATTTTCGGGTGGGGTTCGAGTAGGGTTTTTGGGTTGTGTCAAATATTTCTTCTTTTTCTCTTTTTACAAATTAAATAATTGAAGTGTATAAATGTACGTATGGATGAACAAATACTGTTTCATTTTTTTAATTGCATTTATTTAATCTGTTTTTATATATTTTTATTTATTATAACTCAAGTTGTTTCTAAAAATATAATTTACGAGTTTTGAGTCTTTTTATAAACAATTATTTATTAAATGCAAAATAAAATATTATTATGATATCAACTATGTTTAGATTAAAAACTAAAATATAAATAAATTAAATTAAAATAAAAAAAAATTAAGTAATCTCAAATGATCACTAAATTAATAATTTTTCTATAAATTGTTGAGATTTTAATGGTACATCATCCTTAACTTTATTAAAACTGATGACACTCATTTATCTTTCCGAAAGCTGGAGCAGGTAAAACTGCTATTGTGCTTTAAGTATTTCGTTGTTTCCTTTTTAATGTACAAATGTCTTAAACTTTAAAATTATTGACTCATATATTATGATCATTTGACATGGGTTTTTTTAATATATATTAGCCTCACTCTTTTTATTTTCTATACTATGACAGCTCAACCTGTACTAAACCATGAATATATTATCAAATTTAATCTAGTTGACTTATGATTTTATCCTATTGATATAACTTAATTTCATATCAATAAGTATTTCAATATTTAAAAGCCTAACTTTAAGAAAATACTATTTCTAGGAGTAATTTTCTAAAACAAAAGAAAAGGAATATTTCCATCACTAAAATGAAAAAAAAATGGGAGGGGAAATGAGATCAAAACCATCAAAATACCCAAAACTTAATCGCAAACACCGGAAGAAACTAATCGAAATCAATTTTCCACTTTAATGATTCACTATATATTGTGTTAAGATATTTAACATAATTAAGCACTAGTTTTAATACAACAACAACATGAAGCATTTATCCCGCTACTTATGATCAGCAAAATGAATCATTTTTCTCCATTGTATCCCGTTAAGAGTTAAATTCTTATTTAAATCTAATAAAGAAATATCATTTCTAATTGTAAGAAATAAGTATTAATAGTTACTTAATAGATAGTTATTAAGTTTTTATTTATATTGTATCTTTATAAGAAGCTTTTATTTGGAGATATTAGGGTATGAATGAAAGTATGAGTTGTATCTCTTCTAATCGATCTAATCTATGTTCTAATTCGTTTCACCTAATTTGTGAGGGTACTGTCTGTAAACTAAAAGTATCATTTACCTGTCGCTCAATAATTGGTTTACATCAAATAGAAAAAAATTTTGTTGCAGTGGACGGGTATAAGGGTATTAGATTAGGTTGCTATTGCAAGACACCACATCATGTATATATCATTATAAATAAGTTATAGGTTAATGTATTGAGAGCCCCTCTTGTAAGAACAACTCCAATGGAACAACAAACACTTGTTTTCTGTTCTTGCTTTGCTCCAATCGATCGTCATTTTTTACGTCATATCATCGAGGATGAACAGTGGAACGCCAATGTTCATCTGCGCCATTTTTTTCTCTACCGACAGGAAGAAAGGCGCGAGAACGACAGTTACGGGTCAAAATGACGTTCGATTGGAGATGAATCACTGCATTTTTTGGTTTTACTGTATTTTGGAGTGAAAAATGAGATTTTCGGTTGGAGATGCCCTAATAAGCTCCATTGAATGAGAATGGAATTTGGAATTCCTGTACCTGCCCTCTCCTTCTCCTCCCTTCCCTCTCCTCTCTCTCTCTCTCTCTCTCTCTCTCTCTCTCATCCAAGATCAAGACCATCGTTCTTTTTCCTTATGCAAGAAATATAACCAGTATTAAATAACTTTGAGAGAAATTTGTTTAAGGATATTATCAGTCAATCTAAATAAAGATGATAATATAAAATATTTAGTTATAAGATAATACTTAAAATAAAAAATCCAAAAATAATGATTTATCAAATAATATCTCAAAATTTATTTACCGAATAAATATTTTCTAAAAATTTGCTGTATCAAACCAAATGCTGAAGGCAAGCTTTTGAACAAAGTCGTACGTAAATCTAAACGTAAATAATTGTATGATTCAATTTACAGCTTACCCCTTTGTATCTGGCTATGCTCAATCGAAATTCAATTCAAATTAAACAAAAATTTTTGACACAAACTAAAGCATGTTATTTCACAAAAAAAAAAAAAAAGTTCAATCCGTTTCCTATTCAGTCTTCAGAGACAAAATGTCCTTTTTTTTTTGGAATCCTATGAGCGGATTTTATATCATCAAAATAAAAGTTACAATGTTCTTAAGAGGACTCTAAAAGAACTACAATAAAAAAGGCAAAAATAGAAGGCCTATAAGGCATAGGAATCTTCACCACATCACAAAATATGATTAACCTACGGGCAGGCGAAAAGCAAATGCCGAAAAAATGTAGAGGTCAGAAAATAGCCCCATAAACCAAGATGTCCAACTTATCAGCACCAAATTTTCACATAGTCACACACATTGAATTGCAAGAAAAGAAACAGCCAAAATAAAACAAGAACAAGAATAAAATGAGAAGAGCACAAGGAAGAAAAAAATGCATACCAAAACCAACCGGCAAAGTGACCCAACAAACCAGAACAACCTGAGCCAATAACCAAACAGAAACAAACCCAAAGCAACCACCACCAACCAACATAAAAGGTTGAACAGCTAGCCCCAACAAAATCCAAAACCAAAAGCAGCCACTAACAACAATCCTTCTGCCATGAATTAAACCGACCCATAGCACAAAATAAAGGGCACAGACTCAAGCGAAAAGTACGTAGCCCAAAAAACATCAATACATATTACAAAATACTGCAGGTACAAACCAGCTGGCCAAAAAACCCCAACATTTCAGACCAGCCAAGGCCAACACCCAATCCAAGAGGAGGGAAAAACACCCAACTCCAAAAGGTAGAGATTGAAACCAGCCATCAACAGCCACTCAAAGCAAACCAAGAAACAAGGGCAGATGCAAAACAACCATAGCCAAATAAGAACCCCCAAAAAATAGAATCTTACGACACAAAAAAAAGACCAAATAAGAATGATCTCTTGCGCCTTTATAAAGAGGCATCCCCAAATAATAAATATATTTATATTGCTTAGAGAAATCAGTGCATCACTTAATAGATTGATTTTTCTCAACAGAAATATCTTTGCCCACAATAAACAAACAATTCTGATGGTTAAAATCTCTGTCCTATTCGTATTTTAATTCCTTTTCCTTTAACTTGATAATTTCCAGCATTGTAATCACTAGGTGAAAAGCTGGTCCAGCGCATATATGGATGCATTGATTCTTCAATAGCTCATATGGAAATGAAAAACTTTGTTTTTAATTTCTTGGTTCAGATTTTGTTTGGAATAAATTTTTTATTATTTTGAACCACAATTTTCTTGCATAAATTTTTTTAAAACTGTAAAAAAATAATGAGAAAAAATTGTCAACTGTGGGTTCGATCTAATGATTGGATCAACATCTATCGATTGTGAATATTAAAGGATCAAAATTATAAGAATATTAATACTTGATTTGCTCAAGTCTAGAATCAATTAAATGGCTTTTGTTAAGGCTTCTTAGGCTAACTATAAGCATTGATATGCGTCTACTTCCTCAGGTTAAAAAATATGATACATCAGTGAATTGCACACAGCAAGCTATGGTTAACTCTGAGCAATGGAAGCAGAAGTTGAAGTAACCATCAATGAGCGGATTTGAAAAGACTCGCACGACTGAGATTAGCACTTTCTTTTTTGTGAGTTTTATTATTTTATTGGGGCGAAGAAAGCGAGACCGTAGCGGTAACATAAATTTTTTGGGGCTCATCAGCTATAACAAAAACAATATGCCACGCGTAGGTGTCATATGTGTTACGTGGTTAGCACATGCATGTTTCTTTATGCTAGTTTTCCATGGATATGGTTCCTCTTTTTTAGAGAAATTAGTTTGTGCGGATGTGAAACACAGTTTATCATTTAGAGACAAATCAGAATGTGCTACATCAGCAGTGTCGAGCGGTTCCGAGCCGTGATACTGAATAGTAACAAGCCGGGTAACGAGCAAGAGGTGATGTGGCGCATTCTGATAGGCCTCTAGACGGCGTTCGGCGTCCACACAGAATAATTTCTCAATTTAAACATGTTTTTCTTGTGATTGGATAATGGTTAAAGAAGACATACGTCATGAGGAATGAATGCTCACCACCGTGATCACGAGCTGCTACAGAAACCACCACCTGATATTGCTTTGGCTCATTCTGTTCTCTGTGCTTTGTTGGATGATCAGTTCTTGACTTGCTACCCACTTCAGCGCTCTTCCTTCTCATCGCTTGCTACTATGGAAGGGTTTTATAACGGTGAGAAGGTACAGCCCTTGAGTTTAGCTCACAGGTTTCTTCTAATGCCAACTCCTTGTTCGTTGTGAAGGTGGGATAGTAAGGAATTAGCAGCGACTGGAAATATGAGTTGGATTTGGAGCTCAAGCTCGGATGGTGAAGCTGTATTTGATCAAATAGGGTTAAATTTACATAATTAATTAAATGAATTTCTGTACGTAATGGTTAGTCTGCTACTGGGCGCTGCAACGGTGAGGCTATCAGTTAAAAAAAAAAAAAAACGAGGAAAATTTAAGTTAAAATATGAAGATTTTGATATAAATTTAAACGATACTAAAACATAACTATTAAAAAATTATAGAATTTTAAGTTTTTTAGATACAACCAATTTTAAACACGCTTTGATTTATTTCAAATATATATATTTTTATTATACATTTTATGTCAAATAACTTTCTAATTTGATTTCGAATAGTTTTGTTTTGGATTATATTTTCAATAAAAATCTGTAGCCAAGATTAATATTTTGAAATTTAACTGTTTAAAAAAATTTCATGTTTTAATAATGAGATATTTTAAAATAATTTTTGTACAAATTTCTTAAGAAATAATTAATAATAAATAATAAAACCTGAGATCATACTTTAACTACGGGGTGAGGGATCCTCAGTCCTCTCACAGTTTCAATTCAGACAGGCTTGAAGAATTTTTATATATAATGGTACCAACAAAAATGTTATTTTCTTTTGCATTGCAATGTGTGACAACTTAATGTGGGAATGAAAAGGCTTTTGGACAAGAAAAAGCTAAAGAGAATAGGGGAAGAGAGAAGATGAAAGAAAATTATAAGTTTTCAAACTAAAATTAAAGACACTACCACTATTTATGCTAATAGTACGCCGTTAAAATTGTGCCAACATATTTCAATCTATGGTTACAAATGACTCTCTAGAGTATTCTCATATCTACTATTATAATTTACGTTAAATGTCTATTCTAAAATTTTCTAATAATTACTCTATAATAGATTTCTGAAGTCTTGTTCAATAGATCGATTACTCTAGATTATGAGCTTCAATCAAAAGCTCAAATAACAATGGGCCAAAAAATTAAGTTTAATTTCAAAAATCCCCCTTAAACTTAATTTTGTAACATCAAGCAAATTTCTCATCTTGATATAGGCTTCGTTTGGGACGGCTTTTTTATTGCTTCTGAAAACGGAGTTTTAGTACAAAAATTAAAAAATTTGTACTATAACTCCGTTTTAAAAAGCAATAAAAAAGCCGTCCCAAACGAAGCCATAGTCTTCATACTTGAGTGGCTTGGTGAAGTTGTCAGTAATTTGGTTTTGTGACTTCACATATTTTGCGTTCACTTCCTTCCTTGTAATGGATTATCTGATATAGTGATAGCGTATATCAACGTATTTGCTTTTTTTTATTATTATCAACGTATTTGCTTCTATCATGAAAAAAATGGTTTTTTGGCTAGTGCTTGGAGACTTATTGTCAATATGAATCGTTGTTGTTTCTTCTTGAGGTAAGTTTAATTCTTTTATCAAATTTCAAAGCTAAATTGCATGACAAATAAAAGATGTTGCAGCTACGTACTCTTCTTCACAAGCAGATATATTGATAATTGACTATTTCTTTGACATCCAAGTGAAAGCTGTATCTCCCACGAAGAACACATAACTAGTGGCGCTCTTTCTATCATCCTTACTCCAGCCCAATCACTATCGCTATATCCTACAACTCTAAAATCATTAGATGAGGAGTAGAGTAAGCCAAAGCGAATTATACCTTTGATATAACATTTGATTATTTTAGTAGTCTTTAAGTGGCTAGTGGTTGGAGTCTCCATATAGCAATTAACAAGTTCAACAACATAGAGAATATCAGACCTCATACATGTTAAGTAGCGTAAACTCCCAACTATGCTCCTAAAAAATTTAGGATTGACTCTTTTTCATTCATTGTGCTTTGATAGCTTGACTCTATATACGATAAGAGTATTTATAGGTTTGTAATTATCCATCTTGAACTTCTTCAGTATCTCCTTTACATAAATTTCTTGTAAGATAATTATTCCATCTTCCATTTGATGGAATTCAATGCCCAAGTAATAGGCCATGAGCCCAATATCAGTCATCTCAAATTTCTTAGTCATTGCTTGTTTGAATTCTTGAAACATCATTGGATTGTTTACGATGAAGATCAAATCATCAATATACAAGTAAATGATTAAGACGTCTTCATTCTTATTCTTGATGTACAAAGCAAGTTCAAAAGGACATTTTATAAAATCTTTCTCTTGCAAGGACTTATCTATCCGGCCATTCCATGCTCATAGAGAACCTTCTTTAATTTTAAGACTTTTTCTTCTTGCCTTTTAACTTTGTATCATGATGGTTGTTGAATATATACATCTTATTCAAAAACTCCATTCATGAAGGTTGATTTTACATCAATTAGATATATCTTCCATTTATTTTGAGCTGCCAAGAAGATGATTAGTCATATTATTTTTAAGCAAGCAACAGGAGCAAATACCTCATTAAAGTCGATGTCGACACTTTGAATGTAGACTTTTGCCACTCATCTCACCTTTTATCTTTCAATTTCTCCTTTGACATTCTTCTTTTTCTTGTGCACCCATTTCACACCAGTTTCCTTGGGTCCTTGAGGAAGTGAAGTTATCTCTCATGTGTCGTTCTTCTCGATTGCCTTGATTTTTTCATCTGTAGCATCCTTCCACTCCTTATTTTGTATGGCTTCTTGAAAATTCATGGGCTCACAGTATGCAAAGAGGCGAAAGAGTATAATGTTTTTTTTTTATTTTATGTTACCTCATATATATCTCGTAAGCTCCTAAAGCACGATATTCTTTCACTTGAATTTTATTATTATTTATTATTGGTGTTCCTAGTGTAGTAGTATGTTCCTCTCTTGCTTGCTCCATTCTTGGTTGCTCCGTATCGTCTTATTCACATTTGTAATCTTAATTGTCTGATCCACAATCCCATTCTCCTTCTTCATCAAATATAACATCTCATTTGATAATTAACTTTCTAACATTTGATTTATATAGCTTATATTCTTTTAATTTGTTGTTGCAGCCGATGAAAATGAACTTCTCACTTTTGTCATATAACTTACTTCTTTCTATGTTAGCTAGAACTTCCAAAATAAACTTCTCGCTAAAACTTGAATAACTACAATCCAAAAGTTAACAATAAAACCTAGGAGTCAAATATATCTACCTAGTTATAATAGAAGAAGCAAAATAAAACATTGTTAAGAAAGAGAAAGTAGACTATATAGAGGCCAAACCCAAAAAAATTGCCACCAATTGAAATAGGAGTTGGGCACGAAGGATGGAGCACCAAAGCTAAATTAAGCTAACCACCTATAGCAAGCAAAAGTAAAAGCCTCATGATCAAGAAAAATGATCCCAACTAGAAGAAGATCAACCACAAAGGGAGAAAATCAATGATTGAAGTAGCAGTGCAAGGAGTATTCGAAAATAAAACAAGCTTAACACTTGGAGCAAGCAAAATAAGGAAGCTAAAATGTAAACATTAGAGATAAGACCCAAGGAGCTAGCATTCTTGAAAAAAAAAACCAATCTGACCACCAATAAATGAAAATAGCATACACTAGAAACACACAAGGGGGGACAAAACAACTAGTAAATATAGGGAAAGCCAGTAGCATCCAATAAAATACTTCCTTTCAGGTATTGGGGAGCATTAGCAAGAGTATAGAAAATTAATTAAACCACTACTTAAAGAACCATCCTTAGTCAAAAACACGTCACAAACATCATCGGCCATCTTAATATATGAAAACATGTAAACAAACTTACATAATAAAACCTTAATTTTGTAAAATATATAAAAGAGGTTAGATTTCAAGTATTTATTGTCCTTGATAATAGAAATTAAGGCCTCAAAATTAGATTAAATCGATAAAAATTGAATGTTAAGAAAGAAACACTCCCATAAATCTTTATACAAGGCCAAAAAACTAGCCGCTAAAGAATCAGGGTCGAATAAAAAGTTTGTCATTATGATCTTGGTTCAGGCGACCAAACCCACAATGATATTCAATCATAACACCATGAATATTGAGATAAAATTCACCCAAATTGGGCTTAGAACACTTCACAACCCTAGGAGGAGAAATCTTTATAGAATTCTCACAATTTTTATTAAAAAAGGATAAATCAGTCTTTCCTCCCATTAAAGTGTTTGGTAGTTAAGTCACCAGCCTTATAAAGCTGTTGAATTTTGAAAACCAAGATGCAAAGAACCCTTTGAGAACACATCTTAATACTCTTATGCTTATAGATGTTTCTTTCATCTCGCAAAATCCAAAAATCAATTTAGGGAATAACCATAAAAATATGGCCTTTGGTTTTGTTCTGAAACCAACCATTTAAAAATGAGAAAACTTTGTTAACATTAAACAACATTGATATTTGGAAACCAAATAATTAAGACTTTTTTTAAGCCTAGTATCAACATGAATAAAAACTTTTAAGATTCTCCAAGCTAATAAAGAAGAATTAAGAGTAGTAGAATTTCAAATTTTACCAAAGATAGAGATGGACTCTTTTTTTTGCTTCTGAAAAAATGCCTGGACTTTTGAAGGCTAAAATTTGATCATTGCAATTCACATTAATGGGAATGTCATAAATACTGTCAGCTAAACTTTGAGGGATAAAATCCAAGAGATGGTTAGTGGACCAATTAACATTATTGATGAACAAAAAAACTTTTAATGAATATGTAGAATGAGTATTGAGGTAAGAGTCAATAGACCCTACACCAAACCAAACATGCTGCTAAAAATGGGAAGACCATTATGAACTCCCTTTTGAATAGTAGGTTAAGTAGCTTATTTAATGTCACAAAGCCTTTTCCACCCCCGGAGATTGCCCTTGCTTAAAGAAAGCAATAATATGATGCAAATTATACAATAATTTTTTATGCATAAAATTGTCCGACAAAGAGCCGTTTTTGCTAAATTTTTAACGAAGATTAAAAAAAAAAATCTTTAACTAAACCATGAAGAGGGCACATGTACATACAAAAAAAGTATGATTAACATTGGAACCCATTGGGGGTGGGGGGGGCGGGGGCACGTGCCCCCCTAAAAAAAATTTAGGGAATTCCACCAAAATTCTTATAAGGGCAATTTTTGTGAATGAAAAAAAAAAATGAAATAAATCTCATGATAAATAATCAACAATAATATAGAAAGCAGGATCACCTTGCCTAATGCGTTGCGCTCCTTTAAAAAAAATTGTTCGATTTACCATTGAGAATCATAGAAAATCAACAATTTGCAATAATACTTTTTAAAGACAAATACCCTTATCATTAAAACAAAAAAGCTTCAAGATATTAAACACAAAAATCCAATTAAGGTTATCGTAAGCCTTAGAAATATTCAATTTCATAATAATAATAATAATAATAGTTCATATTATTATAGCCCATAATTAAATTATCATGTTGGTAGAGTCCAAAATAATATACACAACAGCCTTTACAGAATACAAAATAATATACTCAAAGGATAGTGATGCTCTAGCAAATGTGAATCAATAATTGAGGCTGAACAAGTAGGTACACTAAGGTTAGGCGAGTGCTCCCTAATACTGAGTGAGTCCTCTTTAAAAACGGGACATATTCTCCCATATACTTTTGTGGCTTTGTCATAAATTTAGTTAGATTCTCAAAATTCAGGTGAATTCACCATCTTTACTTCTTCAATAATCTTGTTGACTTGCTATGACTATGTCAAATCCGCATGATATTTGGGAATGCATATCCACCTAACCTTTGAATTGATGTTTTAATTGGAATAAAGAAAAGTGAAAGAAAGAATAAGATTTAAGAACTTTCTACTTCATCATATAAATAAAAAATAAAATAAGAAGAAAAAAAAAAAGCTACAAAGGATAGGGGTTGAAGAATACCTTCGACAACATGGGAGATTATGTGAGGATATTTAAAGGGTTTTTTCACGAAGATGTAAACTTCCTACATACTTTTGTTGTCTTTTCAAGTTACATTATTTCCTCAACTAAGGGAGGATTAATCCAACCACTTTCAGTGGACCTAATAATTATGATCTTCTTCTATCAATATATTACTTACCTTAAGGTCATATCGATGTCACTTAAAAAAGCTGAGACTAAAAGTCAAATTCATGCACCTTGCAAACCTCATAACATCTAAAATTTTTCGTATACAAATTTATACATCTTTTCTCCAAATATTTTTATTTTTCTGATAAATTTAATTTTTCATTCATAATTAAGATTTTCAATTCTCTCTCCCTCCCTATTCCATTTCTCACACATCAGTTTTTTTTTTTTGGAACGGGGGTATCTACCCGCTGTCACCCAAAGGGAGCGCTTGACGGTATAAATACGATGTAACTAATCCCTCAGCAGAACCTAGCAAGGCCACCCACCTGCATCAGACCCACACTTGCTTTGCCCCACTGAAGAGTCGAGACCGTAGTAGAGGTGATTTGAACCCGGTAGGGCAGGTTCCCAACCGTGCTCGCCCATCAACCACCTTAAGCCTTGCTAGGTCTCACACACACAAGAGATTTTTCTGTGCGGACACCAGACGGGAGAACCGTCCGATTACACTCGATATCGAGCGTGGTACCTAGTTAGATACCGAGCGCGATATATTTTTGAAGATGACGTGACACATTTTTATTGATTTCCGGACACATCCAAACTCCACACAGAATAATAAATTCACACACACATTAGTTTTGCTCACTAAAAAATCTAACATCAAATCAATAGGCAACAAATTTGAAAACGTCAAAAATATAATATATTGGATATTTTCCCTCTATATAATGATCTCATATTTCATCGTGCTTCATGCATAATATTATTCCCCCTATGAATGAGCAACGAGAGACGTACAAGCTACTGTGCCTTAAATGCCCATTCATGATTGACGTGAAGCACTGCCCACAGAGCCTATTGACCATTACAAAATGGCTTAGGTACACTTTGTGGCCATACAGCTGGGCCAGCCCACCAGCTCTCTCCAAGCTGTTCTCAACCTCTCCTTTCATAATTTCATTCAAGCTCCTTTCTCACTTGGAGTTCAAAATTTTGTCAGTAATCTACAAAAAGGAGTTAATATTGATTGTTTATCAGAATCGGATTTTAAGTGATTACAGCTAATTTAATTGATAAATTTTTTTAAGAAAAGCAGTAATATTCATTTTCTAAAAAAAATAATAAAACATTGACATAAATCCAACTTAATTTTACAAACAAGTCTGAAAGTTCAGGTTTTGTTTGAGACGACATTCTTAGTTTATTGCTTTTCAATGCAGCTTTTTAGTATAAGAATTAAAATTTTTGTACTAGAAAATTGCTTTAAAAAACAATAAAAAAATCGTATCAAGCGAAATCTAAATCACAATATAAAAGCTGAAATAAAAGCGTAACCCTATGCAAAGTCTTTTATTTGGGTTGACTTCTATGTTTTATCTTTATTGTAAAAAAATTTATTGATATTATTCATTTAGTTAAATAATAATAATAATTTAACTAAGATGCATTTAAATAAAATGAGAAAAAAATTTAAATACATAATAAATTTGAATGATTGTTTTTTTTTTTTTTTTATCACAAAAGCAATAGAATAGCTATCCCTAAGAAAGCAATGTGAATCAATTAAATAATGCTCACAACAAAATTAAAAAAAAAAAGCAATTACAAGAATGAAAAACTGATCATTTCATGTGCCAATTTTTATTTTTTTATCGACCATGATTTTTCTATTTCACAAAATTTAAACTCAATTTGAAAAAAAAAAAAACCAAAATTTGAGTCAACTTATAAAGTTAAATCTTGACACTTCCACTTCAGCAAGGGATCATGCGTGAAAAGGCTCTACTAAGTTAGAGTTGAAATGAGAGAAAGATATGTGATTTTTAGACAACAGCCTTAAATGTCATAAAATTTAATTATTTAAACCGTTCGTAAACAACGATTCCAACCATCATTAAAGATGATTTATATCAATGTTTTAATATCCTTCGCTATTAAATGCTATAGCTCTTTTTTTTTTTTAGTAGTGATCACTATTTTCATATGTGTAGACTAACTTATCAAGCTCCACATTTTTTGTGTTGCTAGCTTTTTCTCTATATAAGAATAAATTTTAGTATTCGATGGAATTTCATTCAAGTTGACAATGAAAATTCAGACTTGATTTGACACGACTTCATCTGATATTCTAGTTCTTCCAATAACTTATCATATGTATATAGGAGGGCCACTTCATAAGTTGTAGTAGTCTTTGGAGTATTGATTGTTTTACACTAGAGCTTGGGTTGAGGATGACATGTAGGCCAATTAGGTCAATTACTTGTCTCATTTGCAAACATTGTGCAACACTTTGTAGTGCTCCACGATTTCATGAAGCAGCTGGTTGTTTGTTTCTGCTTCCAAGTGGAGATAAAGCTATGCTAAACTACTATTCAAACATGTTGGTGGTCATAGAGCTTTGGCTCTTGCATATTTTACAAGTTGTGAATTTATAAATCTAAAGATTATACATAGATATGAGATCAATTAATTTGCTGGTCATATTTCTTATGAAGAACTAGTTGATATTGAACAATAAAGGGAACTTCAAACGAAGTTAGTTATTTATAAGTCTAATGACTTGATTTTATTTTATTTTTTAATATTAGATGTTGATATTTTGATATAAAAACGGGGCCATCAAAACTATAAAATATTTAGGTTTCATTTGTGACAGTTTTTTAATTACTTTGCAATACAATTTTCTAGTATGAAAATTTCTAGTTAACGAAATTATTGGATTTATTTTGAGACCAGTGTTGTATTAGAATTGGCAAAATAATTGAGCAAAAAAAAATTCCACTCCACATGCAAGCTTATGAAGTAACAATATTGTTACTTCATAAGGTCAACAAAATTAAGTATTGCTTTGCTCAGGAACAAATTTCATTTGCCTCTTCATCACGTGGTTCCTTTGTATTTGTTAGAAGATGGAAACAAAGCCAGCTCCCGAGGTCTATAGTCTATCAGTAATAACTTTCACTCTCTCTATATAGCTTAGCTTGCTTCACTTTATTCACAAATGAATCATGCCATTATCGTCTTTGCAATTTTAGATGTGTCAATGTAATCGTCTACGTGTACTATTCTTGACATAATAGATATCCTAACTTAAAGCCTAACGATGATTGCTTTTGGGAGGATCTTGCTGAGAAGGTACACGCGGCCTATGCAAATGAGAGAAGACCTTTAGATAGGTGGACTATATGGGATGAGAGTTTTGCGTCGGGGGATTAGGCCCCCAATTATATGGATTAATTCTCCTGTGTGGATATTCAATGTCGTTTAGAGACAAATCAGAATGCGGCACATCACTCTTTCGCTCGGCACCGCGGTTCAGTACTACTCGGTACTGCAGCTCAGTACCGTTGATGTGGCGCATTCTGGTTGGTCATCGGACGACATTCTGTGTCCGGCCTTCGTACGTAATAATTTCTCAAATCCTTGGCCCTCAATAAAATAAATTTATATATAGTTCATGTCACGACCCAACCCGACCGGGACGGATCCCGCTCGCATCGGGTCGTGACCAAACTCAAACTGATTGAATTGATTCCAGGATCTGGCTTTGAAATTTGTTTCAGAACTTTCTTCCAAACATTTACACACAGAAACAGACACACAGAGCTTACTATAAACATCAAAATGTAGCGGAACCGATCATCTATCTTTTTCTTCCTCAAAAGAATCATATACAAATACAGCTCATGGCTTTCAGACAGAAAGAAAAACAGAAAAGAAAAGTCAAGACTGTACAAAAATCAAAAGTACAAAATACCTATAACAGATCAGACTCTGAACTCCTACTCCAAGACTTCCTTCCCTTTCCCAGAACCTGAAAACCACGCAGAAAACAAGGATGAGCTACAACAGCTCAGCAAGACATCAAACCTCCAATCAAAATCTTCAGAATCCACATCAAACACATCAGAAAAAAATCCGTACATAAATCAGATCAACAAAATCGTATATCGAATCAGAACAGAATAAAAATCACAGAAATCATAATTCCAGAAATTGAATCAGAACAGAATCATACATATCAGATCAAATCAGAACAGAACAGAATCGTATCAGAATCATAAATCATATCAAAATCGTACGGAAATCAGAAATCATATCAAAAGTCAGAATAGATTCCCTGACTCTGACAGAATCTCAACGGATTATGGCCTCTTATGCCTCCCTTCCCAGACACTGACAGAATCTCTCAGATTCTGGCCCCTTATGCCTCCCTTTGTGCTCATGGCACCAGAACAGATGTGCTTATAGCACCAGAACAGAACTTATCATCGGATTCGGAACAGAACTTGTTTTCAGATTTCAGAGCTCATTTCAGATTTTTCCTGATACAGACAGGATCTCAAGGATCCTGACCCCTTATAACTCCCTTTTCATAGCACACAATCATATCATATCATTTCAGAGCAAATCCGGACAATTTCAGAAATCGTACAAAAATCCAGCGGCATAACGGCAGTATACGGAATTTACAAAAAAATTCCTAAATTCACAAATTACCAAATTAGCATAGAATATTCACAACAACATTGCAAGACTTTTATTCTACTGCCACAACATTTTTAGACATCGTCAAAAATTGCAGTCGAAAGAAAACACCGCGGAATCAAAAATACCCGGTCAAAATTCTCCAGAAAATAATCAAAATATGCACACTCGGCACCTCAGAAACATAC